>NC_086450.1:462363328-462706661 GCF_028390025.1 Pseudophryne corroboree
CATAACTGTGTTGTCACAATTAACCTTTTGTGTACTTTCTCACAGGATGGGGGTCATTTCGAGTTGATCGCTCGCTAGTTGTTTTCAGCAGCCGTGCAAACGTATGCCGCCTCCCACTGGGAGCGTATTTTAGCTTAGCAGAAGTGCGAACGAAAGGATCACAGAGCAGCTACAAAATAATTTTGTGCAGTTTCAGAGTAGCTTCAGACCTACTCAGCGCTTGTGATGCCTTCAGACTGTTCAGTTTCCGTTTTGACGTCACGAACACGCCCTGCGTTAGCCCAGCCACGCCTGTGTTTTTCCTGGCATGCCTGCATTTTTTCAAACACTCCCTGAAAATGGTCAGTTGACACCCAGAAACGCCCACTTCATGTCAATCACTCTGCGGCCAGCAATGCGACTGAAATGCGTCGCTAGACCTTGTGTGAAACTACATCGACTGTTGTGAAAGTACGTCGCGCGTGCGCATTGTGCCGCATACGCATGCGCAGAAGTGCCTTTTTTTGCATCATTGCAGTGAATATTTTCAGCTAGTGATCAACTTGGAATAACCCCCAGGATGTCAGTTAAAACCCAAGTAATATATCGTATATGAATAATTATAGTCCTCACATAAAGTGCATCCAATTAATTTAATTCATGTTCATTTAAAAATTAAAAATAACTACAATCTATAAAATACAGGTATAAGTACTCTAAACATTAATATTTTATACAGTACATTGAGAAGATATTCATATATAAAAGTTATACATCTTGTTATACATGTTATTAGGCATTTTTATGTCATTCAAGGTCTAAAGAACTGAAAGCTACGATCAGCTTAAAAAATAGGTTTAATATGTTCTCTATGTCATTCAAAAAATATAAAATTATTTGTTATGTAAAAATCAAAACGGAATTTTTGTGCAAAACTTTAATATACTTATACATTATGGGGGTCATTCCGAGTTGTTCGCTCGGTAAAAATCTTCGCATCGCAGCGATTTTCCGCTTAATGCGCATGCGCAATGTCCGCACTGCGACTGCGCCAAGTAAATTTGCTATGCACTTAGGAATTTTACTCACGGCATTTTCATCGTTCTGGCGATCGTAATGTGATTGACAGGAAATGGGTGTTACTGGGCGGAAACAGGCCGTTTTATGGGCGTGTGGGAAAAAACGCTACCGTTTCCGGAAAAAACGCAGGAGTGGCTGGAGAAACGGGGGAGTGTCTGGGCGAACGCTGGGTGTGTTTGTGACGTCAAACCAGGAACGACAAGCAGTGAAATGATCGCAGATGCCGAGTAAGTCTGAAGCTACTCAGAAACTGCTATGAGGTGTGTAATCGCAATATTGCGAATAAATCGTTCGCAATTTTAAGATGCTAAGATTCACTCCCAGTAGGCGGCGGCTTAGCATGAGCAAATCTGCTAAAATTCACTTGCGAGCGAACAACTCGGAATGACCCCCTATATACAGAAATACAGATTCATGTTCAATCATCATAAAGGAAAAGAGTAAATAAAATGAAAGCTTCATAAGTTGCTTCACATATTTTTCCTCTTCCCTTACAAAAAGACTTCTACTGTATTTAGGGCCTAATTCAGACCTGATCGCAAAAGCAAAATCTTTCTCTAATGGGTAAAACCATGTGCAGTGCAGGTGGGGCAGATATAACATATGCAGAGAGAGTTAGATTTGGGTGGGTTATTTTGTTTCTGTGCAGGGTAAATACTGGCTGCTTTATTTTTACACTGCAATTTAGAGTTCAGTTTGAACACACCCCACCCAAATCTAAATCTCTCTGCACATTACATCTGCCCCACCTGCACTGCACATGGTTTTGCCCATTGAAGAACAATGTTGATCTTGCAATCAGGTCTGAATTAGGCTATTAAACGTAAAGAGAGTTTGTGTGCCAGTGTTTGAAAAATGTAAAACTTACAGTACATCCCTACATATCTGATGCATGCAATCTAAATGCATTGGGTTTGGGATCCTGACGAACGGGATCCTGGCGCCAGGATCCCAACCACCAGTATGCCAGCAGGGAAATGAGCGCAATGAAGCCCCATTGCAGGATTGCCCTGCTCGCCACCACGCGGGCTTGGTGGCTTGCTGCGCTTGCCACAGGTTATATTCCCATTCTGTGGGTGTCGTGGACACCCACGAGTGGGAATAGCCATGGCACCGCTACAGGCATTCAAGTGGTCGTGATCTTGGAATCGGAATTCTGACCGCCGGGATCCTGACAAAATCCCATCTAAATAGCATCACTGTTACTCACACCTGTTAATTCACACACTAGGTGGGTGCTGATGGGAGCCACAGGGCAATTCTATGGCAATTCAAGTCAAATGGGCAGACAAGGTGAGAACTGGGATCTCTGATCCCTTCTGTGCATGCACAGGGATCTCAGGGGATTGGCATTGCAGTTGCATGATCCAGTTTACCAGTAGGCCTCAACGTTATAGGGCCAGATTGTGGTGGGGATAATACTTTGTGGTTCAAACAACCAGGCTCATCCATCTGCCCAACAGCCTGCAACAAAATGGCACAGTGTGAGCTCAAAAGAAACGTAATTTGTGCAAAATAGACAGACTGAGGATGGATTTGTAACAGCCTGGCATTGGCACAAATCTGACGAGTTTGACAAATGTTTTAATGTGGCGTATTTACAGGGATCTCACTAATGCCTGCAAGCCACATGCTACAACATTTCCCAAATTTTGAGAATTTAGACCATACTTACCAACTCTCCCTGATTGACAGGGAGACTCCCTAAAATAAAAACAATCTCCCTGCCACCCTGGAGAGTCTAGAAATCTCCCTGTTTGCACATTACCCACATTATGTAGCTGTAATATTTTTGGAAAGAAAAATACATCAGAGTTATACATTCAATTGGGATCATCAATGCCATTTATATTCATTGGGTATAAGGCACAATGTCCCCTGTGGCTAGATTCATTATTAAATAAGGTTTCTCATGGCCACCTATATGGAACCACTTGTAAACACACTACATGTTCAAGCCCAGAAAATTATCTGTCTTTTCACCAACAAATAGATCATACTAACTTCATTGGGGTGTCCGCGCTTATAGGTGTTACTTTCACAAGCTCCCAGAAATGTTTCTTCAAATGTTTGCATGTGTGAGTTAGACTGATTTAGTGGTGTTCCGTTGATTCAGTTTTCCAACATATCTTAGCTAGTGTACTATTGGTATCATTTGTTCAAAGACCTAACTCTTGCTGTCTCATACTGTTGTAAATTTCATTAATTAAGAATACATTGATATTTGAAAAGAACAAAATCTTGTGGTATAAAAAAGAACATAAAACCTGAAGTGAATATCACAATACAAGGGCAGCAAGCTTTGTAGATATGAACAAATGATCCATATAGATAGATGTCAAAAAATAAAGTAATGCTGTTGAACATCAAGACTCAGCCCAAATTCTCAACTTAGGACTGTTAGATATTATTGTGAGGTGATTGAATGCTAATAGGCCAACACAATAGAAAGACAGTGTGATGAGTAATGGTATGCAGCTACCATCAGCAGTGATGAGACAAATACTGTAGGTATCTGTAAAGATCTTACAGTATTGTCCATCTCATGAACAATTGCTGAGGTAATAAAATTACTGGCTGCTCCAGAACCAACGAGGGCAGGTAAGCCCTTTGTGTCCTTAATATTTTCTAGGGTAATGAAAGCAAAAAAATTATAAACTGTAAGCAATCATTATGGTACGAGCTTAAGGACATTTGATCAGCTGTAGTTCAAAATGAAACCCTGAATGATTACGGAGTCTTCTGTAAAGTTTAGTATTGCCGGTAAATGTCTCTGGTGTAGGTAGATTAAGAAGAGGAACAGAGCAATTGGCAGTAACTTGAGGTGTTTGAGAACAGAAGTGGCTCTATAACGTGTAAGTTGGGGAGAATCCCTTTTCCAGGAATGGCATCACTTGATCTTGTGTCACATATTGTTTTATTAGTCAATTCACCAGATGTTGCATGGAAACTGCCGCTTGAGTTTGTTTTCCTTTCCAGTCCATTTTCCTGGTGAAAACTGTAATATTCTGAGTTAGAGTTGGGCTCTTGACTGGAACCACTGAACAAGACTGGTTAGAAATGACCTGAATCAAGTTATGTGGTCTAATAACAAACACCGTCATTCAGTGCTAAATTCTGGACAAGTAAGATTACTGAGTAAGAAGGAGAACTGATATAGATACTAGACAGAAAAAGCAAGTGAAAGAATTGTCTTTTCAATGAAGGTAGCTCAACACCCATTATTCCCATCAGTTGTGACTGCACATCACGTCACCTGTCTCACCTGTGTTACATATTCATCACACCTGCATGAGTGGAGATGTCTGGCTGCCTAACATTGACTTTTATACTTTGTGATACAAAATACAGATTGTCCTAATGAGAATGCTATAACCAAACAGCCATTTAAATTGTTTAAAGTAATAAGTACTGTGTGTGTTTCTTTACACAGTAACCTGGATATGACATGGAGAACCAGACTTACATGAATGGATTCCTCTTGTTACCATTTTATGCAAAATCAAATTATATATTGTCAACTATATGTGTATTTTTTTTCTTATATCTATTTGGAGTACTTATTAATGCTATTATAATATCAGTGATATGTATAGATTACCATTTACACACCCCCATGTATGTATTTATCTGTAACCTGGCCCTAGTAGATATCTGTTATACAAACATTACTGTTCCTAACTTGCTGCACATGTTACTATCTGGAGATAATACAGTGTCCTTCATACAATGCTTCACCCAGATGTACTTTCATGTTTTGACTGATTCTGCAGAGGCTTCTGTAATATTTATTATGGCATATGACCGATATGTTGCTATATGTGATCCTTTACACTATCACACTATATTTAATAGGAAACATTGTCTCTTATTTGCTTCTGGCACTTGGATATCAGGATGCTTAAATTCTCTTGTGCTTACAATTCCAGCATCACACATGTCCTTCTGTCAGTCTCGCACCATACACCAGTTTTTCTGTGATGCTAAAGCTCTGCTTAACATTGCCTGTGCTGGCTGTGAAGACGTTTATATAGCAATCTATTTGGTTGTATTAATAGATGGAGTTTTACCAATCATGTTCTGTGTGACATCTTATATAAAAATTATCAGAGTCATCTTGCAGATAAAATCTAAGGATGGCAAAAACAAAGCCTTCTCCACCTGCTCATCCCACCTCACCATTGTCTTTATGTTCTATATAACGGCTTTGTCAGTGTACATGATGCCACCATCAGAATACTCTGATGTCCTAGAACCAGTGTTTAGTATAATGTACTCAGTTGTTACCCCCATGATAAACCCTCTGATTTACAGTCTAC
Source organism: Pseudophryne corroboree (assembly GCF_028390025.1). NCBI lineage: Eukaryota > Metazoa > Chordata > Amphibia > Anura > Myobatrachidae > Pseudophryne > Pseudophryne corroboree. The sequence goes on from NC_086450.1 coordinate 462,368,707, forward strand.
GGAATAAAGATGTGAAAAGTGCTCTGCTGAGACTACTGGGGGGAAAACAAAGTATTGAACCGTGAGGGAGAATTTGGGAAAATGTTTAAATAAAACTATGTGATTTGTAACTGACTTGAAGCAATTTATTTTAGTATATTAAATGATGATGATACAGTAGTCTCTGAATTTGAATTTACTGAACCTTTTATTCTCAGACATCTGTCTCATCAGTTTGTTCTGTTGGCTTATTCACTATGCGGCACATTTAGAGTCAGACACATTTGCACTGTGAACACACTCAGACAAATAGCTTACAAACCAATTCAAAGGTGTTCCTACGCCTTACGACACCCGGTGCGGTGTTATGGTCCCTGCGTTCGCCTCAGGCATGCACTGGCAAAAGGGGCATGGTCTCATGTGACAGGGGCGTGGCCTAGCGACCCATCCCTCTGGGGATTGGGAGATGCTGGGTTGCCCCCAAGACTAACGAGTCTGCAGTGTTGGCTACTACACTATTACAGGAGCCGATTGCTGCACATAATGTTACAATGCTCCAGTCAGTTGGTGCCAGCATTTTGGTGTCACCCATCTGTGGGTGTCACCCGGATGTGGCCTACACCCCCCCCCCCGCCTCCCCTTGTGATGCCACTGTTTAATTACAGCTTTATGTTGTGCATTATGCTGAGTTGGGCATGACTGAAGATAAATCCTGTTTAGAAATAGAAAGTACAGTATTTGTGCCATGTGTACACACTTGCACTCTTATGCCTAAGGATAGCATCATTGTGCAAAAGAAAATGTATTGCAGGACCTAATGTCATGTGTAGAACATTACACACAAGAACATGGTCAGTGTAAGTTATATAAATGTCATTTTCTAAAGCAATAAAACAGTCAATATATAGAAAACCACCTTCCAGAAGTGGAGACTCACATTAATACTTGAATCAATACAATAAATGTATCATATGCTCAAAAGCAAACAATCTCTAATAGTAAATAAGCTACAGTAGTACATCTAAAATGATTGACTATAAACTTTACAAAAACTATTATAACCTTCAACTACTGTATTATAAAAGCTGTTCCATCACAACGTGGATCATCCAGACCGAAAATGAAGTAAATGTTCAGTCTAATGCAGGATCACAGATCTCTAGATTTAGGGACAATGAATCCTGCACCAGTATATTATCTTGTTTATATATTATTAGGGAAGTCCTTCTCTCTGTATTTTCTGTGGTCTGGATTAGGCATCCCCACCATACATTCTCCCTCTTCTACCAGTTGCTACTCACTACTCATTTTCAACATAAATCAGAAACAAAGAGGGAAAGATAAGTACAGTAGTCTTTAGAGTGCACTCTGACCAATATGTTAATTAAAGGTTTTAAACTTTATTGATACATATTAAAATGATACATATTATAGAACAAGTTCGGTGAAATATAAAGTTGAAAGATGTGCAAAAAAGATAGAAATTTGTGTAAAATATTAAAATACATTTTTTAACAAAAATAATCATGGTCTGTATCATTCTTTTCTGGTATACTATAATCACCGTATAAGTACGTATTATATACACTGTAACATTTTTTTAGCCAGTGACTTGAGTAAAATACTGTCCTCTCTCACAGTGAGGAGTCTTGTTATATAATGTAGATGATCCATGCTCCTAATAAATACTCTGTTATCACTGAATAGTTCCACCTGTTACATCTACCCTGTTGTGTCTTCTCTCTTATACCCCTTTATCCCCGCAAATGCTGGGTCGCACACCCGGGAAGTGGCTTCCTGACCCGGCAATATGCCGGGGCGGGTTGCCATCGGGGGTGAGGACTGCAGCATCATTGGGGGCAGGGGCAGGGATGGCGCTGCAAGATGAGATCATCTCCATGCCGCCTCTCCCAATGCTCTGAATGGTTACCGGGTCGCTTTGACCCAGAAAACCCATTCACACTGCACCTGACCCAGTAATAACCTGGGAATAATCCTTCTTTATTCCCGGGTTGAATTATCGGGTCAGGTGACCTGGGATTTCGGGACTGACCCTTTCACACTGTGCAGCGATTTGCATCGATACCAGGTTATTTGTGTGGTGTGAAAGGGGTATTAGTAACTCTGCAGATGCACTTAGATATTACCATGGAGACACACAGATTTCCCAATAATTTCTGCAGGTATCAGAGTCTATATCAATAGTATGTGGGCACTCTCTCAGCACATGGGTAAGTATATTAGGCTATCTTGCTGGTAGCCACAGGCAGAGAGGACACAGCAGGGAGGAATATAAAAAGACCACATGTCACCCTCTCCATGTCACCATCTGCCTCTCCCTGGTACCCCTTCCTCGCTCTGTCAACTATTGCCTCTGTCAAACCAGCAGCCGATTTGTGAGCCAATCAGCCAATCAGAACCCATGGACCTGCAGCTGCATCTCCTGATTGGTTGCCAGTCTGTGAGCTCTGATTGGCTCACGAACCGGCAGCTTGTTTGAGATCATACCCGCCGCTGCTGCTGGACATAGCTGCTCTCTCCTTCCTGCCCTGACAGCTGAGACACGCCGCTGGAGACACGCCGCTGGACTGAGGGCGGCGTGTCTCGCTGGCATACAGCAGCAGGTGGGCTGAAACAAATGGCTTTGTGGGCTTTATACAGCCCGTGGGCCGGAGGTTCCCCACCCCTGCCCTTCAGTGGCTTGTGACTTGTGGTTTAGCTTAATGTTAGCTTAATCTGAATGTATACTTGTTGATACTTGTGATATTATTATGTTCCTGTAGATTTCTAGAGCAGCATCGGGCCCATGGGGCTCAGTGGGAAAGATCTATATCCCTATGGCAGCCTTGGATTTCCCCTCCAGTGTTGGGGTTTTCCCTGGTCCCGCTTTGGCAACATATTCCTAGTTGGGACTCCAACCCTTTTTCCTGATCTTGTTTTATTTTGTTTGAATGTTCTTTCCCTCTTGCCAGTCCACTCCAGTCCATGTACCCAGTTTCTATACAATTTTCCTGCCCGGTCTGGTATACATTATTTTTTACATCAAGGGTCATTGTTCCACTGCATATGGATCTTCTGATTGTCTCCCTCCTTTTGGACCAAAGGTGGTGTCCCCTTTTTCTCAATTGTACTGATGTTACTATGAGTCTTTTGAAAATATGCATCTTTAATGTAGAGGGCAATAACTTCCTATTAATTGAACAAATATTCTTACTTATCTTAATAATCTGGGGTTTGATTTTGCCATGCTTTACGAGACCCACATCACGAATGCTGAGCATGTGAAATTGACTAGGTACCAGTATAAAATATTAGCTTATTCCTCTTATTATTTTAAATCTCGAGGTGTTTCCATCTTTGTTCGGCAAGCAGTGGATTATGTCATTCACTCTAACTCAACTGATGTAAATGGGTGGTATCTGATTTTAGATGTATCTCTCAACTCCCGAAGGAATGTCCACTGCTATTTTTCCTCCCAACTTATATAATAGATGCTTTATTAGAACATTGGTTACCCATTTATATGCCTCTCCCATTCTTTACTGCAGCAGAGCCTCTTCTAGCCACTCTACCTCCTCACAGTTGGACATATCTTATACAGTACGTGTGAACAGTTTCACCTTTCTGATCTTTGGAGGCTAGGAATCTGACATTATGTACATACAGATGTGTCCACATACACCTTCCAATATCCTGCCATGTATGGCCATGTCAATGTCATGTCATAGACTCTGTGATTTTTCTTAATTTGCTTCTTTAATATGCTTCTTTATAGATATTCTATTATGGCAAACAAAAATGTTAAAATACATCAATTCGCTATTCGAAAAAAGCTTAGACGTGCTATGCATGGCTTGCAAAATTAAGCAAAATAGAAAAGGTGATTCCTTGATGCTTATTGCACTGATTGACCACATAGATATCGGAAACCTTACTCTCTATAACCTTGCACTGGTCTGGATTACAGTTAAAAAATATACCACCTGTGGACACCATAAGCAATGGAGGTTCCACACATATTAATCCACATCTCAAAAGTTTCACTCTTCTTTACATAATATTTGCCAGAACTACATTTACAACTTTCAGAACACCAGTCTGATCCAATTTTAATCTGGCAGACTGTTAAAATGGTCCTCAAGGGTCAAACAATATCTTATGTAAGTAGTCATAAGTTCAATTCTCATTTATACATTCAGACTAGATACTCCTTCTCCAGCTCTTACGGCTATTTCAGCAACACCTGATACAGAAATATAAATTAATGTACCATCAAAAGAAGGCCTTGTTTCATACTTTGAAAGTGCAGGATGTGGCTAAGCATACCACCACCTCTAGATATTATTTTTATTGCTACAAAAATTATTTATCTTATTCTTTAGGGTGATCATTGCTTTATTCAATGATGATGGTGAGCTAGATAGTATTACATGCCTTCTCACTGGCTGCTATACCAAACCCTATTCGCAGGGTCTTATCCCAGACCTCAGTAAAAGTGATTACTGGAGTTCCATACTGTATATCCCAAATCACATCTTCACAAGTGGATGCCTTGATAGGCCCCATAATTGAGGAATAAGTGTGGAAGGTTATTACCTCATTTATCTGGCCAAATCCCTGGGTCTTTAAGGACTTAGTGGTGAGTTCCATAAAATCCTTGGTGAAAAACTTACACCTACAGTACTTTGACCCAATTTTATAATGCCATGCTGAACAGTGGTCAATGCTGTACTTAAGAAAGTCTCACCTTAAATGGGCAGGAAGGAATCTGGAGTTGCTGGCCTCATACAGCCTGCTTTTGTTACTGAACTCAGACTTTAAAATTGTCACAAAAAATTTGGTGCATCTGCTGAAATTTATTGTACCTGACATAGTTAACAATGTTCAGACTGGCTTTGTTTGGGGGTGGCATTCAATGATGAATATTTGCAAAGTCCTGTATCTCATGCAACGTTTTAAGATGCTGGTAAGGCTTTTGGCATGATAACCTGGGACCATCTTTTTGAAACCCTCAGATGGTTTGGTTTCTCGGACAAAGATATCACTTTGTAGCAGTCCTTTTTTCACAATCCCTATACTCAGGTGCTAGCCAAGAGTTTTCTTTCCCTGCCTTTTCATATTCAGAGAAGCACATGACAAAGTTGCCCCCTTTTTCCCCTCCTGTTTGCATTGGCTCTGGAAACACTGGCCATAGCTTTGAGACAATGCCACAATTTCTTTGGTCTTTAGATTAGTTCTCTAGCATGGATGTTGTCCATCTTTAGAGACAATATGCTGCTCTTGGTGTTTCACACCAAATTTTTCATACTGGCTATTCTTAGGATAAGTAATCAGTTTAACCTGTTTGCTGGCTATAAGAGAAATTATGATAAATCACAAGTACCACTACTGGGTGACTCCGCACATAACTCTGATCCCGCACCCATTCTATCTACTTTTAATCTTCATAAATTTCTCCATGACCTCTACATGGCAATCTTCACAACTGCCATAGCCTCTATTGTAAAACTTTCAGCCCCTTCTTGGTAGAAATACTATAATCAAATCCATTTTGTTTCCCAAACTTACATATTTCATGCAAATGTTCCCATTCGAACTCACGCATGCTAATGAACTTAAATGCACAAAATTATCTATCATTTTTTTGTTTCAGGGAAAGAAGCCTTGGATTGATTGATTGATGCTGGGTAAGCCATAAGGTTGCATCGGCTTTCCAGAGATTATGGAATTTCAGCATGTTCCGTTGCTCTGTTATGTTGTGGTTTGGCTGCTAGATAGTCAAATTTTTAACAATCTGGTGCTGGAATGTGATCTCTTTTCCCGATACTCTCCGGGTACCCTTGTGCAATCAGTGAAAACTATTATCGCTCCAGTTGTTCTCCAGAATATTATATTTCGAGACATCCATTCCGTATGGATAGCCATTAATGAAAAACTAAATCATCCACATCTGGCTGCCAGATACACTTTAGCACAATTTGAGGGAACCCAAACTTCATACCTGGATTGCATAATGCTACCTTTTCACAATGTAGACAAGTAGGAATAGCTAGAATTTTAGACATATTTGACCCTGGTTGAACACTGTATTCCTTCCAACAGCTGAAAGACTAATTTCACCTCTCCCAGTTCAATTTATTTATGTACTGTATTTACAGTTGTGCCGTTTTGCCCAAACTTTCTTTAAAAATTATTATCTTCTATCCCCTCCTGACAGGTCTGAAATAATAAATACATTTTCTTAAAATGAACCAATGTAGAATTAGATATCGCTGTATAGACCTCATTATCGCCCCTCCTGACAGGTCTGAAATAATAAATACATTTTCTTAAAATGAACCCATGTAGAATTATATATTGCTGTATAGACCTCATTATCGCCCCTCCTGACAGGTCTGAAATAATAAATACATTTTCTTAAACTGAACCCATGTAGAATTAGATATCGCTATATAGACCTTATTATCATGGACATATGGGCTCCAGTGTATGCAGCTTAGGATGCCTTGAGTACAGGCCTTCCTTTCTCTTACTCTGTATAAACTTATGACACTAAGACCCTAAAACATTTGAAGTCCTCTTTCCTGCAGGAGATCCACATCAAATTTATAAATAGGGCATATATCTCACCCTCCCAACATAAACATTTTGTCCCAGATGAAACAGGCTGTTGCCATAAGTGCTCTAGCAACAAGATGACTTATCATTATTGCTTCTGTGAATGCAGGAAGGTTGCATGGCTCTGGAATAAAGTTTTGGAGTTCATAAACTGCATTCTTGTCACAAGGCTCCCTACACATGTAATCCCTATGCTTTTTGTTATTTCAGAATATGGGCATCCCACCTCTCAGCACAGGCTAACTCTACTTTGTTTCCACTTAAGACAGTCATACTGACAGTGGCAAAACAAACTATCACCAGAAAGTGGACTCCATCTGCCTCCCCAACATTAACTGAAGCTAGGCAAACATTGTTTGAAATTCTCTTCTCTATATCGAGAAGAGGCAAGCTTTCCCAGATGTGGAAAATAGTGTGGATCGATTTTATAATAAATGCGGCAATTATACAGATTCATTGGACTTAACCAAATGGACTGATGTTATGAGGGTTTTTGACAATATGAACAGGCAGTTATATAAGCAGTTGTCTAATGATACTGCTCACACACACACCCTTTCACGATTACGGCTGGTCACTTGCACTTGGGTGGTGTGCGTTTCATGTGTTGAGCATTTAGTATATTGCACTGGCCAGACAGGACCCATAGCCCCCCTCCCCAACCCTCCCCTCTATCCCATTATTTCCATTTTTTTTATTTGCTACTCATTTCTCCGATGCACTTTGTCTGTGGTGGTGTTCATTGATAGTTGATTTTTACCATTATTGTGCTAGTTTGTTGTTATACAGATTTGATGTACTACTATATGCTGTATGTCTTTATTGTGCTGACAACTGCTGATTATACCTGGTTTATGTTATATCACTGCCTGAGCTGCATTTTATTTGAATGTCACCTTTAAAGCCAATAACTCAATAAAACAGTTTTGTTTAAGAACAACTGATTATATCAAACATTTTGTAAAGACAAACAAAATTATATAAACATAATGTAAGAAAACAAAGTTTTAAATTTGTAAATATTTTTCAGTATTTTGACTTAAAGTCACAAAGTTCCTGTATAACAAAACTAAATTGTAAATCAGTCTTAACTAGTTGAACTTTAAAAGTTTTGCTAATTTATCTTTAAAAACTTTGTAATCAAACCCCAAAGGCAAAATGTAGTAGTGATGCAATTCAGTTAATTTCTAATTTACACAGTAACATCTTAATTAATTATACTTTAATTATAGATCCACACTGTATAAATAAGAGTCTTTCCTTTCCTGTGTCCTTTTATTATGGCAATCTAAAGGTGAGTTGTGATCCATTTATTACATTAGAAATAAACAATGCAAAATATCTGATCTATAGTTGTGGTATATTGAAGAGTAATTTGTGTAATATTGTTCTTATATTATCATTTATCTCATTGTTTGCTTCTTTTAAGGTAAAGCAAAACATTGTCTCCACAACTATTTTATGACCATGTACATTGCATACTATCATGAATTTTTTTTTAAAAGTGTTTATAAAAGTATCAGGAGTTTAAAAACATTTAATAAAAGATAAGATTATGACTGACAGAAGAATATCCCCTATTTAGGTTCTGTGAGGATCCCTTCAGGACTCACCATGATGACTGAGGTGGATGATTGCACAGGATGTTATGTTTGTACCACTAAGGTCTATACTGACAGTAAACACAAGTGAAAAAAAATTCCATGAGGTATTTGTAATAGTGTACGAGATCACAGTGGTCCAGGATTTTGTCATAGAGTAGCCATTTTTTTAAAGCGGCTATCATTTAAAGGACAAAACCAACCTGGTTTTGGCTTGTATTTCATTGTATCTTTAAAAATACGGCTATTCTTGCATAAAATCCCAGACCTTGGTAAACTCGGACACTATTACATATCCCCACATATCTTTGAACTTGAACAAAGTGATAAATATTACAAGATGGTATTTAATACTGAATATATTTAAAACAGTTCTACTGTAAATCAGAGATAGGGTTATGGATTCACAGTAAGCAAAAAAGTGAAAAGGTAAAATAGACGTGGACAGGTACAGTATATTGTTATAGCCAGTAATCTTCCTATTCTTTGTTTTTGCTAAATACCAAATATTTTTTTTTAAAATGTTTATGGTACTATATATATATATATATATACATACACGGATTGATCCGGCACTCAAAATTAGGTCTCATGAATAAATTTGCTCTGGTGCCTTCCCTGGGTTTGTGACCCTGAAATAACTTGCAAAAGAAATGGGCGGCACTCTCCAGGCTTTGTTTCAATTTTCCATAGCGTCATAGAATAAAGGACGCTATGGAAAATTGATATATATATATATATATATATATATATACATACACACACACACACACACACGCACACACGCACACACGCACACACGCACACACACAGATGCGTTTTATACAAATTATTATTTTATAGTCTACAAAGTTTATTATCTAATTGAAGGAGTAATATTGATTTAGGATTTGGTTGGTAGTTTTCTTTGACTTAGCCGGGTAGAAGTAAACCCCTAATCTGGGTGTATTGATTCTTTAAGTACCATTTGCATTGTTTCCAAAAAAATTATGGGAGAATTTGCATGTAATACAATAGTTGGCAAAGATACTGTAGAGTGATTTTCAGATTGTGAAATAGTTTTTTTTAATAAACAGTTTTGCTTCTAAGAAAAAGTCTACATATTTCCCATTGAGCCAGTTATAGTGTAATAACCTACAGTTTCTATGTGTCACTATTATCCAAATGAATTTTTTATTAAGAAATGCATTACCCACACTTATAATAATAGACAGATGTTATATACTATATAACCTGTACTTCATGTAGAGCTGTATTTGAAACCACAATCTCTCTGCACCAACTTTACAGAAGTGAGAACCCTGCACCTCCCTCCATCTACCTATCCAGCATGCATGTCTGATCCTAATCACAGCACAACACTGTCATATAGTGTGTCACAAGCAGACCTGTCCTCTTATACACAATCAGACAGCGAGACCGGTCACTGTCTTCTTCGGGTTACCATGTTTCTCTTTTTACTTTTTTTTCTGTCTCCAGGTTGCTCTGTCCTCACATCCTGGGACCTCGGATGTGCAGGGGATGAAGAGTGATTACAAAAAGTGATTTTGACCTTGTCTAGCACAGCATAAAGATTCAAATGAATAATTGTTTAATTTTTTAAAGAAGATGAAAAAAATCAAACTTTTTTCCCGAATGAAATAGTGTTATTTATTTACATCATATGAAAGTATAAAATATCTTTTCATCTCTATAACTACAGCGAGGCACTAATAGATTACCCCTGGAAGTCTGACAAAGACAATGTGGGTAATTATTGGTAAGTGTGTTTTATTGTTCTTTTTGCTTTTTTTGCCTCATATAAGGCAAAAATGACATGCACAATACTGTATTTGCTACTAAAAGAAGCTATTTCCATTCCTTTTACTGTACTCGTCCAATAATCCTGATAAATCTAGATATCCAAATTATTCATGTTATTTCTTATGAATACAAAATTCACTGTATATAAATGATTTAAACTTCTGTTATATTTTACTTTATTTCTACAATTCTATAAGCTAATTGACTTAGTTCAATTTAGATGGTTTGTTACAACTGCTGTTCTTTTTGTAGCTATTGACACAATTTATCCTATTTATTACTTTCTTAAATTAAATCTATACTTTATTGTACCTTTGACCTGTTGCAGTCTGAAAGTTGTAATATGTTTATAATGTTTACCCAGAGTGTCATTCAGATAAGCAGACAAGAATCTAAAGATAGACTGATAAAAGCCATGTTGTTTCACATTTTACAACCACAGTGGGTTACATCATGTTTTATCCAATCACATCATAAGACAATATATTGCTTTATTTCCACAACTGAATAACAACAACTACAACAAAAATTCCTATACCACTTGTAAACTACTGTCACTGAATAATCTCCTGTTGCTGGCAATCATAAGAATTTAAAGCTGGGTATGCACTATACAATATACAGTATTGGCCAATATTGCAATCTGCAGTGGATTTCAATGGCCATTGTACAGTCTGTACCCCTAATTGATTGTTTGATCAATTGTCTGGTTACATGTTCTCACCTGTTGTGCTGCACATCAGATTTGTCATACAGTATGATACAGTAACATTACCCCAGTAACGATGCCTCATGTCTTCATAAGGCAGATCACTTAGTTTATATATTGTTACGATAAATTATGACATAATTTTAGACCATTGCTAGATCGAAACGTCATTCAGGTGTGTAGCCAGTTTTAGACCTCTCAGAAAACAGCTCTCAGGGTTTTAATAAACCAAAAGGAACAATGGAAGACAAAATTTATTTTTTTTATTTTTAAATGTCAATATGTCCACAAATTTATTTACAAAAAATGTAATTTCAAAATGCATTTAAAATAATTGTCATCTTCCCCTCTCTGTCAACAACACAGTATATGCTACATATGGAAATCTATCAAAATTTCCATAATATGCCTGGCATGAGTGAGCCAAGTCAAGCGATGAAGTTAGACTATTTTTTTTTAAATGCGTCTTATTTGCACATGCAGTGAAGCATCACTCAATCTGTGCCAGAGACTCCGAGCTGTGACCTTAACCCCACAGATTTTAAGAGAAAAATGCATCTTAGTCACAATGCAAGGTGACTGTGATGCACAGAAAAACTGTGTTAATTAATTTGATATACCGCATTTTTCTATCTGTGTGTGCGACTTTGTCTGTGTATGAAGCATAATGGAAATTGCATTGGAAAAAAAGCTGCAGCTGATACTCAAATTAAATTGTGCGGTCTCCTGGTGCATCCTAGCTACAACACATTGAGACTAAGATGCATTTTTGGCAAAAATAGATGCCTGATGCCAGCAGTGTCTCACACGACTGCAGCAATGATGAAGTAGGACAAATCAGTATCTAGTCTTCTTCAGAGGGTTGTCCTTTTAGATTGCAATACAATGACCAAAGCTCCGGGCGGTGTTAGACCTGTTTATGTAAATATATTTGCCATTTTTTAATTGTACCATTGTATCTCATGAACAGTATTCTCACATGTGATAAGTATACTGAACACATATCACTAAATTTACTTACTGTATGTCAGTCACTTTTCCCATAAAGCATAGCACACTTATTGTAACTCAGATACCCCCAGGACTTAAGCAAGGATAATGAAAGCTTATTAAGACAGAAATATTGTTATCTGAACAGTGAGGAACAGTGAGGAATCACTCTCCTTACAATTCGTTTTACTGGTCTTCCTGCATTCTATAGTAAACACATAATGTTCTGTCATCATACAGGGAAAGTGTACATTAACAATGACAGCTACATACTGTACAGGGATGAACTGGCCATCTGGCTCTTCTAGAAAATGCTGGATGGGCCAGTCCAACCACAAAGAGAGCAGGGCTGGCTGATCAATGCAGCCTCCTAAATCTCTGCTTAGCTGACCCCCCCCCCCCTTCCCTCCATTCCACCCATAGCCAGTATATAGAGTGTGCCATGAAAACAGACCCCCTGATTAATGTCACACCCTTGTGAGCCATGGCCACGCTTCCCTTTATCATGAACAGTGACATGCCCGGTCTTCTGCATTTCCCCAGTGTGTCCCTGGCTGTATAAGTAACCTCACACAGAGGAAATACAATTTTAACAGATCTTTCTAATAACATTACTTTTTAAAAATATCCATCACAGTAATTGACAATATATATACTGATTTTTACTTAAATATGCTTAACATTTTAATGCTCTATGTAGACTTTCATATTACTCTTTTATATTATATGTATCTTAAAATTATATTATTGTTCCCTAAATTAATAAATGTTGCAAATGTTTTTTACAAAATTTTTTTTTTTAAAGGCTATTCCTAACATACAAAAGCATCTGTTTTCTCCCCTGACCTCCAGTTAATAATTTTGTATACACAGTACAGTAAGTGGATGTAAAAGGGAACCACACAGTATATTTTTTTCTCTTCCCTTATAAAAAAGCTTCCTCTATTTAAACTGGAAGAGATTTTCTGTGGTTTTTTTTTTAAAATGTAACACTTACATTACATCCCAACACATCTGTTCCATGCATTCTAAATATCATCACTGTTACTCACACCTGTAAAATCACACACTAGCTGGCTGCCTATGGGAGCCACAGGGTACTTCTGTGGCCAGTGGCGATGAGAGTGTAATAATAATAATAATAATAATTTTATTTATAAAGCGCTCTTTCTCCAATAGGACTCAAGGCGCTTAACAGATACATAGCATAATATAGTACATAAAATAATGAAGTACATTTTCATAAAATACAGAAGCATGAAGATACTAAAAGGGACATTATGGAAATGCTTGAGTAAACAGGAAAGTTTTGAGTCTACTTTTGAAGGATTCTATAGTTGGGGCCTCTCGCACTGTGCGGGGAAGTGAGTTCCATAGAGTCGGAGCCACATGACTAAAAGCTCGACCCCCAGATGAATTACGGGAGATTCTAGGTACTGCTAAAAGTCCTTCATCTACAGATCGCAGTAATCGATTGGGGCAATATGGGGTCAGAAGGTGCTTCAGGTACCTTGGGCCCTGGTCATGTAATGCTTTGAAACTCAGTAAGCCAATCATGAAGATGATTAGCCATCTTACAGGCAGCCAGTGAAGGGAGTAGAGGATGGGTGTTATGTGGCTAGAATGGGGCTGGTTGGTTAACAGCCTGACAGCTGTGTTTTGCACCAGCTGTAAGCATTGCAATTATTTTGCTGGGAGACCAAGGTAGAGGGCATTGCAGTAGTTTAATCGAGATGACACAAATGCATGTATGACTTTTGGCAGATCATCTGAGGGAATTGAGTGCTTGATTCTGGATATGTTCCTCAGGTGAAAGAATTAGGATTTGATTGTGGCTGATATCTGATGTTTAAGTGTCAAGTCATCATCCAGGAAAACGCCAAGATTCCGCACACGATCACTGGTCTGTAATTGTGAATCCCCGAGTGTAAGTCCAGTTGGATGGCTTTGCTGCAGTCTTGTTCTTTTATGTTGCAGTTTTATCATAAGGACCTCTGTTTTATCCAGGTTCAGTCGCAGCCAACTGGCGCTCATCCACTCCACAGTGTAGGGGCCCAGGTACAAATTACCCGGGCATGGGCTGCTGGATGGGCCTGGAGGGGTGCTGGTCCAATACCCCCAGAATACCTATAATGTTGCCAGTATCGGTGGCGCCATCTTCCCCGTAATCTCTTTGGGAAGGTGGTGCTGCACATAGAAAGCATAGACTCTGGCTCTGACTCTTTAGTGGCCAGCATCTTCTTCCCGAATATCACTGGGAAGATGTCACTGGCCGGGGAGAAAGGACCTGCTTCCTTGGCAATTAAGGTAGGAAGTGGATACCCTCCCATGCCTCTCCTGTGCTAAAATTGTGCCCCTATGTGAAGTGCATGGGGCCGCAAACATTTTTATTTAAAAAAATTGTAGTAATGGGCATTGGAATGCCCCATTTTTTAAGCAACTCTCCCCCTTTAGGCCCCCTCTGTGGCTGTGCAGGCCAAAGGGGCAGACGAGGTGAGAGCTTGGATATTTGATTCAAGGATCTCAAAGAAATGGCTTTGCAGCCGCATGGTCCAGTACACCAGTAGACCTCCACATTATAGGGCCAGATTCTGGTAGAACTAATACTTTGTGGTTCAAACAAGCAGTCTAATCCAACTGCCTGACAGCGGGCAAAAAAAAGGTATAGTATGAGCTCTATTTTATTGCACTGATGCAGAATCGCAGAATGAGGCAGATATGTAATAGTCTGTATGATGTAAGCATTGGCCCAAATCAGTAGAGTCTGTCCAATGTCTGATTCAATTAATTAAGAAGACATTGATATGTGAAATTTACAACATCCTCTGGTATAAATAAGAACATAAAATCAGAAGTTAATATCACAATACAGGAGCAGCAAGAGTTGTAGATTTGAACAAATGATACAAATAGCAGCAGAGAGATATCAAAACATAAAGTCATACTGTTGAACATCACTACTCAGCCCAAATTCTCATCATAGAACCATCAGATACTATTGTACAGTGACTGAATGCTAATTAGTCAACAAAATTGAAAGACTAAACAATAATCCAGTCATCTGAATGTGTACATCCATACAAGAAGCCCAATGCAATAAGTAAAGCAAAATATCAAAAAGTGGCATACAGATAAATAAGATTAGAAAAAACACTGTTGGAAGTAGTGGAATATGATTTCCTCAGGACATCAGCCTTCCAGTCAATTAAATATTGAAGGTGGCTATCAGAATTCGATGGCTATCAGAATCCACAATCCTCTTGACCTTATAATCTACCCCTTGTTGCATTTGTTCTCGGAGAGATGTGGAAATGCCATAATGGAATATGTTGATTAAAGTTTTGAGTAGAGATGAGCGGGTTCGGTTTCTTTGAATCCGAACCCGCACGAACTTCACTTTTTTTTTCACGGGTCCGAGCGACTCGGATCTTCCCGCCTTGCTCGGTTAACCCGAGCGCGCCCGAACGTCATCATGACGCTGTCGGATTCTCGCGAGGCTCGGATTCTATCGCGAGACTCGGATTCTATATAAGGAGCCGCGCGTCGCCGCCATTTTCACACGTGCATTGAGATTGATAGGGAGAGGACGTGGCTGGCGTCCTCTCCATTTAGATTAGATTTAGAAGAGAGAGAGAGAGAGAGATTGCTGTGATACTGTAGATTAGAAGAGAGTGCAGAGTGCAGACAGAGTTTAGTGACTGACGACCACAGTGACCAGTGACCACCAGAGACAGTGCAGTTGTCTGTTTTATTTAATATATCCGTTCTCTGCCTGAAAAAAACGATACACAGTCACACAGTGACTCAGTCTGTGTGCACTGCTCAGCCCAGTGTGCTGCACATCAATGTATTGTATATAAAGCTTATAATTGTGGGGGAGACTGGGGAGCACTGCAGGTTGTTATAGCAGGAGCCAGGAGTACATGATAAATAATATTATATTAAAATTAAACAGTGCACACTTTTGCTGCAGGAGTGCCACTGCCAGTGTGACTAGTGGTGACCAGTGCCTGACCACCAGTATATTAGTAGTATTGTATACTATCTCTTTATCAACCAGTCTATATTAGCAGCAGACACAGTACAGTGCGGTAGTTCACGGCTGTGGCTACCTCTGTGTCGGCACTCGGCAGGCAGTCCGTCCATCCATAATTGTATTATATACCACCTAACCGTGGTTTTTTTTTTCTTTCTTTATACCGTCGTCATAGTCATACTAGTTGTTACGAGTATACTACTATCTCTTTATCAACCAGTGTACAGTGCGGTAGTTCACGGCTGTGGCTACCTCTGTGTCGGAACTCGGCAGGCAGTCCGTCCATCCATAATTGTATTATAATATATACCACCTAACCGTGGTTTTTTTTTCGTTCTTTATACCGTCGTCATACTAGTTGTTACGAGTATACTACTATCTCTTTATCAACCAGTGTACAGTGCGGTAGTTCACGGCTGTGGCTACCTCTGTGTCGGAACTCGGCAGGCAGTCCGTCCATCCATAATTGTATTATAATATATACCACCTAACCGTGGTTTTTTTTTCGTTCTTTATACCGTCGTCATACTAGTTGTTACGAGTATACTACTATCTCTTTATCAACCAGTGTACAGTGCGGTAGTTCACGGCTGTGGCTACCTCTGTGTCGGCACTCGGCAGGCAGTCCGTCCAACCATAATTGTATTATATACCACCTAACCGTGGTTTTTTTTTCATTCTTTATACCGTCGTCATACTAGTTGTTACGAGTATACTACTATCTCTTTATCAACCAGTGTACAGTGCGGTAGTTCACGGCTGTGGCTACCTCTGTGTCGGCACTCGGCAGGCAGTCCGTCCAACCATAATTGTATTATATACCACCTAACCGTGGTTTTTTTTTCATTCTTTATACCGTCGTCATACTAGTTGTTACGAGTATACTACTATCTCTTTATCAACCAGTGTACAGTGCGGTAGTTCACGGCTGTGGCTACCTCTGTGTCGGCACTCGGCAGCCCGTCCATAATTGTATATACCAGTGACCTAACCGTGGTTTTTTTTTCTTTCTTTATACATACATACTAGTTACGAGTATACTATCTCTTTATCAACCAGTCTATATATTAGCAGCAGACACAGTACAGTGCGGTAGTTCACGGCTGTGGCTACCTCTGTGTCGGCACTCGGCAGCCCGTCCATAATTGTATATACCACCTAACCGTGGTTTTTTTTTCTTTCTTTATACATACATACTAGTTACGAGTATACTATCTCTTTATCAACCAGTCTATATATTAGCAGCAGACACAGTACAGTGCGGTAGTTCACGGCTGTGGCTACCTCTGTGTCGGCACTCCGCAGCCCGTCCATAATTGTATATACCAGTGACCTAACCGTGGTTTTTTTTTCTTTCTTTATACATACATACTAGTTACGAGTATACTATCTCTTTATCAACCAGTCTATATATTAGCAGCAGACACAGTACAGTGCGGTAGTTCATGGCTGTGGCTACCTCTGTGTCGGCACTCGGCAGCCCGTCCATAATTGTATATACCAGTGACCTAACCGTGGTTTTTTTTTCTTTCTTTATACATACATACTAGTTACGAGTATACTATCTCTTTATCAACCAGTCTATATATTAGCAGCAGACACAGTACAGTGCGGTAGTTCACGGCTGTGGCTACCTCTGTGTCGGCACTCGGCAGCCCGTCCATAATTGTATATACCAGTGACCTAACCGTGGTTTTTTTTTCTTTCTTTATACATACATACTAGTTACGAGTATACTATCTCTTTATCAACCAGTCTATATATTAGCAGCAGACACAGTACAGTGCGGTAGTTCACGGCTGTGGCTACCTCTGTGTCGGCACTCGGCAGCCCGTCCATAATTGTATACTAGTATCCAATCCATCCATCTGCATTGTTTACCTGAGGTGCCTTTTAGTTGTGCCTATTAAAATATGGAGAACAAAAATGTTGAGGTTCCAAAATTAGGGAAAGATCAAGATCCACTTCCACCTCGTGCTGAAGCTGCTGCCACTAGTCATGGCCGAGACGATGAAATGCCAGCAACGTCGTCTGCCAAGGCCGATGCCCAATGGCATAGTACAGAGCATGTCAAAACCAAAACACCAAATATCAGTAAAAAAAGGACTCCAAAACCTAAAATAAAATTGTCGGAGGAGAAGCGTAAACTTGCCAATATGCCATTTACCACACGGAGTGGCAAGGAACGGCTGAGGCCCTGGCCTATGTTCATGGCTAGTGGTTCAGCTTCACATGAGGATGGAAGCACTCAGCCTCTCGCTAGAAAACTGAAAAGACTCAAGCTGGCAAAAGCACCGCAAAGAACTGTGCGTTCTTTGAAATCCCAAATGCACAAGGAGAGTCCAATTGTGTCGGTTGCGATGCCTGACCTTCCCAACACTGGACGTGAAGAGCATGCGCCTTCCACCATTTGCACGCCCCCTGCAAGTGCTGGAAGGAGCACCCGCAGTCCAGTTCCTGATAGTCAGATTGAAGATGTCAGTGTTGAAGTACACCAGGATGAGGAGGATATGGGTGTTGCTGGCGCTGGGGAGGAAATTGACCAGGAGGATTCTGATGGTGAGGTGGTTTGTTTAAGTCAGGCACCCGGGGAGACACCTGTTGTCCGTGGGAGGAATATGGCCGTTGACATGCCAGGTGAAAATACCAAAAAAATCAGCTCTTCGGTGTGGAGGTATTTCACCAGAAATGCGGACAACAGGTGTCAAGCCGTGTGTTCCCTTTGTCAAGCTGTAATAAGTAGGGGTAAGGACGTTAACCACCTCGGAACATCCTCCCTTATACGTCACCTGCAGCGCATTCATAATAAGTCAGTGACAAGTTCAAAAACTTTGGGTGACA
Source organism: Pseudophryne corroboree (assembly GCF_028390025.1). NCBI lineage: Eukaryota > Metazoa > Chordata > Amphibia > Anura > Myobatrachidae > Pseudophryne > Pseudophryne corroboree. The sequence continues at coordinate 462,387,284 of NC_086450.1, forward strand.
GCGGAAGCAGTCCACTGACCAGTAAATCCCTTCCTCTTGTAACCAAGCTCACGCAAACCACCCCACCAACTCCCTCAGTGTCAATTTCCTCCTTCCCCAGGAATGCCAATAGTCCTGCAGGCCATGTCACTGGCAAGTCTGACGAGTCCTCTCCTGCCTGGGATTCCTCCGATGCATCCTTGCGTGTAACGCCTACTGCTGCTGGCGCTGCTGTTGTTGCCGCTGGGAGTCGATGGTCATCCCAGAGGGGAAGTCGTAAGCCCACTTGTACTACTTCCAGTAAGCAATTGACTGTTCAACAGTCCTTTGCGAGGAAGATGAAATATCACAGCAGTCATCCTACTGCAAAGCGGATAACTGAGTCCTTGACAACTATGTTGGTGTTAGACGTGCGTCCGGTATCCGCCGTTAGTTCACAGGGAACTAGACAATTTATTGAGGCAGTGTGCCCCCGTTACCAAATACCATCTAGGTTCCACTTCTCTAGGCAGGCGATACCGAGAATGTACACGGACGTCAGAAAAAGACTCACCAGTCTCCTAAAAAATGCAGTTGTACCCAATGTCCACTTAACCACGGACATGTGGACAAGTGGAGCAGGGCAGGGTCAGGACTATATGACTGTGACAGCCCACTGGGTAGATGTATGGACTCCCGCCGCAAGAACAGCAGCGGCGGCACCAGTAGCAGCATCTCGCAAACGCCAACTCTTTCCTAGGCAGGCTACGCTTTGTATCACCGCTTTCCATAAGATGCACACAGCTGACAAACTCTTACGGAAACTGAGGAAGATCATCGCGGAATGGCTTACCCCAATTGGACTCTCCTGTGGATTTGTGGCATCGGACAACGCCAGCAATATTGTGTGTGCATTAAATATGGGCAAATTCCAGCACGTCCCATGTTTTGCACATACCTTGAATTTGGTGGTGCAGAATTTTTTAAAAAACGACAGGGGCGTGCAAGAGATGCTGTCGGTGGCCAGAAAAATTGCGGGACACTTTCAGCGTACAGGCACCACGTACAGAAGACTGGAGCACCACCAAAAACTACTGAACCTGCCCTGCCATCATCTGAAGCAAGAAGTGGTAACGAGGTGGAATTCAACCCTCTATATGCTTCAGAGGTTGGAGGAGCAGCAAAAGGCCATTCAAGCCTATACAATTGAGCACGATATAGGAGATGGAATGCACCTGTCTCAAGTGCAGTGGAGAATGATTTCAACGTTGTGCAAGGTTCTGATGCCCTTTGAACTTGCCACACGTGAAGTCAGTTCAGACACTGCCAGCCTGAGTCAGGTCATTCCCCTCATCAGGCTTTTGCAGAAGAAGCTGGAGGCATTGAAGAAGGAGCTAAAAGGGAGCGATTCCGCTAGGCATGTGGGACTTGTGGATGCAGCCCTTAATTCGCTTAACAAGGATTCACGGGTGGTCAATCTGTTGAAATCAGAGCACTACATTTTGGCCACCGTGCTCGATCCTAGATTTAAAGCCTACCTTGGATCTCTCTTTCCGGCAGACACAGGTCTGCTGGGGTTGAAAGACCTGCTGGTGACAAAATTGTCAAGTCAAGCGGAACGCGACCTGTCAACATCTCCTCCTTCACATTCTCCCGCAACTGGGGGTGCGAGGAAAAGGCTCAGAATTCCGAGCCCACCCGCTGGCGGTGATGCAGGGCAGTCTGGAGCGACTGCTGATGCTGACATCTGGTCCGGACTGAAGGACCTGACAACGATTACGGACATGTCGTCTACTGTCACTGCATATGATTCTCTCAACATTGATAGAATGGTGGAGGATTATATGAGTGACCGCATCCAAGTAGGCACGTCACACAGTCCGTACTTATACTGGCAGGAAAAAGAGGCAATTTGGAGGCCCTTGCACAAACTGGCTTTATTCTACCCAAGTTGCCCTCCCACAAGTGTGTACTCCGAAAGAGTGTTTAGTGCCGCCGCTCACCTTGTCAGCAATCGGCGTACGAGGTTACATCCAGAAAATGTGGAGAAGATGATGTTCATTAAAATGAATTATAATCAATTCCTCCGCGGAGACATTGACCAGCAGCAATTGCCTCCACAAAGTACACAGGGAGCTGAGATGGTGGATTCCAGTGGGGACGAATTGATAATCTGCGAGGAGGGGGATGTACACGGTGATATATCGGAGGGTGAAGATGAGGTGGACATCTTGCCTCTGTAGAGCCAGTTTGTGCAAGGAGAGATTAATTGCTTCTTTTTTGGGGGGGTCCAAACCAACCCGTCATATCAGTCACAGTCGTGTGGCAGACCCTGTCACTGAAATGATGGGTTGGTTAAAGTGTGCATGTCCTGTTTTGTTTATACAACATAAGGGTGGGTGGGAGGGCCCAAGGATAATTCCATCTTGCACCTCTTTTTTCTTTTCTTTTTCTTTGCATCATGTGCTGATTGGGGAGGGTTTTTTGGAAGGGACATCCTGCGTGACACTGCAGTGCCACTCCTAAATGGGCCCGGTGTTTGTGTCGGCCACTAGGGTCGCTAATCTTACTCACACAGTCAGCTACCTCATTGCGCCTCTTTTTTTCTTTGCGTCATGTGCTGTTTGGGGAGGGTTTTTTGGAAGGGACATCCTGCGTGACACTGCAGTGCCACTCCTAGATGGGCCCGGTGTTTGTGTCGGCCACTAGGGTCGCTAATCTTACTCACACAGCTACCTCATTGCGCCTCTTTTTTTCTTTGCGTCATGTGCTGTTTGGGGAGGGTTTTTTGGAAGGGACATCCTGCGTGACACTGCAGTGCCACTCCTAGATGGGCCCGGTGTTTGTGTCGGCCACTAGGGTCGCTAATCTTACTCACACAGTCAGCTACCTCATTGCGCCTCTTTTTTTCTTTGCGTCATGTGCTGTTTGGGGAGGGTTTTTTGGAAGGGCCATCCTGCGTGACACTGCAGTGCCACTCCTAGATGGGCCCGGTGTTTGTGTCGGCCACTAGGGTCGCTAATCTTACTCACACAGTCAGCTACCTCATTGCGCCTCTTTTTTTCTTTGCGTCATGTGCTGTTTGGGGAGGGTTTTTTGGAAGGGCCATCCTGCGTGACACTGCAGTGCCACTCCTAGATGGGCCCGGTGTTTGTGTCGGCCACTAGGGTCGCTAATCTTACTCACACAGCTACCTCATTGCGCCTCTTTTTTTCTTTGCGTCATGTGCTGTTTGGGGAGGGTTTTTTGGAAGGGACATCCTGCGTGACACTGCAGTGCCACTCCTAGATGGGCCCGGTGTTTGTGTCGGCCACTAGGGTCGCTTATCTTACTCACACAGCGACCTCGGTGCAAATTTTAGGACTAAAAATAATATTGTGATGTGTGAGGTATTCAGAATAGACTGAAAATGAGTGTAAATTATGGTTTTTGAGGTTAATAATACTTTGGGATCAAAATGACCCCCAAATTCTATGATTTAAGCTGTTTTTTAGTGTTTTTGGAAAAAAACACCCGAATCCAAAACACACCCGAATCCGACAAAAATAATTCGGTGAGGTTTTGCCAAAACGCGTTCGAACCCAAAACACGGCCGCGGAACCGAACCCAAAACCAAAACACAAAACCCGAAAAATTTCATGCGCTCATCTCTAGTTTTGAGTAGAGAAATGTGGAAGGAATTGGAAACATGAAGATATGTAACTGTAACTTGTACGTCACTACATTCGGTTATTATTAATTTAATTTTTAATGAATTAACTTGCATAATTGTATAGTGTCCAGTGAATTGTGGAGTAAATTTCAAAAAAGAAGCTCTTAATCTTAAATCTTGGGTGGTAAATCAGACTCAATCTTAACTTTTAAACATAGGAACAGCTCATAGTTTCCTGTCAGCAAACAATGTGTAATGCTTAGAGGCTTGAAGCAGAGCAGTGCGAACTCTCCTCCAATTTTCAGCAAATATGTAAAATGCAGAATCCAAAGCTTGATTGGAAGATGCTACAAGTGGTGACATTTCTGGAACTGGAGGATGTAGTCCATAAATGCTATAGAATGGAGAAGATTTGAAGGAGGTATGATAATGACAATTGTTAGCAAACTCCACCCAAGTAAGAGCTTGGACTGATCATCCAGAGAGGAGGAAACACATTTATAGAAAGGTTTCTAAGTCTTGATTTGCTCTCCCAGTTTGTCCGATTGTCTGTGGATGGTATGATGAAGAGAACTTGAGATTGACTTGCAAATCAGAACAGAGGGAGCACCTGAACTTAGCTACAAATAGAATTCCATGGTCGGAACTAATTATCTCAAGCAAACTTGTACAGTAAATGAAATATTAATTTAAATGACAATTGAGCTAGAAAATAAACTGATACAAGTCCTTGCAATGGGATAAAAAGGGACTTTTTAGAAAAAATGGTCAACTACAACCCAAACAGCAGCATAACAATTAAAGAGTGGCATATCTGTGATAAAATCCATAGACATACTGTATGTTTCATTGTAACAAGTTGTAAAAACAATGGAATCAAGAGGGAGGACTATGGTAGCTTGACTTAGAGATGTATGCTGGCCACATTCAGGACATATAGCTTTGTACAGAAAAAAAGGGGTTGGTTCCGCACTGGTTTGATGTGACAGACAAAATCACAACATGGATATGTGTCCGATTCTGATGATAAATGTAATATAATGTGTTTACACAGTAAATTTATCTGCTGTCGGTGGTGCTTCCTGAGTCAATAAACGATACAGTATAGTAGTAAAATAAAAAAAGAAAGACTCCTTGCTGGGGCACTCTTGTAATAAAAAATTGATAGACGATAAAATTTCACTTTTAATTATCTTATTATAAAATAGGTATGACAAAAGACAAAAGACAAACAATTATTAATGAAGAGACAAAATTACGTGTCGCACATGACCTATGGTTGCAGTGCGCACTTTGTTAGTACTTAGTGATTACCTTGGTGAAAATATTTTTGGCATTTTTTCTTTTGTAAAGAACAAATCCTGTCTGGTACTATATGATGGACAGGTCGTTGAATATCGTAGGGGTACCCTTCCTGTTTTGTCTAAGATTATATTAACTCTTATGCCAGGTGTTAGAATAAAAACAAGAGGTCATTGGAAATATATATTTTGTTGCCTTATTGGTAATTACGCACCTTCTGCATCAATGCTTTGCAGATGTGTCACATTAGGCATTTTGTTAAGCAAATGCTCTGTCAAGTATACAAAATAGCAGACCTTGTTGGTCCTGTTGGTTGTAAAATTAGAGCTACTGTATACACCCAATAGGGAAGGATAGATTAGTAATTTTTTTTGCATTGAGATGGTGAGGATACTTCAAAGAGAAGAATATCAGAATAGATTGTAGGTGGATTTATTTCTTCTGCTTTTCAGCCAATAAGTTAACTGCACCTGGTATTCATTGGTGGTCTCCCAACCAATTACTAACCCGGCCTACCATTGATTTGCTTCCAAGATCGGATGAGATTGGGCGTATCCTATGGAGAATGGCAGTAATCTGCTGAATGAGAGAGTACATTATTCCACAGAAAATAAGTTATTCTGCTGTCCAGAGATTTGTTGGACAAGTATATCTCTGAGATATAGATTTGACTTATCCTCTCTGGATGAGAGAGCACATAAGGTGTTTAGAAAGTGAAACACGCTTTTGGAGTACACACTGGAGGGGGGACAACTTAGGTAAAATAAGCCAGTTTGTGCAAGGGCCTCCAAATTTCCTCTTTTTCCTGCCAGTAAACATACAGACTCTCTGACATGCCTACTTCGATGCTGTCACCAATATAATCCTCCACCATTCTTTAAATGGTGACAGCATCATATGCAGTGACAGTAGACATGTCAGTAATTGTTGGCAGCTCCTTCAGTCTGGAACAGATGTCAACACTAGCTCCTGACTGCCCTGCATCACCGCCAGCGGGTTGGCTAGGAATTTTTTTTCTTTTCCTTGCAACCCCAGTTGCAGGATAAAATGAAGGAGGAGCTGTTGACGGGTCATGTTCTGCTTGAGCTGACAATTTTCTCACCAGCAGGTCTTTGCACCTCTGCAGACTTGTGTCCGCCAGAAAGAAAAATACAACGTAGGCTTTAAACCTAGGATCGTGCACATTGGACAAAATGTAGTGCTCTGATTTCAACAGATTGACCACCCTTAAATCCTGGCAAAGCGAATGAAGGGCTCCATCCACAAATCCCACATACTTAGCGGAATCGCTCCATCTTAGCTTCTCCTTCAATTTCTACAGCTGCTTCTGCAATAGAGTGATGAGGGGAATGACCTGACTCAAGCTGGCAGTGTCTGAACTGACTTCACATGTGGCAAGTGTCGAAGGGTTGGAGAACCTTGCACAACACGGAAATCATTATCCACTGTGCTTGAGTCAGGTGTATTCCCCCTCCTTTGCCTAGATCATAGGTGGATGTATAGGCTTGAATGGCCTATTGCTGCTCCTCCATCCTCTGAAGCATGTAGAGCAGGCATTCCCAACCACGGTCCTCAAGGCACACCAACAGTGCAGGTTTTAGTGATATCCAGGCTGCAGCACAGATGGTTAAATCAAAATAACTGAGCTACTAATTAAGTCACCTGTGCTGAAGCCTGGATATCACTAAAACCTGCACTGTTGGTGTGCCTTGAGGACCGTGGTTGGGAATGCCTGATGTAGAGGGTTGAATTCAACCTCATTACTACCTATTGCTTCAGGTGATGGCATGGCAGGTTCAAGAGTCTTTGCTGGTGCTCCAGTGTTTGGCACGCAGTCGCTGAATGTCGAAAGTGGCCCTGTCGTTTTTAAAAAAATTCTGCACCACCAAATTAATTGTTTGTGCAAAACATGGGACGTGCTGGAATTTGCCCAGATGTAATGCATGCACAATATTGGTGGCATTGTCAGATATCACAAATCCCCAGGAGAGTCTAAGTGGGGTAAGCCATTCTGCGATGATGTCCCTTAGTTTCTGTAAGAGGTTGTCAGCGGTGTGCCTCTTACCGGTGATACACACTGTGGCCTGCCTAGGAACGAGTTGGCGTTTGTGAGATGCTGCTGTTGTTGCTGCAGAAGGCAACACATCTACCCAGTGGGCTGTCACAGTCATGTAGTCCTTAGTTTGCCCTTCTCCACATGTCTGTGGTTAAGTGGACAGTGGGTACAACCGCATTTTTCAGGACACTGAGGACACTATTCTTAATGTCCCTGTGCAGTTTGGGAATCTCTTGCCTAGTGAAGTGGAATCTATACAGGATTTGGTACCGCGGACACAGTACGTCTATCAACTGTATAAATTCCACTGCACTACTGGCGTATACCGGACACACGTCTAACACCAGCATAGTTGTTATGGACTCAGTAATCCACTTTGCAACAGGGTGACGGCTGTCATAATTCATCTTCCTCACAGAGGACTGTTGGACAGTCAATTGCTTAGTTAAAGCAGTACAAGTGGTCTTACGACTACCTCTGGGATGAAGATTGACTCCCAGCAGCAACAACAGCAATGGCAGCAGCAGTAGGCGTACCACTCAAGGTTCCTCTGGAGGAATCCCGGATAGGAGAGAACTCATCAGTCATGCCAGTGACATGGCCTGCAGGACTACTTACGTTCCTAACTGAGGAGGAAATTGACATTGAGGGAGTTGGTGGTGTAGATTGCAGGAGATTGGACACAACAGGAAGAATGGATTTAGGTGTCAGTGGACTGCTTACGCTATTATCCAAAGTTTCTGAACTTGACAATGACTTATGATGAATGCGCTGCAGGTGATGGTTAAGGGAGGATGTTCCTAGGTGGTTAACGTCCTTACCCCTACTTATTATGGATTGATAAAGGCAACACATGGCTTGACACCTGTTTTGTGGAGAAATAATTCCACACCAAAGAGGTGGCTTTTCTGGTATTTTGCCCAGGCATGACAATGGGCTTTTTCATCCCATGGCCAACAACTGTCTCCACTGGTGCCTTATTCAAACAAACCACATCACCATCAGAATCCTCATTGTCAACTTCCTCCTCACCACCAGCTACACCTATATCCTCCTCATCCTGGTGTACTTCTACAGTGACATCCTCAATCTCAATATCAGCAACTGGACTGGCGGTGCTCCTCCCAGCACTTGCAAAGTGCGTGCAAATGGTGGTAGGAGCCTCCTCTTTCCATACAGTCTTGGGAAGGTCAGGCCTAGACATCGCAACTGCGGACACACTTGGACTCTCCTTGGGGATTTGTGATATCTCTGAAGCACAGTTGTTTTTTCCTGTGCTTTAACAAGCTTTATTTTTTTTAAATTTTGAGAAGGAGGAGGGCTTCCATCTTCATGAGAAGCTGAACCACCAGTCATGAACATAGGTTAAGGCCTTAGCCTTTCCTTGCCACTTCATGTTGTGGATGGCATACAGATGGAGCCTCCGTTATCTTGGCTATTTCTATGACTAGGCGTGCCCGCCTGGGTGCACCTAGTCACTGTGAGCATTTCCATTTGGATGGGCGTGCAGACAGAGATGCTCTGAATGGGAAGCGGCTATTGCACTCCTAGCAGGACTAGGCGGATGGATCGCCTAGTCACGCCGGGCATGTATGCCTGTGACTAGGCAGGGTGAGATAAATTAGGCTCCATCTGTATTGCCATTTTTACGTTTCTCATCAGATAATTTCTTTTTTTTCTGATTATTAATTTTTGCTCTTGGATTTTACATGCCCTCTATGAAATTGGGCATCGGCCTTAGCAGACGACGTTGATGGAATTGTCAATGTCATGACTGGTTGCAGCAGCAGCTTCAGCACTAGTACTAGGAACTGGAAGTGCTTCCAGATCTTTCACTATTTTTTCCTCCAAATTTTTGTTCTCCATTTCACAGGACACCACCCCTTTATTATTAAAGCACACAGAACAGATCCCCTTTATTTTCACAGAACCCCTGTATTTGAACAACACCCCTGTAATTTTATAGTATATAAGACAGTTCCAGTGTACTTTTTTTAACAAAAGCACCACTGTATTTTTACAGCATACAGGGGGACAGTGTACTTTTATTTTAACAACAGCACCCCTGTATTTAAACAACACCCCTGTATTTTTATAGTATACAAGACAGGGCCAGTGTACTTTTATTTTAACAACAGCACCCCTGTATTTGAACAACACTCCTGAATTTTTACAGCATACAGGACAGGGCCAGTGTACTTTTATTTTAACAACAGCACCCCTGTATTTGAACAACACTCCTGAAATTTTACAGTATACAAGACAGGGCCAGTGTACTTTTATTTTATCAACAGCATCCCTGTATTTTTACACAGGACATGGCCAGCACCGCTGTATTTGAACAACACCCCTGTATTTTTACAGCAGACAGGACAGGGCCAGCACCCCTGTATTTGAACAACACCCTAATAATTTTACAGTATACAAAACAGGGCTAGTGTAATTTTATTTTAACAAAAGCACCCCTGTATTTCGGCCAGTGTACTTTTAATTTTAACAACAGCACCCCTGTATTTTTACAGCATACAGGACAGGGCCAGTGTACATTTATTTTCACAGCACCCCTGATTTTTTTACAGCATACAAGACAGAGACAGTGTACATTTATTTTGATGCACCCCTGAACTTTTACAGCATACAGGACTGGGCCAGCACCCCTGTAATTTTACAACATACAGGACAGGGCCTGCACCCTTCTATTTCTATAATCTTCACAAACAGATAGAATATGTCCCCTTAAATATACTATTGTATAAATATAATCTGCTAATTACTTGTTATTACTAGTATAAATCAATTTTTCAGGGACAAATGTATCCTTGACAAGGGAATGATCATTTCTATATACTATCACTAATAAACCCTCCCAACCTCAAAAATACCCTGCTACAGTGTATTTGCCCTACATTTATTAGGTACTTTATTTTAACACGGGTTTGGAGTTAAATTGTATGAGTCCATTACTCCATTAATTCATAAAAATAAATTAGCTGGACTTTTCAAACTATATGGGAAAGGTGTATGTGTATGATAGATGTTAATTGGTTCTAGCTATATTGTAACAGCTTATTCACAATAACATTTGAGTATTTTCATAATGTGTAGCAGCAGTTTGTGTCTGTGACATGAAATATTCACTGCATTATTTAGTCTTATTCAGTATTTGTTACAAGCTATATTCAATAGAATCTAATGTTTCCATTAGTTCTCCAACTGAGAGTTTATTTTGCTACATATATCCTGAGGTATTGAAACATTGTAACTTCAGTACTAAGGTGAAAGAATTTGCTGCAGCTATGTTACTCAAAGTTCCTATGTGCTGCTATGTTATTGAGCTCTCCCTATTCAGATAATGATTATGTAAGCCCATTGCATAGCATAATTCAACATTGTATACATTTCATTAGGACATATTGATCAGACACACTGCTGACTTGCATGTTTCACTACTATACAGCTTTACCAAAGGGGTTCAGCCTTGATAAAGCAGTAAGGCAGTAAAACATGCACATTGACTCAGAATATTTGTAGCAAAATAAACTCAGTTGGAGACCTAAAGGAAACATTATATTCTATTGATGATGGCTGGTAACAAGTATTGTGTGAGACTAAATATTCATTTGTACATTATATTTCCTAACACAATCCAAAACTGCTGCTACACATTCTGAAGATATTCAAATGTTATTTTGAATTACAGTAGCTGTTAAAATTTAGCTAGAACCAATTAACATCGATAATACACTGACTCCTCTCTAATATATTTTGAAAACAGAGTACAGCTCCTTTATGAATATGAATTAATGGAGTAATATCATTTTTTCTTCTTCATGCTTTTAGGAGGACTCATATAATTAAACTCCCAACCCTGCTAAAATAAATTGCCTAATGACTATAAGGTTATTTTTGAGGTTGGGAGAGTGATTTATTAAAAGTATATACAGGTTCTTAGTCCCTTGTCAAGGATACTTTTGTCCCTCCAAAACTGATTTATCCTTTTCATTATAGGTAATAGCAGGTTATATTTTTACAATAGTATCTTGAAGGGGACATCAACTATATATTTGTAAAGGCTGTACCTGACTCTTAAAGTAACATCTTCTGTGGTTATCAGTAGCCCAATTCTAATATGTGCAATAAATAGGAACCTAAGCTCGCTAACTTTCAAACAAATGTTTTTACACGAGAATAAATTGAACATATACATGACCTCAGTGTCCCAGAATATGTTGACAAAGGCCTGAGATGCCATTGGCATTCATTTGTGAAATATTTTAGTACTCAAATTTAGAGAATTCTTCTTTTCTGACTCTGAAGAAATAAAGGAGTAATATTTCTAAAGCAGAAATATACTGTATTAACGGGTGGTCTTCAGTATGCCGGCGGTCGGCCTCCCGGCGACCAGCATACCGGCGCCGGGAGCCCGACAGCCGGCATACCGACACTTATTTTCCCTCGTGGGGGTCCACGACCCCCCTGGAGGGAGAATAAAATAGTGTGGCACGCGTAGCGCGCCACCGTGCCCGTAGCGTGGCGAGCGCAGCAAGCCCGCAAGGGGCTCATTTGCGCTCGCCACACTGTCGGTAAGCCGGCGGTCGGGCTCCCGGCGCCGGTATGCTGGTCGCCGGGAGCCCGACCGCCGGCATATTGTAGTGAACCCGTATTAACAACATATATGATTGAGACACAATAGACAGACTGTGTTGTTTTTATAAAACTACAGAATACTGTATATGTGTCTATGTTCTATTAATTTTAACATATATATTTCACTGTATGTCTGCCCAGCAATAATGGGAAAATATTTTAATAATGTTTCATTAAAAGTGATGCTTTAAATTAACCTTTCTTTTTGTGCACCTTCCAAATTCAACCCCTTTCTCTTCTCTTCATATTATTATAGTCTGAAAGTTGTTTTTAATTATAATTTTTACACAGAGTATTATTCAGATAAGCAGAGAAGAATCTAATGTGAGACTGAAATTTTTATTTTATTACACATTTTTACCCACAGTGGTTGAATGAATTTTTTAAACAATCATAACATAACAAATAGATAAATGATGGAGACATTGTGCATGAGATATCTCACACAGCAGCTGTTTCTGTTCTATATAGTTTTTACTATCCTCTCCACAACCATAGATATTTGGAAAAAGAAACAATCCTAATGATGGCACTGTATGAGTTCCACAAATATAATACAAGTCAATGTCTTTTAATTTTTATAAAAAGTAAAAACAATCCTCAATTCATCCAAAGTGATGTGGAACAGTATATCTTTGAATCTTCCATATATTCACAGTGACCCAAAGGAACCTGTATGCTGCCTTTGGGTCATTGTGAATATATGAAAGATTCAAAGTTACACTGTTTCGCAGCACTTCAGCGCCATCTTTACAATCACATCATAAGACAGTATATTGCTGTATTTCCACAACTAAAAAACATTGAAAAAAAAATACTATACTACTTATACATGGCAAATCAGCAAAACTTCCCAATAATCAGTCAGGAATCCTAACAAAACAAAAGCTGTTGTTATGCACCTATTCTCTTAACTAGATAACTTAACAGACTCCTTCATTTAAAGCTGGCTGTATGCTCAACACAAATCTGTTTATAGATATTTACCAATTAAATCAGGTATCTGTCTCTATTAAAATTTGGAAGTAAACCTTAAACAAACAGTACTTCTGAATTTAAGGATAATTCCTGAACCATAAAGAATTTATACTATATAACAGATCCATTCAATTGAGGGAGTCCACATTTAAACTATACATATACACTATATAGAGGTGTTAATACATATATATATATATATATATATATATATATATATATGTATCTTAATTAGGTGCTACCCATTGATTGAAACACAGTATACAGGCAATACTAAAAAGGGAGAGAACAAAGAATCAGTCTAGATATAGGTGCCCTCAATCCCTCTCAAATACAATCATAACAATATTTTTATTTAATATGTTTAAAGGTCATTTAGTGCTTCTATTTCCATATTTGTAATGTCTGGTTATCCAATTATGCCATATAATAGGGCTATTGAAAGTGAAATATTAAAAAGATAGAGATAATAAAAAAATAGTGTGATCAGAAAAAAGAAAATTTTGCAACAAATTAATTGCTAGAAACAATGATGTGTGTTGTCTCTATTCATAGATATAATTAGCATAATACCCAAATACAGTAGTATATGAGCTGTGAAAATCACTCCTTCCTTTTTAGTCAGTTTTATACCATCACAGTTTTCTTGAATCTGTATGAATTGTAACAATTTCAGTCTGCTCAATTTTCCCTTCATATGTTGCTAAAATTAGATACATAATAACATCAGCTGATAAACATTTGTATCTGTCACCTTAATACTTGGATAATACAGTTTACTATAAGAGGATACAAAACTGTGTTACCCAAAACAGTGTTCCTTGTTTTCACTCTTTTAAGTACTGTACAAGCAGTGCTTCATAAGGTGATATACAAATGTGTTGTCATACATCTAGCCTCTATATGCAGTGCAATGTGAGATGTCTGACATGACTGAGCTGCTAGGTCCCATGCAACTCTACTATCGACAGGCATCTTTTTTGCCGAAAATGCATCTTAGTTGCAACATGAAGCAACTAGGACACACTAAGAGACTGTTCTGATTTATTTTATATAATGTATACCACTTATATATCGGTGTGTGCGACTGAGCTTGTGTATGAAGCACAACAGAACTTACTGTACTGTATATTGGAAAAAAGCTGCATCTGCTCTATTGTAGCACTTTGTATATAGATTCAGAGATTCAAGAAAGATGCCTGACACTGTCAGAGTCTCACGTAACTACAATAATGATCTGTATTCAATCTACTTCTGATGGTTGTCCTTATAGATTGCAATACCACGATCAAAGCTCCAGCCCATGTTAGGCCTGTTCCTCTAAAATATTTGTTTATTTGTATTTTAATAGTACCATTGTATCTCATGAACTGTAGTATCACATGTGGTAAGCTTTATGAACAAGAACCAAAACAGTAGCTTCACCTGTATCAGTCCCATAAGCATAGAACATGTATTGAAACTCAGGTATTCCAGGACTTCAGCAGGCATAGTGAATGCTTATCAAATCAGAGATCTTCTTATCTGATCAGTGAGGAACAGTGAGGAATTGGATGTATTCATGTGACCGGTGGTCCAGAGACCGACGATCACATGACCTCCACCTACATCCCGCCCCCTCACTATCCCGACGGTCGGCATGCCGACCAACAAGGACTATTCCCACTCGTGGGTGTCCACGACACCCATAGAGTGGCATTAGAACTCGTCGGCACCGAGCCCGCAGCGTGGCGAGCAAAGCAAGCCCGCAAGGGGCTTGCTGCACTCGCCCCCCCCCCCATGCCGGTATTCAGCTGCCGGGATCCTGCATCGGTATACTGACCACTGGTCAGCCATACAACACCCGTGAGGAATCACTCTGATAACAATGTTCGCATCTGATGCGACCAGTCTGAAACTCAGAGGGACCTTCCAGCCCTCCTGCAACTGCCGCGGCTCTGCCCCTAGTGTATATCGATCACCGCTAGCTACAGTGATTGGGCAGCTCTGTGGCACCCCCCCACCCACTTGGCTTAAACCCTCCCTCCTTCTCTACCTCTGTCCGGATCACTATGTGCAGTGATCGGGCATCAGTGGCAGCATAGCCCTGACCTCCCTCCTCCATCTATCCCAATCACTGCAGCCAGCAAAGATCAGGCAGGCAGCCAGGCGTCACCACCCTCCTGTGGAATAAAATAAAAATAAAAAACACAGCTGCAGCTCTGCACCCCCCTTGTCCCAATCACTGTGGCCAGTAGTGACAGGGCAGCCCAGCATAACCCCACTCTCACCCCACATCTCCCCCCTCGCTTGCCATCATCAGGAGCGATGGTCACGATGGTCGCGATATTCTGATGGTCACCATCATGGTCCGATATTTGAAAAATATATAAAATAATAATAATTCTAAGAAAATCTATGTGGAAAAGTTTAAAAACATGTTCTTATCTTAATTCTGTCATTAAAAAAACAACATTTTTGGGAGGAAAAATTTGCCAGTTAAGTGGTTAAATATTGAGCGGCTAACAATGCAGGACACACAGTGCAGGTTAGACACAGTGATACAGTGCAGCACAGATACACTGCAGGTCGGATACATTGCAGGTTGTATACAGTGCAGGTTACAGTGCAGGACATTCACTGCGGGTCAGATACAGTGCAGGTCAGATACAGTGCAGTAGACACACTATGAGTCGGATACAGTGCAGGATACAATGCGGGTCAGATACAGTGCGGGATTGTCATGAATCGTAGTCTTAGCCACCCATTCATTTATTGCTATAACCAGACCTCCTTTCAGACCTTCTCAGTGGTTACCTGTTTCACCTAGCTGCTCACTTGGTCAGCCAGACCAATGAGCTGACATCACTCCTTATATCAACCAGCCTCAGGGATCAGCTCATTGCCTGAACAACTGTGTTCATCCCAAGGATCATTCTAGGCTCCAGTGTGTCTTGTGATCATTTTCCAGTGACTATCCTGCTTTTTCATGAACTACTGACATTACCTGCATATCATCTATTACTGTTATAATCCACTAGTGCTGCAGCTTCTACACTGTACACGGACTAGCTTCCAGCCACTCCATCACCAGCCTTGAATGTGTACAGTACCTGCAGTTCATTCCATCTGCTGCTGTACTAACCACTTACCATTCTTGTGGACCCTACTCTATGTTTGTGCTGGCTACTTCCTAGTACTCTGCAAGTAACTTAGGGGGCCATTCTGACCTGATCGCATGCTGCTGTTCATTGCAGCGCAGCGATCAGGTCAGAAGTGTGCATGCGTCGGCGCCGCAGTACGCCGGTGCATGCCAGACAGCCAACGTCTGTTGTAGCCCAGCGATCACCTCAGCTTAATTGACAGGCAGAGGCATTCGCTGGGTGGGAGGGGGCGGCACAGCGGCGTTTGGCCGTCACACACAGCCGCTGCGACCATCACAATGATGAGTAACTCCCTGCAAGCACGCAGGAGCTGCTCTGGTAGGGAGTTACTCTTCAAGTACAAAAGCATCGCCGATGTGCAATGCTTTTGTAATTGTGTGGGGGGTAGTCAGGCATGACATGCGGGGCAGACTAGCCCTGTGCTGGGTGTCCCCCCGCATGTCTATGTGCCAGATCGTAGCCCTGCAAAATTTTGCAGGGCTACGATCAGGTCTGAATTAGGCCCTTAGTACTCTGTTGTTAACTCAGGTTAATGACATTTCCTTTGCTGACTTTAAATTGGCTTCGTAGTACTGTGTGCTATTGTCCTGGGCTAGCAGAACATGGTGCAGGTTCCAGGGCTAAAGTTTGGGTTTAAGTTGCCGTCTGTACACTACAGTGCCCTGTACAATATTTCCTATTCTGTTTGTCTGTTCTGAGTTCCTCATTGGGTTCCAGGACCAAGTCTTGTGTCAGAGCATTACCAGGGATATAACCTACTCAAGTTATTCCCTGACTACATTAATGCCACAAAATGGGTTCATACTAACCTTACCAGCATTCTCTCCTACTTGTACCACAGTTCCTGCACCAGCCAGGAACGTACTCCTGCTCCCAGGCTCAATACTACCGCTGTCCGCAGTGACCAGTGTCCCTGTCTTCTACCGCCATTGTTCCTGTCAGTCCTCAGTCATCTGCATGCTGTAATTTCCACCAGTTCCATCTATGGGAGCAGCCAGGATCCTGTGATCAGCTGATTGGACTGCCTACCAACCCAAGCACTATCTGCAGGCATGTGACATGACTGGCCAATCCACTATCAGACTGGGGTATAAACTTGGTGAGTTTAAGCTACTCCAGTGTCAGTACTTTGTTGTCCAGAGGCTGCTCAAGGCTCCAGCAGTGACTGTCTGCTCTGGTTTCCTGTGCAAGGACTCCTGAGTATTACCAGCTGCTCTCACTGACTCTGCTCTTAGCCATGTCCCAGCTAACCAGTTTACCTGCTCTACAGCTCACCTGTGTCCAAGCACCTAGCTGCATCCTGACTTTCCAGCAGTCCTCTACTGCCATTCACCTGTGTGCAAGCACCTAGCTGCATCCCGGCTTTCCTGTGTTCCTGCTCTGCAATTCATTTCACCAGTGTGCAAGAATTGAGCTGCATCCTTGCTTTCCAGTGTTACTGCTCTGCAATTCATTTCTGTGCAAGCATCTAGCCGCATCCCGGCTTTCCAGAGATCCTGCTCTACAATTCACCTTTATGCAAGCATCTAGTCGCATTCCGGCTTTCCTGTGTTCCTGCTCTGCAATTTAGCTGTGTGCAAGTACCTAGTCATGTCCTGGTTTTCCAGCTATCCAGCTACCCTAAACTTCCATGCACCTGTGTTCAAGTACTTAGCTGTGTCCCAGGTTTTCTAACTACCCTGTTTTTCGATGCACCTGTGTTCAAGTATTCAGCCTAATCCCAGCTGTTCCATTATCCAGCTCCTCAGCTCTACAGTATACCTGAGTTCAAGTAACAAGCAATGTATCGGCTTCTAGTAATCGGACATCCATCTACTTAATCTCTTCCGTGGACAAGTATCCAGTTGACTACCTTCTTACCATTGTTTAAGAACTCTGTGTTTAATAAATTGTTGCCATTAATTCATCATTGCCATTACCTGTATGAGGAAATAACTATATTTAACAATTGTGCTTTACTCCAGAGTGCTTTCCCTGGTACAAACACTAGCTCGGGTCTAACAGTTTCTCAGAATCAGACAATTAAACTTCATTTGTCTGAGTCCTGGTTCCATTTTGCCAGCACTATGCTGCTTTGTGTTCCAGGGGGTCACCTTGCTCATGGATTGTGTCTCTGACCTGGATGGCCATAACTGATAACTAGGCCAGATGTCGGGTCACCTGGGGACCTGGTTGATTCCTCTGGTGTCATTAAGTATCCATGCATATCACCAGTCTGTGGTTCCTATTTGTCACTAGTGTGACTACTCTCCTGTTAAATCTATGAGTCAGAGTAACATTAAGCCCCCCATTTTCTGTATGTCTCAGAACATACCCAGGGTCCCGAGCCTGATCTACAGAATACAAGAACCATGACAAGGTTACAGTGCAGGTCAGATATAGTGCCAATCAGATTCAATGCAGGTTGGATACAGTGCAGGTCAGATACAAATACAATGCAGGTCGGATAAAGTGTAGGTCAGATACAGTGTAGGTCAGATAAACTATGGGTCAGATACAGTGCAGATTGGATACAGTGCATGTCATATACAGTGTGGGTTGAATACAGTGTAGGTCAGATACAGTGTGGGTTGGATACAGTGTGGGTTGGATACAGTGTGGGTTAGATACATTGTGGATAGACATGCCAGCTGTAGTAGAGTAGTAGTGCACTTACTGTGACAACAGACAGGAGGATCCCCCAATGGTAAATGCCTCCGGTGGTGTCTGTGAGAATGATGATGGACTCAGCACTGCAGTGTACACAATGCTCCTCTCAGTGCCTGCCATGCTTGATGCTTGGATCCATTGGCTGAGAGCCATGAGAATGGCTCTCACAGCCGAGCAGTGGTCAGCCCACTGATTTCAAACTCTGTGCCTGAATCCAAAAACCATGAGATACGAGATCAGATGCTGGGAAGATGATGCTTTGCCTCATTTTCTCACCTGAGGCAGGTTGGGAGATTCGAGCTTTGGCCCAGGTCCACTTAGGTCCACTCAGATCCAACAAGTTTGGGTGGGTTTGGTTCTCTGAGAACTGAGCCCACTTATCTATAATTCTAAATAACATCACTGTCATACCTGTAAAATCACACACTAAGTGGGTGCTGATGGGAGGTGCAGGGTCCCTCTATGACTCTAAAAGCCAAAGGGGCAGACAAGGTGAGAGCTGGGATGAAATTTGGTACATGTGATCCATCCTGTACATGTACAGGTGCAGAGGGAGCTCAGAGGAATGGCATTGCAGTTGCATAGTCCAGTACACTAGTAGACCTCAAAATTGTAGGGCAAGATTCTGGTGGAAATTATAATTTGTGGTTCAACAACTCATCCAACTGCCTGACAGCTGGCAACAGAATGGTATAGTAAGAGCTCAAGAGAACTCTATTTTACTGCAGATTGATGCAGTATAGACATAATGAGAATGGTTATATATGATGTAAGCATTGGCACAAATCTGATAAGTCTGCCCTCTGCCTACTGATGACCAGGAACACAGCACTGCTAGACCCGGTAAATGAAAACCTGTATCCGCCACACTGTGACCAAAGAAATGAGGAGCAAACTTTAAAGAAGGAACTCCTAATCTTGGATTTTGGGAGGAGAGCCAGATTCAATCTTTAGGTCTTAACATAGAAACAGCTCATAGTTTCCTGTAAGCATAAAATTTTCAGCAACTAGATGTAGTGCAGAATCAGAAGCTGGATTGGAAGATGCTGGAAGTGTTGAAAATAGGAAACTGTAGGATGTACAGATGTAGCCAGGCTCAACACACCTGTGATGCATATGCATGGGTGCACACATTGCGGTTGCGATTATTAGCATCCATCATCTCATTGTGTAAAGTATGTTTTGTGGGTAAAAATATATGCCCATGCTTGCAAACATGGTGCGTACCACGGCAAACAAGTTACAGCCATGCCTAGTCACAGCCAAGCTGAGCTTGGCTACATCTGTAGTACATAAACGGTATAGAATGGAGAAGATTTGGTGGAGGTATTCCCAAGGTAACAATTCAAACCAACCGCCCTGAAAGGAAGATACATGCATTCATAGAAAGGTTTCTAAGTCTTGGCTTACTCTCCCAGTTTGTCTGATTGTCTGTGGATGGTATTCTGAAGAGAACTTGAGGTTAACTTGCAAAGTAGAATAGAGGGAGGACTATAACATAGCCACAAATGGAATTACATGGTTGGAATTAATCTCCTCAGGACATCCATGTAAGTGAAATATTTCTTTAAATTACAATTGAGGTAGAAAAGGAGGTGATGAAAGTCCTTGCAAGGGGATAAAATGGTCCATTTTATAAAAGCCCAAATAGCAGTGTACCAATTGATATATGGGTCCATGGAACAAGTAGTATAGACAGTGGAATCAAGATGCCTAGAGGAACTTGTCTTAGAGATGTATCCTGGACACATTCAGGACATGCTTACAGATACTCTATTATGTATTTAGATAATGTGGGCACCACTGATAACTTGGCTGAAGCAATTCTTGAGTAGTGGGTACCTCGGCATGACTGGAAAATCAAGAGGCTTGAGTCTGAAGGAGAAGTTACTTTCAGAGACCATTATTGCCTTATGAGGAGTAACTGTGAGTAAATGACAGAAATTGAAAGTGAAATGATGATAGAAATAAAGCAGAATATCTATTTTCCAAGAAGCAAGATACAGCATTAACTTTCTGATTACAAACTTTTGGATGGAAGGTTACTTGAAACTAAAACCTGCAGAAGAAGTGTGACCAATGAATTTGACATGAGTTTAAAAATGATGTGGACTTTGGATACAAAACATTTTTGTCATGCTCACTGAAATTTTGTTTATTCCAAAAGTGGTCTCCAATCCTGGAATGCTGAAAGTTCTTTTTCAGCTACGGCATAATTTATCTCTGCAGGAAAATAATTTCATGAGAAAAAACTGCACGGATTAAGTTCAGCATCCTCTCCATAGACAACGCTACCCCTACTCCTACTGCTGAAGCATCTACCTCCAGATAAATGGTTTAGAAGTATCTTGTTGATTAGTACTGGAGCAGTGATAAATGCTTGTATTCATTGATGGAATGCCACCTGAGTTTCTTCCGAGAAATGAGCAGAGTCAGCATCTTTATGAGTGAGTGCAGTGATGGAAGCTGCAAGAGTAGAATAACCACAAATACATTTTGGGCTGGATGTAATGGCTTGCAAGACCAAATATATACAGAGAGGCCTTGATGCGTCTTGTGTGCTTACACATACATTTGTGTAGATATATGTAACCGAGATCTCTGAATTCTAAGATATTGCATGGGATTTAAATCTGGATACTGCTATCATTCAGGGTGCTGGGGAAACAAAATGTGTTTTTTTTCTTTCTTAGAAATACCCCTCCCTTTCAAGCACCTGAATGAAATCACTTAGCTAATTGAGCATCCACCATTATATTTGCTTGTTGTGAGAGGCAGAGAGGAGCTAGCATTAGGAGGAGATGCAGGTCCTGACATGCCAGATGGAGCATTATGGGGTAGCTCCAAGGTGGGTAGCTCTTGGCTTAGATATATTGTAGCAGGGAATCATTATCATGTGGCTCCTTGCTGGTTAAACATAAACCCAGATTGGGGTTGTGGAGGTGTGGTATGTGGTGCCCCTGAATTAGCGGAGCTGGATGGCTTTAGTGTGGCATACCCTTACATTAACACTTATCACATACTAATTTCTTTAACACTATTTCTTATTTTAATTACATCTGATTTTTGTATAAAATTTTCTAAAGCTTCGGCTTCTTAAACACTAATCTATTAACATTATAGTTTTTTCACTGGTATGCTGCCCTGGGCCGTCTGGCTTATGCTGATTTTTGTTGGGTGCCACGCCCTGCACCCAGCTATAGCGCTAGGGACCCCCAATATATATACAGAGAGGCCTTGACATGGCTTTGGGGCTTACACATACATTTGCGCAGATATATGTAACCGAGATCTCTGAATTCTAAGATATTGTATGGGATTTAAATCTGGTTAGTGCTATCATTCAGGGTGCTGGGGGAAACAAAATGGGTTTTTTTTTCTGGCTTACGAGACCAACCAGGTTTTGCCTTGTAAATGTTTGCTGCTTTAAAAAAAACATACAAGTTTGGTCGGAGACTCACAGCTCCGGCCGTCTCGCAAACCACCACATCCAGCTCATGGTGTAGTAATTGGTGAATCCTAGTAGATAAATGGTAGCAGCCAATTAATGATTGTTTGAAATTTTGACAGCTCCATCTCTAACCCAGACCTACTGTAGAGATAATTTAGCTAAGAAATGGAACATACTTGACTTCAAATGTACATTTTTTAAACTAGCAATACAATTTGTTTATTCTAAGTCACTGGAGAACTTCTTTAACATGTAGACAGTGGGGTATATTTACTAAAATTCGTATTTTTCAGAATGAGGTTAAAGATCAAACACGAATGACATCGAATGTGTAAAATTGCAACTTTTTAAAAAAAAATGTAAAACTTTCCCACCCCTTACCACTGATAAACAAGCACGGATCTCACGGATCCGTGCATGCCTATCAAAACACGGTAAAAAAAAGCAGGTCTATTTTAAAACTGCTTTTTTTTACGATTTGTATTTATTCACGGCAGTGTTTGGCTATTGCCGGCAGTGTTTGTGAAATACAAATTTTAGTAAATGACGAGTTCTATTAAATTACAGGTGTATTTGACCGATGGTGTATTCATTCGTATTTTTTTTCTTTGACTTCAAAAAAAATCCAAATGCCCTCATCACTGTCGAGATTTGTGTTTAGTCAATTCCCGAGATGACACTTTGAAAAAAAAACCACCATCTCGGTCAAAATCGGGAGCTTTGTAAATATACCCCAATGTGTTTGAAGGTCAGGAAAAAAAAAAGAGTATGTCGTTGAAATAGACAACCACAAAGACATATAGAAAATATCCTAAAATTATGTTGATTAAATTATGGAAAACATCTGGAACATTGCTGATACCAAAGGAAATCATCAGATATTCCTAAATGCCATCACAATTATCAAAGGCTGTTTTCCACTCGTCTCCTAAATGATTTTGGATGAGATTGAAATCACCATGAAGATCTAGCTTCGTAAAAATTGTAGCCTATATGACTCTATCTTGTTCTGGAGTGAGAGGGAGAGAAAAACTATTTTTGAAAGTGATCTTATTCAAGTCAATCTATGTAATTATGGAGAAACTTGTCCATCTCTTTTTTTACAATGAAAAAAACAACAACAGTCAGAAAAGAGGAGGGTCAAATTAATCCTCTATCTGAATTTTACGTTATGTAATCTGACTTGCCCTGTGTCTCTGGTATTGATAAAGGGCATACTTGGAAAGATTCAAAGGGGGCCAACAAGTTTGGAAAAAAGGAGAGAGAAATCTGTAATGTTGACGCACATGAGAAGAAAGATTTTATGATATAAACTATAACCTTTATTATAACATATTTAAAAATAGATCATGATAATTCTTCCCAGAATACAGTGAAACATAGAGGTTTAAATCACAAAAACTAACATATATGTGAATATACGAAAATTGAAATATGTGAATAAAGATTTAAAAAATGTGTCCAATATTATTTTCTTATATTCACATATATGTTAGTTTGTGTGATTTTAACCTCTATGTTTCACTGTGGTCTGGGAAGAATTATCATGTTTTATTTTTAAATATGTTATAATAAAGGTTATATTTTATGTCATAAAATCTTTCTACTCATGTGCGTCATCAATACAGATTTCTCTCTCCTTTTTTCCAAACTTGTTGGCTCTATTTGTACTGTAGTTGACAGCACCCCCTAATTTGATAGAGATTAACCGCGATAATGAAAGGGGTATCTCTAGTGTAAGTATGATGATAATTCCCATGCACGTATAATATTTATCTACATGAAGTGTGCAGATACCAAGTTTGTGTGTAAAGATTCCAAGGGACAATCCCTATTAGGAAGAAGTGTTTATGCTGCTTGTTTGTTGAAAATACAGAAAACAATAATAGTAATAATTATTATTTTATTTATATAGCGCTCTTTCTCCAACAGGAATCAAAAGCTACGTAAGCCGATTTAAGACACAATTTCTCCAGATGAAGAGTAACTTGAGTAAGCAAAACACATTGAAGGCAAGTTCTTTTGCATTTTTAATCCCCAGGCTAGAACTTGGAAAGCTGTCCAATAAATCTGAGGGTTGTGTTTCAGGAACTACAGGTAACCACGTATCACAGGATAAGAGGCTTTGATGATAAGGATATTAAGCAATTTAAAATGCAGAATGCCTACTCTGAGCATTATTGCTGCAGTTTGATGAGTAATGACCACCTGGAATGTGGCTACCGTCAGCAGTGATGAGATAAATAAAGTAGAGATCGGCAAAGATGACATGGGAATGTTCAATACCTGAATGATTGTTGAGGTAATAAAATTCCTGGCTGCTCCGGAACCAACAAATGCAGTTAAGAACGTTGTACCCTTATAACTTTCTATAGTAATGGAAGAAACACAATTTAAACTGCCTGAAAAGATTATTGTCTTACCTAGGCTGCTGCTAGTTGCTGCAGTATCTTGGTATCTTGGAACAGGATCTTAAGACATGGCCTGGATCAGCACAATACAAACATACATTTACACTAAAATATTTCTGACATTCTTCAGTTGAGAGCTTAAAATGGTTGATTTGTATTAGTTCATCAGTGTCAGGCACCGTGGACTCGCACCATGCCACTAACCACTACACCAGGGCCGCAACTAGGTGGGGATAAGGGGGCATACACCCCTGGTGCAGGATTTGAGGGGGTGCCAAGGAGTTACAGAGGAGCAGGGTTTTTTCTGGGGGGGTTTTATCGGCAGTGCTGTGCTGCTCCAGTGAGACAGCAGACAGCTCCCGAGAGCAGTGTCTCTGACTAGAGATGAGCGCCTGAAATTTTTCGGGTTTTGTGTTTTGGTTTTGGGTTCGGTTCCGCGGCCGTGTTTTGGGTTCGACCGCGTTTTGGCAAAACCTCACCGAATTTTTTTTGTCGGATTCGGGTGTGTTTTGGATTCGGGTGGTTTTTTCAAAAAACCCTAAAAAACATCTTAAAACATTGAATTTGGGGGTCATTTTGATCCCATAGTATTATTAACCTCAATAACCATAATTAACACTCATTTTCAGTCTATTCTGAACACCTTACACCTCACAATATTATTTTTAGTCCTAAAATTTGCACCGAGGTCGCTGGATGACTAAGCTCAGCGACCCTAGTGGCCGACACAAACACCGGGCCCATCTAGGAGTGGCACTGCAGTGTCACGCAGGATGTCCCTTCCAAAAAACCCTCCCCAAACAGCACATGACGCAAAGAAAAAAAGAGGCGCAATGAGGTAGCTGTGTGAGTAAGATTAGCGACCCTAGTGGCCGACACAAACACCGGGCCCATCTAGGAGTGGCACTGCAGTGTCACGCAGGATGTCCCTTCCAAAAAACCCTCCCCAAACAGCACATGACGCAAAGAAAAAAAGAGGCGCAATGAGGTAGCTGACTGTGTGAGAAAGATAAGCGACCCTAGTGGCCGACACAAACACCGGGCCCATCTAGGAGTGGCACTGCAGTGTCACGCAGGATGTCCCTTCCAAAAAACCCTCCCCAAACAGCACATGACGCAAAGAAAAAAAGAGGCGCAATGAGGTAGCTGTGTGAGTAAGATTAGCGACCCTAGTGGCCGACACAAACACCTGGCCCATCTAGGAGTGGCACTGCAGTGTCACGCAGGATGTCCCTTCCAAAAAACCCTCCCCAAACAGCACATGACGCAAAGAAAAAAAGAGGCGCAATGAGGTAGCTGACTGTGTGAGAAAGATAAGCGACCCTAGTGGCCGACACAAACACCGGGCCCATCTAGGAGTGGCACTGCAGTGTCACGCAGGATGTCCCTTCCAAAAAACCCTCCCCAAACAGCACATGACGCAAAGAAAAAAAGAGGCGCAATGAGGTAGCTGACTGTGTGAGAAAGATAAGCGACCCTAGTGGCCGACACAAACACCGGGCCCATCTAGGAGTGGCACTGCAGTGTCACGCAGGATGTCCCTTCCAAAAAACCCTCCCCAAACAGCACATGACGCAAAGAAAAAAAGAGGCGCAATGAGGTAGCTGACTGTGTGAGAAAGATAAGCGACCCTAGTGGCCGACACAAACACCGGGCCCATCTAGGAGTGGCACTGCAGTGTCACGCAGGATGTCCCTTCCAAAAAACCCTCCCCAAACAGCACATGACGCAAAGAAAAATAAAAGAAAAAAGAGGTGCAAGATGGAATTGTCCTTGGGCCCTTCCCACCCACCCTTATGTTGTATAAACAAAACAGGACATGCACACTTTAACCAACCCATCATTTCAGTGACAGGGTCTGCCACACGACTGTGACTGAAATGACGGGTTGGTTTGGACCCCCACCAAAAAAGAAGCAATTAATCTCTCCTTGCACAAACTGGCTCTACAGAGGCAAGATGTCCACCTCATCATCATCCTCCGATATATCACCGTGTACATCCCCCTCCTCACAGATTATCAATTCGTCCCCACTGGAATCCACCATGTCAGCTCCCTGTGTACTTTGTGGAGGCAATTGCTGCTGGTCAATGTCTCCGCGGAGGAATTGATTATAATTCATTTTAATGAACATCATCTTCTCCACATTTTCTGGATGTAACCTCGTACGCCGATTGCTGACAAGGTGAGCGGCGGCACTAAACACTCTTTCGGAGTACACACTTGTGGGAGGGCAACTTAGGTAGAATAAAGCCAGTTTGTGCAAGGGCCTCCAAATTGCCTCTTTTTCCTGCCAGTATAAGTACGGACTGTGTGACGTGCCTACTTGGATGCGGTCACTCATATAATCCTCCACCATTCTATCAATGGTGAGAGAATCATATGCAGTGACAGTAGACGACATGTCCGTAATGGTTGTCAGGTCCTTCAGTCCGGACCAGATGTCAGCATCAGCAGTCGCTCCAGACTGCCCTGCATCACCGCCAGCGGGTGGGCTCGGAATTCGGATTTGGGATTTCGAAGAATGCACAGTTCTTTGCTGTGCTGCTTTTGCCAGCTTGAGTCTTTTCATTTTTCTAGCGAGAGGCTGAGTGCTTCCATCCTCATGTGAAGCTGAACCACTAGCCATGAACATAGGCCAGGGCCTCAGCCGTTCCTTGCCACTCCGTGCGGTAAATGGCATATTGGCAAGTTTACGCTTCTCCTCCGACAATTTTATTTTAGGTTTTGGAGTCCTTTTTTTTCTGATATTTGGTGTTTTGGATTTGACATGCTCTGTACTATGACATTGGGCATCGGCCTTGGCAGACGACGTTGCTGGCATTTCATCGTCTCGGCCATGACTAGTGGCAGCAGCTTCAGCACGAGGTGGAAGTGGATCTTGATCTTTCCCTAATTTTGGAACCTCAACTTTTTTGTTCTCCATATTTTATAGGCAGAACTAAAAGGCACCTCAGGTAAACAATGGAGATGGATGGATTGGATACTAGTATACAATTATGGACGGACTGCCACGGTTAGGTGGTATAAAAAAACCACGGTTAGGTGGTATATAATACAATTATGGATGGACGGACTGCCTGCCGAGTTCCGACACAGAGGTAGCCACAGCCGTGAACTACCGCACTGTACACTGGTTGATAAAGAGATAGTAGTATACTCGTAACAACTAGTATGACACTATGACGACGGTATAAAGAATGAAAAAAAAACCACGGTTAGGTGGTATATATTATAATAATAATACAATTATGGATGGACGGACTGCCTGCCGACTGCCGACACAGAGGTAGCCACAGCCGTGAACTACCGCACTGTACACTGGTTGATAAAGAGATAGTAGTATACTCGTAACAACTAGTATGACACTATGACGACGGTATAAAGAATGAAAAAAAAACCACGGTTAGGTGGTATATATTATAATAATAATACAATTATGGATGGACGGACTGCCTGCCGACTGCCGACACAGAGGTAGCCACAGCCGTGAACTACCGCACTGTACACTGGTTGATAAAGAGATAGTAGTATACTCGTAACAACTAGTATGACACTATGACGACGGTATAAAGAATGAAAAAAAAACCACGGTTAGGTGGTATATATTATAATAATAATACAATTATGGATGGACGGACTGCCTGCCGACTGCCGACACAGAGGTAGCCACAGCCGTGAACTACCGCACTGTACACTGGTTGATAAAGAGATAGTAGTATACTCGTAACAACTAGTATGACACTATGACGACGGTATAAAGAATGAAAAAAAAACCACGGTTAGGTGGTATATATTATAATAATAATACAATTATGGATGGACGGACTGCCTGCCGAGTTCCGACACAGAGGTAGCCACAGCCGTGAACTACCGCACTGTACACTGGTTGATAAAGAGATAGTAGTATACTCGTAACAACTAGTATGACACTATGACGACGGTATAAAGAATGAAAAAAAAACCACGGTTAGGTGGTATATATTATAATAATAATACAATTATGGATGGACGGACTGCCTGCCGACTGCCGACACAGAGGTAGCCACAGCCGTGAACTACCGCACTGTACACTGGTTGATAAAGAGATAGTAGTATACTCGTAACAACTAGTATGACACTATGACGACGGTATAAAGAAAGAAAAAAAAATACCACAGTTAGGTGGTATATATTATAATAATAATACAATTATGGATGGACGGACTGCCTGCCGACTGCCGACACAGAGGTAGCCACAGCCGTGAACTACCGCACTGTACACTGGTTGATAAAGAGATAGTAGTATACTCGTAACAACTAGTATGACACTATGACGGTATAAAGAATGAAAAAAAAACCACGGTTAGGTGGTATATATTATAATAATAATACAATTATGGATGGACGGACTGCCTGCCGACTGCCGACACAGAGGTAGCCACAGCCGTGAACTACCGCACTGTACACTGGTTGATAAAGAGATAGTAGTATACTCGTAACAACTAGTATGACACTATGACGACGGTATAAAGAAAGAAAAAAAAATACCACGGTTAGGTGGTATATATTGTAATACAATTATGGATGGACGGACTGCCTGCCGAGTTCCGACTGCCGACACAGAGGTAGCCACAGCCGTGAACTACCGCACTGTACTGTGTCTGCTGCTAATATAGACTGGTTGATAAAGAGATAGTATACAATACATACAACAATATACTACTATACTGGTGGTCAGGCACTGGTCACCACTAGTCACACTGGCAGTGGCACTCCTGCAGCAAAAGTGTGCACTGTTTAATTTTAAATTAATATAATATTATGTACTCCTGGGGGCTCCTGCTATAACAACCTGCAGTGCTCCCCAGTCTCCCCCACAATTATTATAAGCTTTGCCTTTTATACATTGATGTGCAGCACACTGGGCTGAGCTGAGTGCACACAGACTGAGTCACACTGTGTGACTGGCTGCTGCTGTGTATCGTTTTTTTTCAGGCAGAGAACGGATATAGCAGAGAACGGATATATTATATTAAAATAAATAAAAGTTAACTAACAACAACTGCACTGGTCACTGTGGTAAACTCTGTCTGACTCTGCACAATCTCTCTCTCTCTTCTAATCTAATTTCTAATGGAGAGGACGCCAGCCACGTCCTCTCCCTATCAATCTCAATGCACGTGTGAAAATGGCGGCGACGCGCGGCTCCTTATATAGAATCCGAGTCTCGCGAGAATCCGACAGCGTCATGATGACGTTCGGGCGCGCTCGGGTTAACCGAGCAAGGCGGGAGGATCCGAGTCTGCTCGGACCCGTGAAAAAAACATGAAGTTCGTGCGGGTTCGGTTTCAGAGAAACCGAACCCGCTCATCTCTATCTCTGACACACCTGTCTACCAGCAGCTGGCTTCGACGTTGTGCAGGTGAGCTGAAATACCTGGGATCTCTCCTATGCCGGCTACTATCTTAAACTCTCTTCTTTGCCAGGCAGTGCATTTTCTAGCGTGCGGTGCGCCGTGCAAGCTATAGAAGCGAGCTGTTGGTGCTGTGTTTTTCAGCAGGCTATGATTTCAGCTGGCTGCCCAGCACCAACCGATAACAAGCTGCTGGCTACAAACCATTGAGAGGGCACACTGCCCCAAGCTTGTGCTTGTTAAAAGGTGCAGTCACCGATGTTACAGAACTCAAAGGCTCACTTTGCTAGCTATCCACTTGACAGGGGAAACTTAGAGCCTGGACAACCTCCAACTTTCATAGAGTATCACTACAGCAGCTTTGTGTTTAAAGACAAACTTTATTATCGGCACTGTGCTCCCAGTTAAAAGTATCAACCTCCGCTTTGCCTCCCAGATAGGGGGGATTTGGTGTAGCGAATAGGGGGATTTAGCGTAGTGATGTAATGTACCATATAGGGTATGTACTGTAGTAATGTATTGCAGTATATAGGGGCATGTAGTGCACTGATGTGGTGTAGCATATAAGGCGATGTAGTGTAGTTATGTAGTGTAGCATATAGGGTAGTATAATGCAGTGTATAAGGCATAGGTGTGCGCAGGGGGGGTGCCTGGTGTGCACAGGAACCCCCTAATGTCTGGCACCCCGATCTCACATGCCTGATGCAGCGATCGCCGAGCAGGCTGATTACTGTCCCCTCTGCGCTGCACCATGTCAGAACCTCATTACCGACCGGACGCCTGGGTAAATCAAGGGTGCCGGCTTTCAAATTCCCAGCTCCACCTCCATGTACAAAAACAGTGTGATGTAACGTTATAACGTCATGCTGCTCGCATGCCCACCCGTCACACCCACCACATACACACCTCCCTCTTTCTATGCTGTGCCAACGCCAGCCACTGATGAGGAGCAGCATGCAGCCAGCATTCCTCTTAGGAAAACAAATTCAATACTGGCAGGCAGTTGGCAGCAACATTGACACGTCACTCGTTTTTCCAGCAGCGGCAATACTAGTCTGCGACTGTCACTGTCAGTGAATAAGCTGTTGCAGCTTGCAGGGGAAAGAGAGGGGGAGCCAGACCAGGCTGAGTAGGAGCACTGTAATTGCAGTGAGTGCCATCAGGGGTGTTTGTTTGGTGCACACCGCAACATCTGACAATGTATCTGCTTTATTAGGATTGGTACAAAGGTGGATATTTTATATGCGTTGACCATCAATAGATGGTGCTAGGCACGCCCAAAAGGCGGTGCTAGACACACCCCTCCGACGGTGCACCCCCTAATAAAATGTGCTGCGCACGCCAGTGGTATAAGGGCATGTAGTGTAGTGATGAAATTCAGGGTGTAGCGGATGTAGTATAGTGATGTAGTGCAGTGGATTGGGGAATGTAGTGCAGTGATGAAGTGTTATAATATAGTGCAATGTATGGGGACACACAGGGGGCATGTGTAGTGGAACATGCTGTTGGGGGGGGGCATGTGACGCTTAGGGTACTTGGGGCATATAGAGGAAAATTGTCCAATAGTATCCCCTTTTCTCCTAATTTTTTGAAAATCTTATTATTTTAGTCTGACAGGGTTAGTTTGTGTCTTTTTTTGGGGGGGGGGATGCTATGGAGCCAAATTACTGCCTTGCCCCGGGTGATGAAAATCCTATTTTCAGCCCTGACTAAACCGCTCAGTCTGGCTCACGGTATCCCACGGGCAGCCTTCTGACTACCATTCTGTCTGCCTCTGTAGTGGTAGTGGCACCACAAGTTGCCTCATGGACTCCCCAGAATCCTTCTCACAATCTCCCCTGACTGGTTGCTGCCATGTTGCTGCTGGCCAGCTGACTGCTGCTCCATCAATCGTGGTCCTCAGTCTGGTCAGCTGATTCCAACATTCAATGGCTGCACAGCCAGGGGGATAAAAGGACTTCCAGAAGCACCTGCAAATTCCCCTGAACAACGTCACTTCATAGCTGTGTCTAGGCTCCAAACACCTGTGTGCAGTTCTCTGTTCCCTGCAGTTCTGTTACCTTATCCAGCGATTCACAGGATCCTGCAGCTAGTACACTATCCTGCATTGCTGCAATCAGTGCTCATTGCTGGTTTCCTGTTTCTGTTCTCACTGGTTCCAGTCTGGAAAATGCAAAGCCAGCATCAGTGCAAACCTGACTCTTCTTCTTGTTCCTACCAGCTACAGTTTGGCCTGTACAAAGCTAATATATAATAAGTGCAAGTCTGGCTCCTGTTTCTACCTGTTCCAGTCTGGCCAGTGCAAAGCTAATCTATAGTCAGTGCAAGTCTGACTCCTATTCCTACTGGTTCCAGTCCGGCCAGCACAAAGTTAATTAAAGTCAGTTCAAGTCTGACTCCTGTTCCAGTTTCCACCAGTTTAAGTCCGGTCAGAGCAAAGTATATTCCAGTTACCCTATATCACATTATTCAGTTACGTTCAGTTGGTCTCCGTTCCAACCTGTTCTCTTTAGAACATATGAATACATATAATATTGATACATTCACTAGCCATTACTCAGTGCCTGTATCTTGTCTTCTGTGTCTCTGTCCCTTGTCCACCTCATGAGCAATAGTTATATACAGTATGCCCAGCTAGGTTCCTGAACAAAGCACCCACCACTGAGCCTGTGCCAGCATCCATCTCGAGTCCACAAGAAAACACAGACCTGACACTCAGTCCTGGAAGGCTGTGATTGGAATTGATGAAGATAATAAAGTCTTGTTGTTCCATATTAATTCAGAAGCCAGATTATGAAATGAAATGGCTTAATGAGCGACTATACGAGATCCTTGACAAAGTCAAAATACACTGTATGACGTATAGATCACTCTCCCAGGCTCATCCAAAAATCTTTCCAGAAGATATCTATATCTATCAAAGATAAAAAGAACCAGAGCTGTGAGCTCATAGAGTATAGAGGCCCAGGACTACGCTGTTCCTGTTCCTGACAGCACCAAAATTCTATAAGCCATCATGGGGGGGTTATTCAGATCTGATCGCTTCTGTGCGTTTTCACACAGTGGGTGATCATCCATTGACTTGCGTATGCACCATAATGCGCACGTGCGTCAGCTAACAACAGGCTTTGCCAAACAGCGGCAGGCTTGTGCGAAAATTCCAATCAAGGCAGTTGACAAGAAGAGGCCATTTGTGGGTGGTTACTGGTCATTTTCAGGGTGTGTCTGTGAAAATACAGGTGTTCACAAGCGTTTTCAGGGAGGGTGTGTGACGTCAGCTCCTGACCCAATCAGGAAGTACTTTTAGAACTATAGGAGTCAGTCCTGGGCTGCACACAGATTGCACAAACTGAGGGAGGTGCGAACAAATCTGCAGCTTTCCATATGGCAAACACATGCGAACACACACTTGCACAGGTGAATTTCCACTCCTCCTGGTGTGAGCTCAAAGAAAATTATTTGGTTGCAGTTTAAATTACATTTAAACGAGGACCGGATGAAATGGAAGTAACTTGAAGTGGGTTTTTTTTTTAAAGAGCTGGTTCAATCATACTGTAATTTGCCACTTTTAGTTCATGCAGTTGACTCACCAGACTTTGCATTGATTCTGCTACTTGGGTTTGTATTCCATTTGAGTACTAACTGTAATATTCTGAGTTTGATTTAGGCTCTGGACTAGGACCTCTGGGCAGGACTAGTTATAACTCAACAAAATGAAGGTACATGGTCTAATGCCTATAATCCTCATTCAGTGCTACATTCTAGACTAGTTATATAACTGAGCTGGTTGAGAACTGATATACAGTAAATACTAGGCTTAAGAACTGATACACTATCCTGCATCTAAAGTATGCACTAGCTGAAAGCCTTAAACACAGGTAACTGGAGTGCTTTCTGTAAGTGATGTGTGTGAACAATACACAGGTACGCACACTGGGCCTAATTCAAACCTGATCTTAGATGTGCTAAATTTAGCACATCTATGATCATTTACTCAGACATGTGGGGGGAAGCACAGCACAGGGCTAGTCCGCCCCGCATGTCTGGCTCTGCCTCCCACCCCACATGGGTGCAAAAGCATTGCATGGTGGCAATGTTTTTGCTCCCAGAGAGTAGCTCCCTATCTGTGCAGCTCCTGCTCGCTGGTAGGGGGCTACCTGCCATGTCCTGGGTTGCAGCAGCTGTGTGTACATCACGCAGCTACCGTGGCCCGCCCCCGCAATGGTACGGACATGCCTGCGTTGTCCAGACTGCGTCCTGCCAATGGCATTCTAGCGCTGTTGGCACACCCCCACCTGCCCCGCTACCGCCTCTGCCTGTCAATCAAGCATAGCTGATCGCAGCCCAGATATGGTGTTTGGCGAACGCACTCCACAAGGGATTCAGACTGCAATCGCTGTCGCTGCAGCGATCCTGTCTGAATTACCCAACTGTTGGCTAGAGTGGTGTTGCACGATGGTATTAGTAGTGCACTCTGCAGGCTGTGAACGGTAATTCACAGTGATGAGCAGTGCACATTACTCTGCTGGCTGAATTATAATGCATACTGGTATTGGATGGAGAAGTGCAGAGCTCTATGCAGAATAAATGACTAACAGAAATCTGGGGCATGAACACAGGAGTTGGAGAACTCATGAACTCTGATGTGCACAATGGATTGTGTACCGGACAACAACAAGCAAGGTATCAGGAAGTGGAGCTGCTGACATACTGGAGCCAGGAACAGGTAAAGTACAAGTTGTACTACAGTAACTGTGAGCAGTTGAAATGGAGAGATTTAAATATGGTGCTCTAAAATCATGCTGAAGTAAAGTGGGAGCTAGCTCAAGTGGATCCTTTGACTGGGTCTGCATGGCCCAGTGACAAGCAGTGAGGTGAGGCAGATCCTTTCCTGTCAGACTAACGTCTGTGTCAGAGTTTTTACTAAATAAAATATATGAAAAATACAAAAGAATATATTAGGAATATCTTCTTTGTGTTATTCTAATCAATTTTATTATCAAAACTCTGGAGTAAAAAGTCTATAGCAGGTGAGGCAGTGCCTCACCTGCTTATAATTTCCACACATTTCTGATCAAAACTCACCAAATTTCCAGCCGTATATTCTGCTGCATCTGGCTATAATGCCCACATGAACCCTTGGGCTATATATATTGTGTGTAAATCTGGCTCTAGTACTAGCCAGTGCTTCCTGAGTGATTTACCTCACCACACGTCCCTGGGTTGCAAGCTTAAATAGTATTGATCAACGTATGAACTTAAACCGCACTGTTTATTACATATAGCAAAATACATTAGTGAGAGGTACACTGAAAGTAATGATGTGATTGCACACCAAAGTTACAGACCAAGAGAAGAGAAGTTAATTTAACACCCAATATTTCGATCAGCTGTGTCTGCATATCATGTGGCTCATCTTACCTGTGCTCAGCGGTGGCTCCTACCTTTGAGTAGGAGGAAGCTGCTGCGGGACAGGACCCGGGAGATGAGAGCACCGCTGATGCCACTGCCAGCCAGGTCCCAGAACTGCACATGCACAGTCAAGAGAAGGCTTGACTGTGCATGTGCAAACCCCCGGCCTCTATGGACTGTATCTGCTGCAGTCCATAGAAGCCGGGGTTAGCGCATGTGCAGTCAAGCCGCCACTTGACTGCGTATGCACCAATTGCTTTAAGGGGAATGTAACACCTCCCAATGGGACTGCATGTACTGGGCTTGACTGGCAGGTAGTACTTCTGATAGAAGTCACAGTCACAGCCTGCAGCTTGCTCAACTGGCTCACTTTCTGCAAAGGCAGATTTTACTGGGGGGCAGGGGGGGCTGCAATCCTGCAGCCCATAGGTAAGATCCTCCACAGCCTGTGCTACATCTTCATCAAATAGTACCATCATATTCAGAGACTTCTGATATTTATACAAGAAACAGGAACAGCTGTATGATTGTCCTAATGCGAATTTTATAACCCCACAAAGCCATGTAAATATGTTCCCAAACTCTGCCATTACAGTGCAGGTTTTAAGGCTATCCATGCTTCTGTCCAGATGGATAAACCAAGCTGACTGTAATAAATTGAAGTAGTAAGTACTGCATGATTTTGTTTTTTGTTTTTTTATACTTTACAGAGTAACCTGGATGTGACATGGAGAACCAGACTTACATGAATGAATTCCTCTTGTTACCATTTTATGCAACATCAAATTATATTTTGCCAACTGTATGTGTATTTTTCTTCCTCTATATATTTGGAGTGCTTATTAATGCTATTATAATAACAGTGATATATATTGATACTAAGTTACACACACCCATGTATCTATTTATCTGTAACCTGGCCTTAGTAGATATCTGTTATACAACCACTACTGTCCCTAACCTGCTGTACATGTTACTATCTGGAGATAATACAGTGTCCTTCATACAATGCTTCACCCAGATGTACTTTTATTTTTTGTCTGATTGCTCAGAGATTTATCTTATATTCATTATGGCATATGACCGTTATGTTGCTATATGTAATCCTCTACACTATCACACTATTTTGAACAGGAAACACTGTCTCTTATTGGCATCTGGCACTTGGATATCAGGATGCTTAAACTCATTTGTGCTTATAGTTCCAGCATCACATATGTCCTTCTGTCAGTCTCCTACCATACACCAATTTTTCTGTGATGCTAAATCTCTGATTGACATCTCCTGTGCTGGCAGTAGAGACGTTTATATTGTAATCTATATGGAATTATTGACATACGGAGTTATCCCAGTCATGTTCCTTTTGTCATCTTATGTAAAAATTATCAGGGTGATCTTGCAGATAAAATCTAAGGATGGAAGAAAGAAAGCCTTCTCCACCTGCTCATCACACCTCACCGTTGTCATTATGTACTATATGACAGGTGTGTCTGTGTACATGATGCCACCATCAGAATACTACTATGTCCTAGAACCAGTGTTTACTGTGCTGTACTCAGTTGTCACTCCCATGATGAACCCTCTGATCTACAGTCTACGGAACAAAGATGTGAAAAGTGCTCTGCAGAGACTACTAGGGGGGTAACTAAGTATTGAACAGTGAGGAAGAATGTGCAAAATGTTTAAATAAAACTGTGATTGATAACCTAATTTTAGCAATTATTTGTTAAATACTATTAAATAATAGTCTTTGAATTTGCTCTTATTGTTTCTTTTATTTTCTGAAATCTTTCCAATTGTTTTGTTCTGTCTGCTTTAGCCTTTTTAGTTGCATTTCATCACTACGCCTGAATTTTAGTGCTATTTCTGTTGCATGTTAGGTATTTGCTTTAATTTGAACAACTGACAGAGATGGTTCCATCCCTAGGATGTTTGCCCATCATGCAGAACATTTACAGTCAGACACATTTGTACTGTGAATGCAAATACATAGAAAAATACAGTAGCTTATAAAACAATGTCATGCTTTATTACATGTCCTCCTACATAGCCTACTAAATCTATCGCCCCCTCTCCCAGAATTCTTAATCTGCTCAATTGCATGCACAATAATATTGTCCATGGCACCACTTTGACAAAGTAGGACAAGTTTTGAAAGTGAGTGGGATCTAATCCCACCCAAAATATTCCTTCTATGCTCCATATGTCTCACATGTAGATTCCTTGTGGTGCGGTTCACATATTGCAGGCCACATCCACAATTAATCACATATACGACATATGGAGTTTTACAGTAAAGAAAATCTTTGATCTTGCAATCTTCTTTATTTACTGTAGATGTAAAAGTCATAATTTTTCTTGGATTATTCATACATGTCTTACACCCTATATTACCACATTTATGGGATCCAGGTGGCGCCATGGGTAACCAACCCAACTCTTTGCATTTTCCAGTGATGTCCCTATTCTCCTTTTCTACAAAATGGCTATTGACAAGTCTTTTTTTTTAATTCTCCCCTCTCCTAAAGATGACTTTGACCTTGAGATCCAGGGAGGTCCTAAGTACATCATTTTGTTGTAATAAATACGTGTTTTGCCTTACAATTTTCTCGATTTCTTTCGAACAGCAGTTAAACTGCATAAAAACACAGGTAGGTCTATCTTTTTTGGTTATTACATTCTTCTTTTTAGAAACTCCCAATAACATATCTCTATCTATATTATTCATACAGTTTGCTGCTGCCTTAATTACATCCTCAGGGTAATATTGCTCTAAGAAATTTTTTTTGAGCCCCTCTGACTTATTCAGTGGCGTAAGTTTGTCCCAGTGTCCCGGGGGCAAGATAAATATTGGTGCCCCCCTATTAACTATGTTAAAATAAATATATATGTGTGTGTGTGTGTGTGTGTGTGTGTGTGTGTGTGTGTGTGTGTGTGTGTGTGTGTGTGTGTGTGTGTATGGAGTGTTCTGAAAAAAATTGTATATACTGTATTTATACATTTAATTGTAATTTTAATTTTAAATCACACATTTCTTAGCAGTCATACCCAGGATTAGAACCCATGACCTGTTACACTAACAGCAGACACTTTACTGATGGAGTTATTTGCTCCTTTAGAGGAAGCATGAGAATTCTAACTATATGAAGTTACGTGCGATTGTCAGAGAAGTATCTTCATATAGTTAAAATTCTCATAGTTCCTATACAGGAGCAAACAGCTTCATCAGTAAGGTGTCTGCTTCCAGTGTAATAGGTTGTGGTTTCTAATCCTGGGTGTGACACTTGTAAAATGTGTATATTCAGTATAATAAAGAGGGTGTGATTTGTAAGGTGCAGGTACCAGTGAGGAAGTCAGCCACTGAAAAGACAGTGGCAGCTATCAATTAACTTAATTCAATGGTGTCACAGAATGGGAGGAGAGGTGCCCCCCTTCAGAGCAGGAGCCCGGCGGCAGATGACTCCGTTGCCTCCCAGAGTTCTGCCTCTGCTGTTATTTATATGCTTGTTCTGTTGAGCATTTGCATTTTACTCTAATCAGTTGGCTCTTTGAAATAGTGTCCTTCCAAATCCTCGCATGTGCACTTCTGTAGTCAAGGTATTGTTAGGCGCCGAGGGTCCGCTCGTCAGTGCGGCCGGCGCCTAGCAACGGGGACGCCACTGTCGGATCGTGTTCCCCGTTGCTGGGTCTAAGTTTATATCATCACTGGTTTCCTGGCTGTGTAGCATGCAGCTGCACGGCATGTTGTAATTATCACTCATCTGTTTCCCTGGCCATGCAGCTTGTCAGCTGCATGGCATTTAATCCAATCAGCCTCCAAACAGCTGATTGGAAGACTCTCTGTTAAAAGCACTCCCAGGACTCCTCACAGACGCCGGTGATAGCTTCCTGTTTGCCTGATTCTGCTGCAGAGAGAGTTCCCAGTCCCGGTCTGTTCGTTTGTTCCTGTTCTCAGTGATCCAGTACTCGGAAGTTACCATCTGTTCCTGGAGTCTGACCGAGCACCTTTAACATCTGGTGGTGTTCGTGAGTCGCGGTGCAGCCGTGTGTTGCGGCTTGTCCGCTACTATTTATTATTGTGTTTATTTTGAGTTCTGGAGCTTTGCGGAGGATTCCGCTTCCACAAGATCCACTCTGGTGTCCAGCGGTGCCGGATAGGAGTGTCGGATCCGTGGATCCTTGGTTGTCCTTTTCCCTGGTGGCTAGTCCGCACATACCTTTTGATTTAGTTAAGTTAGCTTGTAACCCCTGGCTTGGTTGCTTAGTCAGAGGGCCCCTTGTTATCACCCTGTCTCGGACTTCCCCTTGTCTCCCATTAAGACCTGCGGGGGCATCGGGGTTGGGCAGACATAATCCGCCCTTCGAACGCGGCTGCCATGGGCTCAAGCAACCATAGTCTCGCAGGGGATTTCTGATAACACGGGCGAGACAACGGAGTTAGGGCGCCAGGGGTTACTAGGCTCTCCAGCTCCCACAACCTGTATTTCATTCCTGTACTCAGATCTCTGCCATAAGATCTTCTCC
The DNA here is from genome assembly GCF_028390025.1 of Pseudophryne corroboree. Lineage (NCBI taxonomy): Eukaryota > Metazoa > Chordata > Amphibia > Anura > Myobatrachidae > Pseudophryne > Pseudophryne corroboree. The sequence goes on from NC_086450.1 coordinate 462,426,862, forward strand.
AGTCTGGAGTACAGGAATCGTAACATTATCACCGGCCAGACAAAAGAAAAAATTTCAACAGGAGTTACAGATGTAGCCACCTTTATCTTGACTGTTTCTCCGCCGAGACGGGCGTTTAGTCACGCTAATGCGATAGCTGAGTTTCATCACAGGCAGGCGCGTTGAGGCGATCTAGATACTCATCATGCATTACACATCTCCACCACTGTGTCGCTAATGCTCCACTAATCCAGTACTTTCGATCGTACAGTATAGCGGCGGATTGATCTACAGCTCTGGCAATACTGTAGGCGTAACGGGAGGCGGTGGAAAAAGTATGGAGTACTGTACAGTATGTGTATGGAGACGCAACTACAGTAATTGTGTAAAAGGAAGAATGTACAGTACAATGTATAAACACCGTGCTTTTAAAATATATGAGCGTCTGAGTTCGCTAATGCATAATGGGAATGGAGGACTAGCCGGAGGCGGAGGAAAACACCGTGCTTTACAAATGCGAGCGTCCGAGTCCTCTAAGGCATAAACCAACAGCAATGGGGCGGGGGCCGGCCGCTGTTTGCAGTACTTTCACACATGAAATTGGAAATCTCTCATGAGGCGTCGTGGGCTAGGGGTGAAGGCTCCCACCTCCCTCGCTGGGGGTCCAGGGTTCGAGACCTGATGTGCTTTCTTTCTTTCTTTTTTTTTTTTTCTGTAATAATGCACTGTATTATTTTATTTACACTGTAAGACAGTCAATGGAAGGATGCACACAGATTTCACATAAATCAAAGTACATCTGCAGGAGCGATACTTTACGCTAAATGCACCTAAACAGCGGGAATGAAATGAGTGTATTCTGACGCTACCAACTGAGCAAAACAGTACTGTAGATCTTCAGCGTTTGTGTATTGCACAGGACCTGAATTTCCTCCCTGTGCAGGCCCCCAGGGGGGAAGGGCGATGGGGGTAGGGGGGAGACGATGGAAAATACTGTGCCTTTGAAATGCAATTACATGAGCGTCCGAGTACACTACGGCATACTGTAAACCAACACCAATGGGAAGGAAGTGCCAACCTTATTTTTAATGTGTTCCCGTGACATTCACTTTAAAAAAAAAAAATTTCTCTCCAATACAGTACATCCAATGGATGTTGTAATACTTTATTTTTACATTAATATTGATGTTTTTCCAATAAATATTCAATTTTACAGTATGGTACGGTACAGTACATGAGGGTACCTGTACAGTATGATACGTCATTATGGGGGAGAAATACTGTATCCACTAAATGTACAGTAAAATGTTTTTTTCTTATTACAAACACACAAATGCATCTCAGATGGAAATATGCTATACACAGCAGACAGCTTATGGTGACAGAACTTCCCTACTGTATCCCCACCCATAGTCGTGGTATATTTTAGATTGCCTAATGAGACACTCCTGCAGCATTGCCAATGATTCATGTAAAACCTGTGTGCAAACAGTATCTGTATTGAATGCAAAGTACAGTAAGAGTACAGTATACAGTATTATCAGAGCCAAACCTGACCAACATGATGCCCTAGGCTAGATTTTGGCTGATGCCCTCTTGCACAGATGCTACGTAGTTCCGCCTCTAACCCTGCACCCCTTTCCCAGCACCATCACCCATTTTGGCGCTCCTACCCCCTATAATCTAAATAAGAACAATGTGCACATTTAGTGCCAGCCCAAAACAGTGTACAGTATGTTCTTGCTGGGAAGGGGCATGGTAACACAATAATACCCGAAGATGAAATGACACAACACAGTACTGCAACTTTATTCACATTATATCATGCAGTGGTGTCTCTTATTCTCATGACATCATATCATAGTACCACATTACTCCTAACAGTAATGCCCCTTATTCACATTACACCCCACCACATTCATCTTTATTTACATTAGACCACAGGTTCTCAAACTCAGTCCTCAGGACCCCACACAGTGCAGGTTTTGCAGGTCTCACAGAATCACAAGTGAAAAAATTAGCTCCACCTACTGTATGGACCTTCTAAAATGTGTCAGTTAGTAATGAATACATCTGTGCACTTGCTGGTTTACCTGCAAAACATGCACTGTGTGGGGTCCTGAGGACCAAGTTTGAGAACCACTGCATTAGACCATGCAGTAGTGCCCTTTCCTTATGTTACACCAGAAAATATTGTAGTACACCTTATACACATACAGTACAGTAATGCCACACATTAGTAATGCATTTCATATTTAAATTTTCTGATTTAATTTCATAGAGCCGCAGTCACTCACAGAATATAGGCATGTACTGTAGCATCTCATTTTATTCTGCAGAAGCTGATTATTCCCGTTTGGCTAGTTTGCCGCCTCTGTACAGTATATCACAATAGAAAAAAGTTATAGTGTCAGTGAAAAAAGCACCTCATGACAGATACTGTACACAAGCTCATGTCTAAATACTGTATACTGTAAGCAGTGACATTAAGGGGTACAGTACTGTATATGCAATTGCAGTCGAATTCCGGCAGGAATACGGAAAAAATGGACACGGGATCCCCCATCTTTTTAGAACCAGCACCGGGCTCTGCGCCTGGTCCTGGTGCAAAAAATAAGGGGGACAAAAAAAGCGTAGGGGTTCCCCATATTTTTTGAATCAGCACTGGGCTCCACTAGCTGGACAGATAATGCACAGCCGGGGGAGACTTTTATACCGGTCCCTGCGGCCATGGAATTAAATACCCAACTAGTCACACCTGGCCGGAGTACCCTGGAGGAGTGGGGGCCCCTTAAATCAAGGGGACCCCCCTCCAGCCACTCGATTATCTCTATCACCCCTGTGTATTGTAGCTAGGGGATTGTGACGCTCCTTCAGCATTGCCCCGTAGCCTGCAAAATCTGTGCTGTTATTTGCTCCATAGCTGAGTGCCTCCTAGGAGCTACTGTAGGAGTCACAGGCGGTAGCCATTTCAATTGAGTCTGCCCTGCTATAGAATTGTACAGGTATGTGTACATTACCGTACGGTGCATAGAACCTTTACAGTAGAAACTCTCCTGCAGCTTTGGCCTGCTTTACTGTATGTACTGTAAAACTTGTGTTTTGTCAGTTTGCTATGCGACCGAGCCCGGTGTAACGTACAGTACTGTAATGTGCATAGACCTCGCTTACAGTATCTCTGTGTATTTTGGCTAGGGGATTGTGACGCTCCTTCAGCATCGCCCCGTAGCCTGCACAGCTTTTGCCATTTCTCATTCCATACCCAACTGCTGCCTGCCACGAGGTGGGGGTTCAGGAGGTGGGGGTTCATGGGTAGTGGTCGTTTTGACAGTGTGCTATGCGATTGAGTCCGGTGTACCGTAATACTGTATGCAATCCTACAGTAGCTTATCCCTCCCCTGTGTATTTTGGCTAGGGGATTGTGACGCTCCTTCAGCATTGCCCCATAACCTGCACAAGGGTTCAGGGGCGGCGGCCATTTTGCCAGTGTGCTACAGTATGTCATCGAGTCCGGTGTACCATAATATGCATACTGTGTATTTTAGCTAGGGGATTGTGACGCTCCTTCAGCATTGCCCCATAGTCTGTACAATCTGGACTATTACTTGCTCCGTAGCCTAGGGCCTCTGTGGGGCAAGGAGTCATAGGTGGTAGCCATTTCTATTCAGTCTGCCCAGCTACAGAATTGTATGTGTACTGTGTACGGAGCATAGAACCTTAACCTGCATAGAACCTGCACATTATGGTACACCGGACTCGATCGCATAGAACCGCTCATGCAGCTACTGTATGCCCTGGTTTACAGTATGTGAATAAAAAAAATAATAAAGTGTCTGAAAAAAACTACAGTAACATGCATTCGTACTTAAGGAATCGAACCCTGGACTCTGAGTATAGGAAGCGAAACACTTCACCACTTCGCCGCAGACAAATGTATAAATCCGTTGGTTTTGATTATGCTGTAATGGCTACGGGATTAGGACGATAACATACTGTAGAAAATTCCTAATCTTGAGAGGCAATAGTGAACTTGTAACACACATCCATTTGCGACAGTGTACACTACTGGTTTTACAGTACTGTGTTTTGTCTGCGGGACTTGGACGCTCACATACAGTATTCATAAAGTATTGTAGATGGATCATATACTGTATGCTGTACTACTGTATTTGCGTCGGTGTCGTACTGTATATACAGTACTGTATTAAATAATGCAGCGTAATGAGTACAGTATTTACTGTATGCAGCGTAATGAGACGCCTTAGTAAAGTAGTCCTTATTATGTATGTCAGTATTGTATTTTACGGGAGACCACACGCATGCGCAGTGGTGATTGTAAAAAGCGACATCTGGTGGCTGATCGCAGGTATTACACGTAAAGGTAACGCCAAACGTCAAATGTCTGTCTCCGTGCGATTAGATAGCCTCTCTGTGGCTAGGCGCGCCTCGCTACGCCACAGTACGCTGCGTATGGTCGAACGGGACAAACGCCGCGGCCACTCAAGATAAAGGTGGCTACATCTGTAATTTTTTCACTTATCCAGTAGGGAGAATTTTGTCGGCCTCATGAATCCCACCGGTGTTGGGCCAAATCCTGGCCAGTTTTTGGTTAGTCAGATTCAGGAACTTACCCAGATGGTTCAGGATCTGTCCCTCCGGGTGAGCTCACAGGAAGATCTGTTACGGACTTCCCCGAGGGTCATCCCTGAACCAAAAATGCATCTGCCTGACCGTTTTTCTGGGGATAGAAAACAGTTTTTTAATTTTAAAGAGTCTTGTAAACTGTATTTTCGTTTAAGACCAGTTTCCTCAGGTACGGAGGCTCAGCGGGTTGGAATTATAATTTCTCTGCTTCAGGGGGATCCTCAGACCTGGGCTTTTGGTTTAAAGACAGACGATCCGGCCTTATCGTCTGTAGATGCTTTTTTGAAATCTTTAGGGCTATTGTATGACGACCCTGATAGAGAGGCATCCGCAGAAAGTCAGTTGCGTGCTCTAAGACAGGGTAGGAATCCTGCAGAGAATTATTGTACGGAGTTTCGCCGTTGGTCGAACGACTGTGGCTGGAATGATCCTGCCCTGCGCAGTCAGTTTCGCCTCGGCTTATCTGAATCTATAAAAGACAGCCTCCTTCAGTATCCCGCTCCTGAGAACCTTGATAAACTCATGGAGCTCTCTATTAAAATAGATCGTCGGCTCAGAGAGCGGAGGACTGAGAAAGGGGCATCTGTAGTTTCTTTTCCCTGTGTTTCTTCCGTTCCGATAGACATGGAGGAGCCTATGCAGATTGGTCTCTCCAAATTGTCTCCGGAAGAAAGAACCAGGAGGCAAAATTCTGGTCTGTGTTTGTACTGCGGAGGTAAGGGACATTTTGCCCGTAGTTGCCCAAACAAGTCGGGAAACTTCCTGACCAAGTGAATAGTGAGGGGGTTCACTTTGGTCTACAGCTCATCTCCTCAAATAATTCACTATTGGTTCCTGCTAAAGTTTCTTATGACAGCCTCTGTTCCTCGGTCTCTGCTTTTGTGGACAGTGGAGCTGCAGGAAACTTTATGGACTTAACATGGGCCAAGGCCTTAGGTATTCCTCAGTTAACCTTAAGTAGGTGTATCACCATGCATGGTTTAGATGGGAGTCCCTTATCCAATGGGGTTATTTCTCTATGTACACCTCCTGTTTTGCTCTCGGTGGGAGCTCTACATTCTGAAAAGATCGAGTTTTTTCTTACCCATTGTCCAGCAGTTCCTGTGGTTCTGGGTCACCCTTGGCTGGCCTTTCATAATCCCATCATAGATTGGCAGTCTGGGGAGATTCTACAATGGAGTACCATCTGTGATAAAGAATGTATTACACTTCCTATCCGAGTAGCTGCTGCCAGGTCCGCACATATTCCTGGAGAGTACCAAGATTTTTTGGATGTGTTTTCCAAGGGCAATGCGGATATTTTGCCTCCCCATAGGCCTTATGATTGTACCATTGAGTTAATTCCTGGTGCCACGTTGCCTAAAGGAAGGTTATATGCATTGTCTGGTCCTGAAACTGTGGCCATGAATGAGTATGTGAAAGAAAGTCTTGAGAAAGGGTTTATCAGGCCATCTAAATCCCCTTTAAGTGCAGGTTTTTTCTTCGTAGAGAAGAAGGATGGTTCCCTCAGACCCTGCATTGACTTTCGAGCCCTGAATAAAATCTCAGTAAAGAATACTTACCCTCTGCCTCTGATCTCTGTCCTCTTTGATCAGCTACGTTCGGCTGTTATTTTTTCTAAGATTGACCTGAGAGGAGCATATAATCTCATTAGAATCAGATCGGGGGATGAGTGGAAAACGGCATTCAGTACTCAATCAGGTCACTATGAGTATCTGGTCATGCCTTTCGGCCTATCTAACGCTCCGGCAGTCTTTCAGGATCTCATTAATGATGTGCTCCGTGAGTTTCTGGGAAGATTCGTTGTGGTCTATTTAGACGACATTTTGATTTATTCTGACTCTATAGAACAACATGTTACCCAGGTGCGTCAGGTACTTAAGAAATTACGTGAAAATCACTTGTATGCCAAACCGGAGAAGTGTGAATTTCACGTCACGGAGGTATCCTTTTTAGGGTACATTATTTCCCCTCGGGGATTCCGAATGGAACCTAAGAAGCTCCAAGCCATCCTGAGTTGGGCGCAACCCACCAACTTAAAAGCAATTCAGCGCTTTTTAGGGTTTGCGAACTACTACAGAAGGTTTATTCACTCTTTCTCTGACATAGTTGCTCCCATTGTGGCACTCACTAAGAAGGGAGCAGATCCTACCAATTGGTCATGTGAAGCTAAAGTATCTTTTCAGGCCTTGAAACAAGCCTTTGTCTCAGCCCCTGTCCTTAGACATCCCAACCCAGAATTGCCTTTCATCGTTGAGGTAGATGCCTCGGAGGTTGGTGTAGGGGCTATCCTTTCTCAGAAGGATCCAGATTCCCTTGAGTTACATCCTTGTGCCTTTATGTCCAGGAAATTCTCATCTGCTGAATCCAACTACGATGTTGGTAATCGGGAGTTGCTGGCTATTAAATGGGCTTTTGAGGAGTGGAGACATTGGCTTGAAGGAGCGACCCATACCATTTCTGTTTTGACAGATCACAAAAATCTTCAATACATTGAATCAGCTAAGCGACTGAATGCCCGACAGGCTCGTTGGGCTTTATTTTTCACTCGTTTCAAATTCATTATCACCTTCAGACCTGGTTCCAAGAATACCAAGGCAGATGCCCTCTCACGCAGTTTTCTTCCCGCTCAAGACAACAGTCCTGTTACTCTCATACTTCCGCCTTCAGTCATTCAGGCAGGTCTCACACAGGATGTTTTTTCTCAATTGAAGCTGCTTCAACATCAAGCTCCGGGAAATACTCCTGCTGGTCGTCTTTTTGTTCCTGAGTTTTTGAGAGCAACTGTTTTGGAGGAATTTCATGATAGCAAAGTTGCAGGGCATCTGGGAGTCGCTAAAACTTTTGAATTGGTATCCCGCTCAGTGTGGTGGCCTGGTCTTTCTAAAGACATTAAAGAGTTTGTTTTTTCGTGTCAGGTCTGTGCACAGCATAAAGTTCCCCGTTCTTTGCCTATTGGTCAACTTATGCCATTGAATGTTCCTCTTAGACCATGGTCGCATATCTCCATGGATTTTGTGGTGGATCTCCCTCTGTCAGCTGGATGCACAGTCATATGGGTGGTAGTGGACCGTTTTAGTAAGATGGCTCATTTTATTGGTCTTCCCCGATTGCCATCTGCCCAGGGATTGGCAGTCTTGTTCCTCCGTCATGTTTTCAGACTCCATGGGTTACCCACTGATATTGTTTCTGACAGGGGTCCACAATTCATTGCACAGTTTTGGAAGTCTTTTTGTGCTTCGTTAAAAATGAAATTATCATTAACCTCCGGTTATCATCCACAATCTAATGGACAGACTGAGCGAGTGAACCAATCCTTAAAACAATATTTGCGTTTGTACTCGGCCAAACTCCAAAATGACTGGTCTGAGTTTCTTCCATTGGCAGAGTTTGCTTATAATAATGCCTGTCATTCCTCCACCAATGTGTCTCCATTTTTTGCAGTTTTTGGTTTCCACCCCAGAGCTAATTCATTTTTCCAATATTCCTCTGTCTCCTCTCTGGCCCTGATCTCATCTTAAACTTATTTGGAAAAAAGTGCACATAGCTCTCAGAAAAGCAGCTTTCAAGGAAAAAGATTTTTCGGACAGGTTCCGGCGGCCGTGCACTTTTAGAGTAGGAGACAGGGTGTGGCTGTCGACTCGCAATATCAAACTTCGACAAACCTCAGCCAGATTGGGTCCTAGATTTATTGGACCATTTCTCATTATCAAAAAAGTCAATCCAGTTGCTTTCCGATTACAGCTACCAAAAACGTTACGAATCGGAAATACCTTCCATTGCTCTTTGCTCAAACCATATGTTTCATCTAGCAGATTTCCTCGTAAAAAACCTCAGGGGAGATCACCAGTTAATGTACAGGGTCAGCAGGAGTTCGTGGTTGAGAAGGTTCTCGATTCCAAGCTGTCCCGGGGTCGGCTTTATTTTTTGGTGCATTGGAAAGGTTATGGTCCTGAGGAAAGGTCGTGGGTCCTAGATGAGGACCTTCATGCCCCAAGGCTCAAAAGGGCATTTTTTCAAGAATTTCCTCAGAAACACGGATTTAGGGGTTCCTTGACCCCTCCTCAAGGGGGGGGTACTGTTAGGCGCCGAGGGTCCGCTCGTCAGTGCGGCCGGCGCCTAGCAACGGGGACGCCACTGTCGGATCGTGTTCCCCGTTGCTGGGTCTAAGTTTATATCATCACTGGTTTCCTGGCTGTGTAGCATGCAGCTGCACGGCATGTTGTAATTATCACTCATCTGTTTCCCTGGCCATGCAGCTTGTCAGCTGCATGGCATTTAATCCAATCAGCCTCCAAACAGCTGATTGGAAGACTCTCTGTTAAAAGCACTCCCAGGACTCCTCACAGACGCCGGTGATTGCTTCCTGTTTGCCTGATTCTGCTGCAGAGAGAGTTCCCAGTCCCGGTCTGTTCGTTTGTTCCTGTTCTCAGTGATCCAGTACTCGGAAGTTACCATCTGTTCCTGGAGTCTGACCGAGCACCTTTAACATCTGGTGGTGTTCGTGAGTCGCGGCGCAGCCGTGTGTTGCGGCTTGTCCGCTACTATTTATTATTGTGTTTATTTTGAGTTCTGGAGCTTTGCGGAGGATTCCGCTTCCACAAGATCCACTCTGGTGTCCAGCGGTGCCGGATAGGAGTGTCGGATCCGTGGATCCTTGGTTGTCCTTTTCCCTGGCGGCTAGTCCGCACATACCTTTTGATTTAGTTAAGTTAGCTTGTAACCCCTGGCTTGGTTGCTTAGTCAGAGGGCCCCTTGTTATCACCCTGTCTCGGACTTCCCCTTGTCTCCCATTAAGACCTGCGGGGGCATCGGGGTTGGGCAGACATAATCCGCCCTTCGAACGCGGCTGCCATGGGCTCAAGCAACCATAGTCTCGCAGGGGATTTCTGATAACACGGGCGAGACAACGGAGTTAGGGCGCCAGGGGTTACTAGGCTCTCCAGCTCCCACAACCTGTATTTCATTCCTGTACTCAGATCTCTGCCATAAGATCTTCTCCAGTCTGGAGTACAGGAATCGTAACAGGTATCTCCCCTGGTCCACCAGTTTAACATATGTTTCTGTCTCAAGGCATTTGTCCCCTACGGAAAGTGCGATATCAAGGAAGGTGATATGGTGCAAATCATAAGTGCAGGTGAATTTTAAACAAAACAAAAAAATAGAAAAAATACATACTGTAATTAGAATTTTAATAAACCCCTAAGGGGGTTAAAAGGGGTTGACATAATGGCGTCATTACTGATGCATGGCTTGCTTTGCGTGAACGATAAATGCCCAAATGGACAATTGGATCAAAATTTGGATTGCACCTCCAGTGTGTAGAATTGAATAAATTACAAAAATGGTCCTGTCACTTTTTACCGTATCTGCTACGGGTGCTACTCCGGTAATGCCAAGAACCATAGATTAATATTTACTTACATAAAGATATCTCAAATTCACATCTCTATAGATTTAGCACATTTTTATCACTCATTTATATTTACAACCATGAAAATCAGTAACTCCTGTGCGAAGAACGGGTAGAACAGCTAATCTCTAATAATAACTAAGTCAATACATCAGCAATGATAGACTACTCTGCAAATTATACCATAAACTTCAACTATAGTAGTATAACAGCTGATCAACCAAAATGTAAATAATCCAGATAGAGATTGAATTACAGTATAATGTAGGATCACAGATCTTTCCGAAAGCAAGATATAACAAAATGTATTAGGATTGGTAAATAAACTGTTATTTTAGCGTGACTATGTCAACAACTGGCAAATTATCCAGGGTGTTCTCAGTAGATCTCAGTAGATCTCAGCCCCTGGGTTAGCTCAGCTTCTGTCTATCCTGGCCCAGGATCAGCAGATAAGAAAGCTTGGAAGCTACTGCTGCTACAGATTGGGGTGGCTACATCACAGGCGGGGGCACCCATGGTGCCTGGGCGTGCCTATACCCAGGCACAGCGGTGAGCGCACAGAGATGCTCCCATTCACTTTGAAAGGGTATTGTGCGCATCTACGATGCATGTGCATCCCAATTATGCCCAGCGGTCCGTGTCGCTGGGCGCTCTCAGTCGCAGATGGAGCCATGATTAGCATTTTTATTGGGAGTCCTTTAATTACCACCAGCAGTTACACTTATCGGCATTCTTTCATGTCCCCATGTATACACAGCACCTTTACTGTGGGTGTAACCTGGTCAGACCATGGAGGAACCAGGTTAGCAGAAATGATAGTCAGTGCACTGCCAGTGTCAACCAAGGCCAAGATATCCCGGCCTTCAATCTGTCCATCAGATTAAACAGGGTGGTTTCAGGTGGGGAAATACTTTAAGCCACCATGCTGACTAAAGGTTGTGCTATTTTCCTTGTGCTGCAATCATTTGGCTCACTCTGCTTTGGGCAGTCGCACTGTACAAACCTGCGCTCACTGCACTCAAAACATATGGCTGGATGTGGGTTGTTTATTCTAGCAACGGGGACCTGGGTCTTGGGCTTAGGTACTGGCTGTATCCCTTGCTTGGTTTTTTTCATTTTTCCCAGGGTCAAATACCTCTCAATCACCAAAGCTAACTTCTCAAATGTCTGGGGGTCAGCTTGCAGAGCCCAGTGTTGTACACCATGGTTTACTATCCATATAGCATGTTCCAAAGCAATAATCTGTACTATACTGTATACGTGGAGCTGCTTGTTTCTCTGGCTGTAGCCACTCTTTACTCAGTGTGTCTAGCTTGGCCAGCTGAAGTATTGGATGCTCAGATGGGTTCAGCCACCAAACATGAATCTCCTGGGCTTTACTGGTGCCTGTCACCCCAATCCTGCTGAGTATGGCCTTCTTCAAATAAGGGTATAGGCCTTCAGCTACAGTACCATCAGGTCAGTACAGGCTTGCTGTGATTCCCTTGTGAGGTAGGGAGCTAACCTGACAGCCCATTCCACCTCCGGTCACTTAAACTATGTGACAGTGCATTCAAAAGTGCATTGAAATGCCTCTCTATCATCTGAGGGTATGTGCATTTGTAACACCTCATACTCCTACCCAACTTTTCTCATCTCTGTTAACTCAGCATGCAGCAACTGTATTTTGATTTGCTGGTCTGTAGCAAGATTTATCTGGCCTGTAGGTAATACAGCAAACATTTTCAAAACTTCCTCCATATTTCCCTTCATCTCATATACAAATTTAGCAGGCTTAAATAAACAGTTAAGGTAAGCCAGTTTCCCAGCACACTATCTCAGCTGGTTACCCTTAACACTGCAAACCATTCCCTTTGCTCCTGGCCCAAACACAGGAATTAATAACCACTTTATAGTGTGCACAGCTTGCAAACAGACACATAAACATGTATCCATTGCTGTTTAAAGATTCACACTCCCCAAGCCACTATGCAGCGGGTAGCATCCTTCAATTCATCTCACTGCCACTGTGGTGGAGTTTGCTGTGAATACTGTCCAGCAATTGGGACCCACATTCAGCTTCAAATGTGATAATCACATAGACAGAGTTTAATCCAACACACTTTATTTCCACCACAGGCAGGATTTAGCTACACATGCAGGTTTTGCAGGTCAGGTTTTACAGGCAGTTATTTAAACAGCATAATAACATTCCAAGTGCTGATAATCACAAACAGTGCATATTCCAAATGGCTCATACCATAACCCCAGACTACCATCTATGACCTGGCCACTTGCTGGCATCAGGAACAATGACCTACTGAATAAAGCACACTTTTAAAGGTAATAGACAGATTGAAGTGATTAGCCCAGCTGTAGCTTACAAGAGACTCAGCTAAAACCCAAACTGGATCCTATCAGACTTGTGGCTGCTGCTCCAATCCTGCAAAAACCTCCTGTTCCACATTAACCTCATATGGAATCATGGTGTCCCTGCCACTATATATATATATATATATATATATATATATATATATATATAGTGAGGCAAAAAAGTATTTGGACCGCCATCGATTGTGCAAGTTGACCCACTTAAAAAGATGAGAGAGGTCTGTAATTTCCATCATAGGTTCACTTCAACTGTGAGAGACAGAATCAGAAAAAAATAAACAGGAAATCACATTGTATGATTTTTAAACAATTTACTTGTATATTCTTGTGGAAAATAAATATTTGGACACCTACCAAGCAGCAAGATATCTGGCTCTCACAGACCTGTTACTTCTTCTTTAAGAAGCTCTTCTATCCTCCACTCATTACCTGTATTAATGGCACCCGTTTGAACTGGTTATCTGTATAAAAGACACCTGTCCACACCCTCAGTCAGACTGCTACCTCTCCACCATGGCCAAGACCAGAGAGCTGTCTAAGGACACCAGGGACAAAATTATAGAGCTGCACAAGGCTGGGATGAGCTACTCGACAATAGGCAAGCAGATTGGTGAGAAGAGATCAACTGTTGGCGCAATTATAAAAAAATGGAAGAAATACAAGATCACTGACAATCTCCCTTGACCTAGGGCTCCATGCAAGATCTCACCTAGTGGGATATCAGTGATCTTGAGAATGGTGAGGAATCAGCCTAGAACTACACGGGGGAAACCTGGTCAATGACCTCAAGAGAGCTGGGACCACAGTCACAAAGGTTACCATTAGTAACACACTACGTCGTCATGGATTGAAATCCTGCAGCACCCGAATGGTCCCCCTGCTTAAGCCAGCACATGTCCAGGCCCGTCTAAAGTTTGCCAGTGACCATCTGGATGATCCAGGAGAGGATTGGGAGAATGTAATGTGGTCAGATGAGAGCAAAATTTTACTTTTTGGTATAAACTCCACTTGCCGTGTTTGGAGGGAGAAGAATGAGGAATGGCATCCCAAGAACACCATACCCACTGTGAAGCATGGGGTTGGAAACATCATGCTTTGGGGATGATTTTCTGAAAAGGGGACAAGATGACTGATCCGTATTAAGGAGAAGATGAATGGGGCCATGTATCGTGAGACTTTGGGCAAAAACCTCCTTCCCTCAGTAAGAGCATTGAAGATGGAATGTGGCCGGGTCTTCCAGCATGACAATGACCCCAAACACACCGCCCGGACAACTAAGGAGTGGCTCCGTAAGTAGCATTTCAAGGTCCTGGAGTGGCCTAGCCAGTCTCCAGACCTCAACCCAATAGAAAATCTGTGGAGGGAGTTGAAAGTCCGTGTTGCCCGATGACAGCCCCAAAACATAACAGATCTAGAGAAGATCTGCATGGAAGAGTGGGCCAAAATACCTGGTCAAGTACTACAGGAAATGTTTGACAACCCAACCGAGGTTATATTACAAAGTATTGAGTTAAACTTTTTGATTGTCCAAATAATTTTTTTCCCGCAAGAATATACAAATAAATTGTTTAATAATCATACAGTGTGATTTCCTAGTTTTTTTTCTCCAGATTCTGTCTCTCACAGTTGAAGTGTACCTATGATGGAAATTACAGACCTCTCTCATCTTTTTAAGTGGGTCAACTTGCACAATCGGTGGCTGTCCAAATACTTTTTTGCCCCACTGTATATATAAACACTCACTTTCAGGAAAAAAGTACAAGAGCTAGCGCTCACGCTTTGGAGTGGTTTTCCTCAGGGGCCTCTGGGATGTGGTTGAAATGGCTGTAGATGAGATATGGATTCTGTATGGAATATAAATTGATATTAATTCAATAAAACATCCCCTGCTAAACGTGTGTAATGGTTCTTGTACTTTTTTCTTAAAAGTGTGTGTTTCTACCCTAAACCACTACTAATATTATGTTTATGAGTGCTGTCTTGTTTGTTGGATATATATATATATATATATATTTATATACATACATATATACAAATATACAAATAGTTATTTTCTGGGAGCACTCTATTACTCTCCTGTGGAACTAAATTCTCACTACTTGGTTTGGGATAAAGGTGGACCTTATACTGTATATGGAGGATGAGTATGATATTGATTCCTATAGGTCTGTTTTGAGTGCACCCAATACATTTCTATACACATGTACCAAATTAAAACAATTTAATATCAATAAAACAAATTAAAGCAATCCACAAATATTGCTTATAGACATTGTGAATACCCTTAGATGTGATATGCGTATCATATGTGTAGACACTGGATTACTATTTCCTTTTGATAATGGTGTTTCCATGCTTATGAACCACACTGTATATATACAGTGAGGAGATCAGGGTAGGGGTGCAAACTCCTGGGGTAGGTAAGCATCTCCAAACACAAAGCTGCAAAGAAAACAGCACACAAGTCCATGGTTTTCATTGAATCTAGCTATACTTAGTTTTATTTTGCAGTACATAAAGCAAAACATTAAAATAAATACTAGCCCGTCTTTGCACTAACTAAACATTACAGATTCCCTCTCTTAGGGTGGTAGAACCTAATGTCCCTACCACAAACACAGGTAAAAGCACAGTACTTACAGTCAATAAACCGCAGTCTCACATAACAGGCCAGCTGCCTGTTTCCCCAGGTAGTGAGAAGCTGATCCAAGCCATTCCACAGCTTATATCAGCCGTCTACAGGTGCAGGTACTTATTAGCCTACTCTCAGGCCGAAGGCCTAAATACCAGAAATGGGCCTTGTGGAAGGATCCCTTCCCCAGGACCCATTATCTGGCTTTTACCAAAATTTCAAACTCTAATCAAGTCTATTTAGCAAGTCTATTCTATTCAAGTCTATTTAGCAAAACTAAAATAAGTCTATTTAGCTAACAAACGGGATCCCAGCAGTCGATATACCGACGCCTAGATCCCAAAGTAGGAGGCAATGCCGGCGTATCATGGGATGCTGGTGTCACATTACCGACAACCGGCATCCCGATCTTCCGGAAAGTGGGACGCGCTGGTATCCTGCTGCAGGGGGTGTTAGATTTAGGCAGAAGAAGGGGGGTTATGGAGCAGGGCCGGGAAGGTTAGGGTTAGGGACCGGGGAGGGTTAGGGTTAGGCACGTAGAAGGGGATGTTAGGGTTAGGCATCAGACTGGGAGGGTTAGGTTCAGACATGGGGAAGGGAGTGTTAGGCACAAATTGGGGAGGGTTAGGGTTAAGTACCACCGGGGAGGGTTAGAGTTAGGCACCCACAAGGGAGGGTTAGGGTAGGGGGCAGGGAAGGGTTAGGGGAATTACTGGGGGGGCTGTCAGGATTCTTATGGACGGGATGCCACTTTCGGTATTCTAACCGCCGACATCCCATCCATCGGCAATTCATACTGATCCGTTTCTAGTGTCTACTTTATTACCAATGCTTCCTTCTTGACAGTGGTATACTGTAGTGTCTCTCATGTATATTTAACTTTCTGCTTAAGTAAATATTAGGATGTTCTTCACCCTCTTTGTTCTAGGACAGGACAGGACAGCACCTATCCCTACATCTGATGCATCAGTTTGCACCCCAAATTCCCTTTGAAAGTCAGGAGTCTTCTGAACTGGTTGGGTACAAAATGCTACCCTCAACTCCTGAAAAGACTTTCTGCTTCTGGTCTCCATTTAACAATAACTATCTATTTGCCTTTTGTTAGGTCTGTCAGTAGGACTGCAATGGTGGCAAAGTTGTTTATAAACCTCCAATGATACCCATTGATTTCTAAGAGTGCTTGCACCTGCTTCTTATTTAGGGGTCCTGGACAATTTTGGGTTGCCCCAATGTACCTCTATTTTATTAAGTGGGTCTTTATCAAACCTCTGCCAACAATGTATAGATACCTTACTTCTTCCATCACTAGACAACATTTTTTTGGGGTTGTCTGTGAATCCTGCCTTATGGATGGAGTACAACACTGCTTGTACTCTGGGCAAGTGAGAAAGCCAATCATGAGTATAGATGATTACATAAACCAGATAAGTAGCAGCATATTGTCTATGGGGACATTTTTAAAGGTGACGGGTGACCTATGTAACCCAAATGGCAACATATTGTATTGGAACAACATTTCTGTGGCAGAAAAAGCTGTCTTTTCTTTGGCATTCTTGGTTAACTGCACTTGCCAAAAGATAAGTCTTTGGCTAAGTCTAGAGTGGTTAAGTGCTTTGCTGTACCTAATCTTTCAATTAGTACATCCACCTGAGGCATTGGGTAGGCATCAAACTTCAACATATTCAATTTATAGAAATCATTGCAGAAGCACAAACTGCTGTCTGACTTCATAATAAGCATAATGGGACTTGAACACTCACTGTGATTCTTCAATTACCACCAACACCAACATTTTTTTTTATTTGTTTAGACACCAATTCCCATTGGGCTTCAGATATTCTGTAGGGATTTAGTTTAATCTTAATCCCTGGGTCAGTGATTATGTCATGGTTATGTTTTGCAAGAAATTCTTTAGCCTTATGCTGTTGTACAGTTGAGAGGGTTTTAGCAATTGTTACTTTGGGTTTAATGGAGAGACTGGGATACTTACAGAGCTACTCTATCCTTCCAAGGTTTTATAAGATGTACATGGTAGATCTGTCCTTGCTTTATTTTCAGAGGCGGATTTACTTTATAATTAACCTCCTTCACTTTTAGTAGGATTTAAAAGGGTCCTTGCCACTTAGCCAAAAATGTACTTTCTACTGTGGGGTTCGAAACAACCACTCTGTCCCCATGAGTAAAGACTTGTAACTGTGCATTGTGATTGTTCACCCACTGCTGTGCCTGTTAGGCCTGTACCAAGTGCTCCCTCACTATCAGCACCATTGCAGCAATCCTTTCCTGGATCTGAGAAACATGCTTAATAACAGATTTATATGGACTGGATTGCCCATCCCATGTCTGTTTTTGGCAAATTCCAGTTATCTTGTTGGGCATCTCCTGTGCTACAAATCAAAAGATGTAAACTCTTTGGAGTATTGGGGAACCTCTCTTATGGAAAAAAAAAGGAACGACCTGGCACTGATCATACAAAAATCAGAATCTAGTATGGAAAAAAACAAAACTTGGACAATTTTGCATTAAATCATCAAATCTATGTGCGGTTTGGTGGTGCGCCCAGAGCCAGAAAAAACATATGTCAAAGAAGAGAGAAAGAGAAGGCTCTTGTGTGGGCGCACTCTTAATTAATTGAAGTAAATTTCAATAATTATTTAATTGATCATAAACAATACTGATAAAACATAACTTTATTTAGATATTCGTTAAAATCAATATGACTGCCCATTGCGAAAGATATGATCCAAAATAAACATGTTGAGGATAAATTAGAAAAATATATGTAAAAATGTACTGGTGCTGTCTCACAGAATGTCATAAGAAAGGTTGTAGACACTTCAAAGTCTTACACCCATTTCAACCCGACCAGTACAGACATTCTGTATTAATGAGACCACTATGTGGTTGATTAAATATTAAGTCTGTATAAAAAGGGTCAGAGTAGTTAATGAGACAGTACAAAGTTCATACCGGTTACCAGGAAATGCACTAGTGTGTGAAGAAAAAAATAAATATATATATATATATATAGAATTCCAAATAAGACAGCGGCACTCGAGGGTTTGAAAAAGGAAAAATGTATTCAAAAGCGTTTACATGAAGCCGACGTTTCGGGGCTCACATGCCCCTTTGTCAAGGTGTGTAACAAATACGAAGTGTACAAACATACCTTATATCCCGAAGAAGCCTGCCAGTGCACGGTGCGCGGCCGGAGACGCGACGGACCCGCCGTACTTCCGGTCGCGACGTGATGACCTCACTACTGATGCGTCTGTTGCGATGGCAACCAAGACGCCGCTGATCGATGCAGACAACGGTGACGTGACGTGAACAGTGTCTGTGGAAGACGTGAATGTGAATGAGAGGAGAAACTGTAGCCACACCATCATGGAGACCCTCCACCAATAAAGGACGTGGTTCAACAGGACATGTCTAGGGTCATGGCAACACTTAAAGGGTATAGGAACCAGACATTAATGGATGCTGGTCACAGAGAAGTAGTGTGCGTCAGACATTATTACAGCAGCAACCAAAGAAGCCTTAATAGTCACTTGGCCTAAGATTCCGACGTTCTATATGATTCCCAAACTTCATAAGGACACTGTCAACCCACCGGGACGTCCTATCATCGCTGCCAGAGACTTGTTATACTATAATTTATCTCATTACCTGGACTTTTATTTACAGCCTTTGATATCGAGTCTACCATTATGTCTGACGGACACTACTTCTCTCATTAGAGTATTGCAATCCATTTCTCCTCTTTCAGCCCAGTATTTGCTATGTACCATCGATGTGGTTAATTTGTATACCAGTATCCCCCATGATAGGGGTTTAGCCGTGATGCAAACTTTCTTAGAATCCAACACTGAATATTCAGGTCCTGATATCAAGTTTTTTGTTCGATTACTTGCATTGACCTTAGACAGAAATTATTTTCTGTTTGATAAACAAATCTTTCGCCAGCGAACTGGGTGCGCCATGGGATCATGTGTGGCACCCAGTTTCGCGAATATTTTTATGAGCGAAATAGAAAAACAGTTGTTTTTTGACAATGCGTTATATTCCCAACATATCATCTTATTCTGTCGCTATATCGACGATATTTTGATGATTTGGTCGGGTACGCAGCAGGATTTTGAAGAAATGATTTTTCAGGTGAATCAGAAAGATGCTGCCATCAAATTTACCTATGAATGCAGCTACAATACTGTCCACTATTTAGATGTGGCAATTTCAGTGGATAGTAATTGTAATATTGTTACCAGTATGTATTACAAACCCACCGATCGCAATACCTTGTTGAAGGCTAACAGCCATCATCCAGAACCTATGAAATGGAGTCTTCCATTTTCTCAGTTTCTGAGAATTAGAAGGATTTGCAGCAATGAGGAAGACGCCAAGAATCAGATGTTGATTATGGCAAGAAAATTCACAGCCAGAGGGTATTCTCAAGAATCCCTAAAGCAGGCAATGGCGAAAGCACTTAATACATCGAGACAAGACACTCTAGTCCCTAAAGATTCTGAAAGGGTTCAGAATAGAATGATCTGGACACAAGATTATACGACGGCCAGTAAGACATTAAATCGTCAAGCTAAAGGCATATGGCCAGTGATCACTAGGGATAAAGATTTACCTAGCTTTAAGGACACTACACTTATGTCAGCATATAGGCGGGGTCGCAACATTAGAGACATAGTTGTCCATAATGATATTTCCGATTTTGGTCAAGAAAGATTGCCACACTTTTTGACTTGTAAACCAGGCAACTACAGATGTACAGGGTGTACTACTTGTAGTTGCCTGGAACCGGGCAGTACTTTTAATCATCCCAGATCTGGCAAACTTTTTAATATCAAATATACCCTGACTTGTAGCAGCAAATTTATAGTGTATTACATTAAGTGCCCTTGTGGGCTGCTTTATGTTGGCAAAAGTATCAGACAGTTCAAGGAGAGAATTGCACTTCATAGGTCCAGTATACGGGCTGCCTTAGAAGGCAAAGGTAGCGATCTCCCAGTAGCACGACATTTTAAAAATGGTAATCACAGTTTGGCGTCCATTCGCTATAAAATGATCGATCATGTCCCATTAAACAATAAAGGTGGTGACAGAGGTCAGGCACTTCTGAGAAAGGAGGCATGGTGGATTCACACCCTTCAAACGGTGTACCCGCTGGGCCTTAATGAGGCACTTAGCTTTAATTGCTTTTTGTAAACTTTTATAAAAATTTTTTTTTAAATGCACTTGCTAATTACCTGTGTTATTAATGGTGCATGAGTGTTTTTCACTAAGGTTTTGGTGCTTCATACGGCTTACAAAAGGCCATGTTGAGGCTATGCATATTTTATGTAGTGTGTTGTACCATCAGTTGTACATCAATACATCTATTACACTGTGTTTGCCCGCTAACTATACAGCTACGATGTTATGAATATTTAGGTTTAAAGATGGATGCAGTTTAGACTATAGATTATGCTTATGCTGATTTATCGCCACAGCAAATTGCTAGCGATTTCGCCCGCTGTTGTTATTATTGAAGTACTCTGCTATATATTAGTGTTTTGCCGGGTATTGACCAACATACGTTTAGGTGTTTTTACTTGTTTGTTTTTGGGTCTTAATTGTTTGTATTAGTTTTCTGTACTTGTACATTCACATTTCCTGTTGTTTGTGGTTGCCCAGCAACACTCTGACGTGTGGACCGAGCCGCACCCCCCTGCCTGTCCGACGTTGATTCCCGGCGCCGGCCCGTGCAGATGACGTGTTTGCTCGGCGTCAGTGGGAGGCGGCTTGAGCCACGCGATTGGAGATGTGCAGGCTACCGGTATGTATATATATTTCATGTATCACAGGCTGCTGGTCGTGTCTTGATAAAAGGGAGCTATCCCTGAAACGTTGACTGCATCAGCGTTGCTTGTGTTGTCTTTTTTTCTGAGTGCCACCACACGTTCTTCTACACGCTCATCCAGAGAGGTTAGGCACCAGGACTTGTTGATTCTACTAAAAGCGTGAGTGCCGGACATTTGTTTTATATATATATATATATATATATATATATATATATACATATATTTATATGCGTTTAGTTTTAATAATTCATCCTTTAATTTATGGTATGTTTTTTTCATGTGATGATGATATAAAATAAGTTTTTCTTCCTTGCACTGTAATGGATCTATTTTTTTTATTACTAATATGAATATATTATGCATCCTCAAACATCCATATGTGTGAATCCATAATTAAAAATATAGCATATATGACTACACACCACAATGAACTCTTAAATGATATGTTAATTTACTGTTAAAGTGGTTTGCTTTACATGATAGCATATTTTTTTTAAAATAGGGTTCTCTTCCTTACCTAGTATTGGATCCTTAGAGTGTATGTTTGTAATCTTTCAACATCCATAAGATCAAACATAAAAATAAAGATATATAACAACAGAAAAGGTATCCCAGTGCGCTAATACATGTATGAATTTCCACTCATTCTTTGATGGATGGAAGCAAATCCACCGGACGAGGCCAATCGTATGTTCAATTTTACCAGGGGTATTTTCTGAAGTGCGTACCCTAGGATGGAAACCCTCTCACCAAGACAGATCACCCAAAAGAAAATAATATCAATATATTTTCAACCAATGTTGTTTTATTGTATCAACAATATAAAATATTATTTGAAATTAGAATGCCAAGAGAATCCATATACAGTAACAGTCATAATACAATCAAGATGTAAATCTCCCCTCACCTTAGCAAAGGTGTGAGCTCTAGGTGGAGATTGAAATTGCAATGACACAATGGACAAAACTTGGTGAACCCTACGCGTTTCTTCTCATTGACTTCATCAGGGGAATATATCTTTATGGGTGAAAAAAAGAAGGGAATGTTTTATAAAATTTTATTATGGAAAACAAGAGGAGTTGAATAGGAAAATAATTTAAGCATACTGAATAAGCCCACATTTTTAGGACCATATGTATTTAAAAAGGGTACGTACTGATCGAATCTCAAGAAGGTTATGAACAGCCGTTTCTCAGATTCAATATTGCGATTTTAACACAGAGTCTGAAAAGAGCAGGTTCATATTATAAACCTGATAGGTGTTTAAATGTTAGATTAAAACCGATATGAACCTATAACTATACGTACCATTTGATCAAGGGATAAAAAATCCATAATATAAAAACAAACCCAATGATGGGTAATATGTTGCATCTGCAGATGCTCTATAAAAATAATAATAATAATAATAATAATAATATTTAATCCAGTTAATGAGGGACTGCCAATGAGCAATTTATACATAGGGTTCAAATAGAACAGAATATGGGCATATACATGCCAAAAATAGATGATATATTCGCTTACTAGTGACCAATACTTCCAAATAGAAAATTTGCACCTTAAAAAGACAGCAAATAGGCATACATTTTTTGTGGGGTAAATTCTCATGGAACACAATTCCACTCATAGATCACACTAAATACTATGACGTTTTAATTTCCTTAACTTTTATACTGATTACTAAATGGCATTAACCAAAATATATAATTGATGGCCATCTATTAAATAAGACTATGTAATTCACAATAATCCTTACAATTATCTTATATTAAGGCATATAAAACATTATCTGCATTTAAGCAGACCATATCCAGTCAAATAACATAATGCATCATTATGGTTAACTGTGAAAAAGGTAGACAAATCCATTATACTTACAAACACCAGTGTGTGCATGCATGTGGGTCACCAGTCACAATGAATTGACTGGGAGACCCTCCTAGGTTTAAATACCCATCTGGGTGTGACATCATATCCTGTGTCTAATGAACCCAATGAATATGAAAAAAGTCCTAATAGGATAATAATGGTGCCTGCTAACACCCTGACCGTATTAATACTATATTAGCATAAACATGACTGTGAGAATTCCTGAAATAGTTTCTAAAGTGTAAAATAAAGTAAATTGAATTTTGTACCCATAATGCCTCATGATAATATCATCATGGAACCTCCCCCCTGCATTCCACCTGAAGGCTGGTATGCACATAGATAATTCCTGTATCACAGCGCTCAGGTGCTGAATATTCCCAGGTATCAGCTGTATTTAAGAGGTGAGTCTAATCCTTGGGTCACCATAAACATATGTGCTTGTGTGAGCTTTTCTAGCATACATTCACCTTTATTAAAGCAAACAAGGAACTGACATATTAATAGTATAGTCAAAGGTGGGTTAGTGTCCAACATTTCTAGCATACAGTACTGTACAGTATATATGTATATGATTAAAGGAGTACACAGGTTCCTCTTGCCTGCAGCTGTAGGTGAATCCTATAGCACAACTGACAGGTAGGTACAGTAAAAGTATTTTTCAAATGGTGCTTGTCTCACACGCCAATTGTGGTCTTTGTGCTTCTGGGAGCTGTTGATAGCATACGTGGGCAATGTAATTTATTATTCATTTATTTATTTATTAACAGTTTCTTATATAGCACCAGAAAATTATGTTGCACTTTACAATTGTACACAATGATAAAACAAAACTGGGTAATAACAAACAGTCATAGAGGTAGGAAGGCCCTGCTCGCAAGCTTACAATCTATAGGGAAATAGGCATTGACACACAAGGATATGTGCTATCTATTGCATAGTTGTCTTCCAGATTACAAAGGTTCTAGGTGGGATGCCTGATATCACATCACAGCAAGGATAAACCAGGGTCAGAAGGAAGGGAAAGTGAAGAAAGAAAAAATATGTGGAGGATATGTGTGGGCTGTACAGTGGGGATATAATTGGATAGGAAAGCTTATTAAGGTTAAGTAAGCAGTTCTGGAATTGTGATAAGCTAGTCTGAAGAGGTGAGTTTTCAGGGAACGCTTGAAGGTTTGGAGATTTGGAGACTAGGGGAGAGTCTTATTGGGCGTGGGAGGGAACAGGGTGGCAATGTAATGCATTTCTCCACCTCCAGCAAGGTGTCCAAGACAGCACACTACTCCATGAATGCAAAATAAATTTGCATATATAATCCATGTATAGCACATACTGTAGAAAGCACATAGCAATAGCAGCATCAATACTTCAACAGATACCCTTGGAAAATGGGACAGTGTTTTTGTAAAAGAACATAAGTTCAGTTCATTGAAATCGAATCGCATATCTTTCAGAGCGATTCCAATCAGTCAGTACATACAGTAGTAGATAGTAAAGGTTCTTTTTAGGCAAAAAAGCCAATACCAGAAGTACGACCAAGGGAAACAGAAACAGAAATCCGAAAACCCTGTAGGAGAGGGGGCAAGGAGACACAAGAGACACAGGAGGAAGAAACTGCAGGGGGAACAAGACATAACATTATTTAACATGATTATGTTCCAACAGCCTTAGAGTTGACTGTTTTGTCCAAGGGTTTTTCTTTTGTACAGACCTTTAGGTAAAACAGGTTTGATTTAAAACTGAACTTTATAAATTTCAGTACAACTAGGACTCACAGAATTTTTCTCTAAGAGAGGTGGCTCTGTTGGACAACATACACCATTTAGAGTGAGAAGCATATCCAATCCCCCACCCTGCAACGCTTCAATAGAAACGTTTATGCGACTGGTGAGGTCGGAGGTCCTACCAAATTTACAGAAAAGTAAAATACGTTATTCCAACATGTCTAAGGTAGAAAAAAGAATCAGTAAAAACATCACATGATAACACAGGGATCATTTAAAAAATTTGGAGATTTTTGAGAATGCAGAATGAGAAGATTGAATGAATTGTCCTTGTATTAAGAAATTACTAAAATATGAAGAAATTATATATAAATTATATGGAAAGTTAAGGCGTACTTTATAACATTATAATTAAATACTATTGCATGATATATTAAAAAACTACATTACCATCAGTTTTTAGACATACTATTATTGGTTTTGAGAATTATAACTAAATTATTAGAAGAAGTTCTAATATTCAGAAGAAATTTACATGATAAGCTTAGCTGAGGTACACAAAATTGACAGACACAATGTCAATATTATCCATGTTCACAAAAGAATGTCAACATAGTCTGAATGTAGACATTGTAAAAGTCAAAAGGGTTTCAGTGTAAACAGATGTGTTAAAATTCTCTATGACAACTCTAACATAATGTCGACATGTTCAACAGGTTGAAATTATGCATGTTGATGGTGTGAAAGTCAACACTACTGTCTAACACTAACCCTAATGGTAGCCTAACACTAATACTAAAGGCAGCCTAACATTAACCCTAGCAGTAGCCTAACACTAACCCTAATTTTGATCTGTTCATAATGTAGGCATGCATTACGACAATATTTTAAAAAGACATTGTGAACACAATTGTCGATGTTCAGAACTATTCAACATTTCAGTCTTGACAGTCTGAATGTTGACAATACAGTATGTCGATATGCCATAAGCTCTATGAATTTTCCTTATTCATGTTGCAATGTGTTTTAGCATGATCTACAGTATGTGAAATTTATTCTATAATATTTATTTACAGATTTGGTGCTGGATATGAAGTAGAGATGAGCGGGTTCGATTCCCCGGGAACCCCCCCCCCAAAACAAAACAAAAAAAAAAAAAAAACTTTGCGATCCGAGCTGGGAACCAAGCCTGGCACGGGTTTTCCCACCTGCCTCGATGATGTCATCGAGGCAAAATGTCATCATCCCACTGTTGGATTCTCATGGGTTTTGGATTCTATATAAGTCCCCGTGCATTAGCGCCATCTTCACTCTGGCATTGGAGAGTGTACTGGACCGATGTGTCTGTCTCAGTACTGCATGGTATGCGGTGGATGGGGGTGCCCTGTGTGCTGTATCTGAAAGGGTTGTTCTCTCTCTATCAGCTGTATCTGAAAGGGATGCTTTCTCTCTGTCAGCTGTATCTGAAAAAGGGGTGGTCTCTGTCTGCTGTATTTGAAAATGGGGTGCTCTCTCTATCTGCTGTGTCTGAAAAAGGGGTTCTCTCTGTCTGTTGTATTTGAAAATAGGGGTGCTCTCTCTGTCAGCTTTATCTGAAAAAGGGGTGCTCTCTCTGTCAGGTGTATCTGAAAATTGGGTGCTCTCTGTCTGCTGTACATGAAAAAGGGGTGTGCTCTCTCTGTCAGCTGTATCTGAAAAAGGAGTACTCTCTGTCAGCTGTATCTGAAATAGGGGTGCTCTGTCTGCTGTATCTAAAAGGGGTGATCTGTCCATCCATTCAGGGGCTCTGCTGCAGTACAAAATTAAAATAATAAAAGCTAAAAACAAAAAGCCTAAAATTATAATTATAATTTTTTTTGTTTGTACTTTATCCCAGTGTACCATACAATTTGTATTTTATTTTCATAAGTACTGTGACACTGCTGATCATACTGCAGTATATTATTTCCAATAAAGATCCAAAACAAGAAGGAGATCCAGATCCAAAACCAAAACACAAAACTCGAAAAATGGCCCGGTGCTCACCCCTACTATTAGTACTATTGCTGATATACGCTGACATTTAGATTTTTATTTAGATTGTTTCTAGCTCATTTTTAAGTTGTATATGTTGCTTTTACTATGTCCCTGTACTCTCTAGAGTAGCACCAAGCCATGAGGGCTCAGATGCTCTGCTCCATGCCTCATGGTTACCCTACAGTGACTTATGACTTGTGGTTTAGCTTAATGTTAGCTTAATCTGAATGTATACTTGTTGATACTTGTGATATTATTATGTTTCTGTAGATTTCTAGAGCAGCATCGGGCCCATGGGGCTCAGGTGGAAAGATCTATGTCCCTATGGCAGCCTTGAATTGCCCCTCCAGTGTTGGGGTTTTCCCTGGTCCCATTTTCGCAACATATTCCTTGTTGCGACTCCAACCCTTTTTCCTGATACTGTTTTATTTTGTTTGAATGTTATTTCCCTCTTACCAGCCCACTCCAGTCCATGTACCCAGTTTCTATCCAATTTTCCTGCCCGGTCTGGTATACATTATTTTTTTGCATCAAGGGTCATTGCTCCACTGCATATGGATCTTCTGATTGTCTCCCTCCTTTTGGACCAAAGGTGGTGTCCCATTATTTTTCTCAATTGTACTGATGTTACTATGAGTCTTTTGAAAATTTGTACCTTTAATGTAGGGGGCAATAACTTCCTATTAATTAAACATAGATTCTCACTTATCTTAATAATCTGGGGTTTGATCTTGCACTGCATTATGAGACCCACATCACAGATGCTGGGCATGTGAATTTGACTAGGTACCAGTATAAAATATTAGCTTATTCCTCCTATTATTTTAAATCTAGAGGTGTTTCCATCTTTGTTCGGCAAGCAGTGGATTATGTCATTCTCTCAAACTCAACTGATGTTAATGGGTGGTATCTGATTTTAGATGTATCTCTCAGCTCCTGAAGGTATGTCCTTTTGTCTCTTTATCCTCCCAATTTTTTATAATAGATGCCTTATTAGAACATTGCTTACCTATTTATATGCCTGTCCCATTCTGTACCACAGCAGAGCCTCTTCTAGCCACTCTACCTCCTCACAGTTGGACATATCTTATACAGTACGTGTGAACAGTTTCACCTTTGTCAAAGTCAGAAAAATATCTCTAGGCACACTACCATATTTGCACCTCACACAGGTCCGTGCTGCGCATGCGTGCGCTCTCCCGTACTTGCGCATACTCACAGTCGCGGGCACCCGCAGGCGCACGGTATGCGTATTTACGGTAGAGTTTATGTGATCGTAGCGTGTGACTCAATCGTTACATATTTTCAATATATAATGTATTTTGTAGATCATGGTCCCTTTGATAGATTCTGAAAGTTTAGTTAACATAGCATGTTCCTGAACAGAGAGATCCCTCTTTGTATTGTACGAAGGGTCTAACAGGGGTCATACAGTGGTGTTTGGTACCCATCGGAAGAGTATTTAAATAGCAATATTCCGGTGTTGGTTTGGAGCGAATTAATCGCTCGTGCGAATAGTTATGGACATAAGAAGTTTATGTCCATTTACTATTATTTGTTCTTATTTAGTCATGCGGCGGGAAACTCAGTGTCCCACCCACCTGAACAGTTGGAAGCAGTCACAGCCCACCTGTATGAATCAACCTATGACCTTTTGTTATAATGCGAAGCCGAATTCCTGTGTCCAATGAACAATGAGATTGTAGGGACCATTGAATTGCATTGTGTGTGGGGCATAAATAGGCAGGCCGACCATATCCAGTTCACTCTCTTCAACGGTTCTCATTGCTGATAATCGGGAGCTGGATATCGAGGCGCATGCGATCGTTTCCCTTTGTGCGTAAGTGTTTCTCCGCAACTATATTGATCTTCTTGTTATTGTGGGCCAATTTCTCTCTCTCCCTCTCCCTTCTCCTCTTTCTCTCTTATTTTCCTTTAAATAGTAATTGTATTATATTTCCTGTGTAGTTATCTGGTTAGGTAGTCTATGTTATATTGTAGTGTATGATTTGTATTTGTATTAATTCTTTTGCAAGTTTATCATTCAAAATATATACATATTAGGCGTTGGACCCTAAGCCCAGGTATCTGTGTATTTCTTATAGTGTCTAGTATTCTCAGAGCGTCGGTGATGCTCAAACAGCTTTTAAGTTAATAAGGTTACACTAGGTTGCATCTACACCCTATCTCTACACAAAGGTTTTACAGCATATTACATTGTTTATGGTTTAGATTTAAAGGTTTAACATTGTGAGCGTCAGCGCCGCTCGTGATCTCCTCGTGGTCTCGAGCATCCGCTACGCTGATAGCGTAGCATTACGGTAGTCGCTCACCTATAAGTGTGCCCGATACCAACAGCGTATTCTCGTGAGCGTCTGTATCGCTCGAGCAGCCCGCTCCCGATACAGCATCCGTTACGCTATAGTGAACCATTACGTTAGTCAGCAGCCAATAGCGTGCCTGCCTGTGATCTCTTGGCCGTGAGCGAACGTGACGCTTGAGCATCTCGACCACGGCTAAGCGATTGTTACGCAACAAGCGTACCCTTACGGTACTTCATACGTAAATAGCGTACAGTGTTCTTCGACCTCACAAAGGGTTTTATATACGATAAATATTCAGCTTTATCAATTGGGGGCTCGCCCGTCCTTCACATATCTGCACTAGGTAATTTCAGCAGACATTATCCAGCAGCAAAGGGCGGGAGATCATATTCCTCGTAGTGCTGTTTGGATAAGCGTCTGCTTCTCTTAGTAAAGGGTGCTGAAGGAATCCGGGAACCGGAGGTAAGAACAACACGCTAGTCTCTTTTAAAACTGTTTATTTTTCTGTCTTGCGTACACACGCACGCACATATATATCTGCATTTCTTTTTCATTTGTGTATTTTCGTATATCACTCTTCTGTTTGCCTTTTTATAATTGATAAACGTGCTGAGAGAGATTTGCCGCTATTTTAATAGTTTAAGAGTAAAGGTAATATAGTTAAAGTATAGACAAACACACAGCTGTGCCTAAGAGACAAGGCGAAGTCAGTGTGGTGCGTGGTAGATGATAAAGGATCATCTACATTGATAAACGTATAAATTGTGTTACAGTGGATCTTTGCTTTGCGTACTTGTGTCTCTAACAAAGGACTGAGACTTGTGTACGCAATCCAAGGACCGACGCACGCAGCGTATATTACGCAACGGAGCGTACGGGTACGCCCACGTAACTCAAATCACAAGCATCAATTTTTTTTCAACGCGATAAATAGCGCAACGCGGTAAATAACGCAAGGCGATAAATCGCGCAAATTTATTTTAACATTCAAAATTTAAATTAATAGATCCTTCTCCTAATTTGTAACACATCTGGTCTAAAGAGAAATTTCTGCGCAGAAATAGAAATAGAAACAAAAGTGTATATGTGGTGAGTGAGTGTTTGTTTTTACAATTTTGAGGTTGAACCACAAGAAAAGTCGAGTTCTCGTGAGGTACATGCGTGTAAGTGACGTACATGGTGGCTAGGGAGGCATGCCTGGTTAAAACATACAATTTGAGCATTAGAGTGTAGCAGACCAGGAGGTCATACTGTAACAGACCAGGAGGTCATAGCAGACCAGCAGGTTCAGGTACAGCAGACAAGGAAGTCCGCTATACAGTCCACAGGCACAACACCAAGAAAGGGTTGGTGCAACACCCATATAGGCCATACAAGCTCTGGCTGAAGGAATTCGCAGCCGCAATTTTCGATTCCACTGGTCGCTCCGTACATAAGATTAGTTGCTTATGTGCTGAACGATTGTACCGCACGTAATTGTGTGCATTAGTAAACCTGACCGGTACTATTTGTGTACGAAGGTCATAAACGCTATTTGTACATTCTAACGTGATTTGTGTAATTTTTTTTATTTTAAGGGAGGTTCGCTGCTCACTCAGGAACTATCCAACAACCAATAGTTACTGGAAAGAGTAAGTGTTCTTCGGATCACCCTCACAGGTTCCAGTAAATAGAGGTTCAGGTCGCAGGGGCCCTAGGTCGAGTACGCCAGCACCATATCGGTGTGATCAGGTCGTATTGGTCGGCGTGGGCGAGTGAGTGGGGTACTCGGTAAACCGCCACCGTCAGCCTATTTTGAACATTTTGGTTTGCGTAAGGGTTGGTTGAATAAAGCAACACCTTCGAACTATGGGGGCCACTTGTTCAGGTAGGGGGCGATCAACCTCGGTTCGGGTTGATTCAGTGAACCGACCAGTCGGGTCGGCAAGATACGTAATGTGTGAGAAATACGGAAGTCACACAGAAGCTTTATGTGATGAATGGGAGAGAATGACAATACATGACGGGGAGAAATTCCCAAGAGTAGGTAGCTTCAGCACAGAAGTGTTAACGAATTTAAGGAGAAGGATATGTCTCATTAAATCAGCCAAGAGACGAATCAAGCATTATGATTATTTACAGTTGTGGCAACAGGAGGGTGACATACAGAGAGGATTGGCTCAGGCGGCGGGATCTGGCTCGATCAGAAAACTGATAGCCACGGCCCCACCGCTACCATATATATCGGGAGAAAAATTGGTTGCGGAGAATGACGCATTAAGGTGTAACAAACAAACACTTAGCAACTGTGTAAATGTTAAAGATAATGTTAACCAATTAACCAATGCAAGTATTAACCCGTGCAAGTTGTACCCTGTTTTGAACTTTCCTCAGGAGTGTGATCAAGAGGACGAATCGGCAACAATTTCAGCGCTCTCTCTAGCAGCCACCATAGCAGAGACCACTGTAGGCACAGCTCAACCCCCGAGATTAGTAACGAAAGCCCCTAGCGGAGAGATAGGTGAGGTCGTATCAACGGGTAAGTATGGCACCATACACTATGCTGAAACTATTTCACCACAGCCTGTAGAATCTACACAGGATGAGGTTGTTAGAGTTAATCCTGTTAAGGTAATAGTAGTTCCAAATGGGAAAACAGACACTTCAGGAGTCACTCCTGTTAGGAACATTGCCATGTACAGCCCATTTTCCCGAATGGAATTAAGGACCATAGTGTCGGAATTCCCTGACCCTAGAAAAGACTTAGTTGCCAGCCAAAAATACATCAGAGACCTAGGTAACACGTTAGAGCCCAACAACAAAGACTGGCAGATATTGCTGAGAGCATGTTTACCCTCCAATGTCGACGCAGCTCAATTTTTAGCTGACTGTGGATTAGATCAGGATGTACCTCTTACAGATGTGTACAACAAAGACAATGTAAAAAGAATAAGCTTACAGTTAAAAGAGTATTTCCCAGCCGTAGTTAAATGGAACAAAATATTCCCCATTAAACAGAAGGAGTCAGAAACAGCTGCAGAGTATTTTCACAGAGCATTATCAGAAATGGCAAAATACACAGGCATAGAGGACATTAAAACAAACATAAACCATCGAGAAGTAGCAGTATCGGTACTGATGGATGGTTTAAAAGAGTCATTGAAGACTAGGGTACAGACCACACAACCATGTTGGCGAGGTCTGTCTGTGGCTACTTTGAGAGAGGCTGCTATTGATCACGATAGGAACATCACCAGACACAGGGAACAACAAGGTGATAAGTTAATGGCAGTAAGTATACAGGCCCTGACCACAAGGCAGCCTTTGTTTATATCACCAAACCCTGTGGGTAAGTCAAGTGTGGTTACTTGTTATTCTTGTCATAAACAGGGACACATGGCACGAGATTGTAGAATGAAGAATTCACGAAACTCATACCAACCCCCTAGACAACGACACGACACACGACATTGGGAGCAAGGTCCGCAGAAACGGAGTTATGAGCCACATACAGGGGAAACAAAAAGATACCCCCCGAACAGAGACTGGCAAGCCTCTGGTAGCTCCTAATTAACTCCATCACAAGTAGTTGCTGCCAGCGGGATTCAGGGAGGTCACCATACCCAATAGGGGTGTGGCCATACCTGTAATCTGCAGCCAGTGAAATTGATTGCAAGTCTTGGAGGTGAACCAGAAATTGCAATCAATGTAGCTGGTAAATCATTAAACTTTCTTGTAGACACAGGGGCGGCCAAATCAGTGATAAATTCGACAGTGGGCATGAGAACCACTGGTAAGACAATTCCAGCCATAGGGGTAACGGGAGTAGTCCAGCACTACCCTGTTAGCAAACCAGCCGAGATTACAGTAGGGCCTTTACATACCAAGCATTCCTTTTTGCTGGCTGCATCGGCACCGACTAATCTCCTGGGAAGAGACTTACTGTGTAAAATGGGGTGCGTCATTTATTGTACTCCTGAAGGTGTATTCTTGGACATACCTGAGAATCACGCTCAGGAAGTGCGAGACATGTTAGACTCCCCGCCAAAATTAATGTCACATACCATTATGACAAATAGGACTCCCTCCCAAGTAGAAGAAATGACATCTCAGATACCAGAGTCACTTTGGACTAAAGATGGACAGGACACTGGATTAATGGCAAACGTAGCTCCGGTAGTTGTACAAGTAAAAGATGGTAGGATAGCTCCAAAAAATCCCACAGTACCCTCTGAAGCCAGAGGTGGAGTTAGGAGTGTATCCCGTAATAGAGCGCTTGCTACAACAGGGCATTCTGGTAAGAACGTCCAGCACTGCCAATAGTCCCATCTTCCCTGTTAAAAAGAGTGGGGGGAGGGGTTACCGGCTAGTGCAGGATCTAAGGGGGATTAACAAAATAGTTGAGAGTCAGTTCCCCGTAGTGCCAAATCCAGCTGTCATCCTAATGCAAATCCCTCCCACTGCGAAATTTTTCACTGTTATTGACCTCTGCTCCGCTTTCTTTTCGGTACCTCTGCACCCTGACAGTCAATATTTGTTTGCATTTACATACAGAGGAGTCCAATACACATGGACTCGATTACCACAAGGATTCATAGATAGCCCAAGTATATTTTCTCAGGCTTTGCATGATTGTTTACAGTCTTTCCAACCAGTGAGTGGATCAGTATTAATACAGTACGTGGATGATCTACTACTGTGTTCTGATTCATTGGAAGCATCCCTGAAGGATACGAAACAGCTCCTGTTTCATCTTTCAGACACAGGACACAAGGTTTCCAAAGACAAGTTGCAATTATGCCAAACTAAGGTAAAATATTTGGGACACTGTCTAACACAAGGACTGAGACACCTGACCGCTGATAGAATTCAAGCAATTAGAGACATGACTCTGCCACAAACCCAGCAACAGATCAGAACATTTTTAGGAATGTGTGGGTATTGCCGTAACTGGATCCCAGGGTTTTCCATTCTAGCGTTACCCTTGCAGGAGATGGTCTCCTCAAACAAACATGATCGGATTTCGCATACAGACGAGTCTGAGACAGCATTTGAGAGACTTAAACAGTGCCTAACGCAGGCACCAGCATTAGGTATGCCTGACTATGGGAAACCCTTTGAACTATACGGAAAAGAAAGTGCTGGTTGCGCGGCAGGCGTACTAACCCAAAAGCACGGTGATGCCAGCAGGCTGGTAGCATATTACAGCGCTCAGCTAGATACGGTAGCGCGATCCCTCCCCACATGCTTGCGAAGCGTTGCTGCGATAGCATTGCTAGTAACGAAAAGCGAAGACGTCGTGCTACGTCACAACCTCACAATTCATACACCACATGCAGTGTCAGCCTTGTTAAATTCTGCACAAACCAGACACGTCTCATCAGCGCGGTTTACAAGATGGGAATTGGCACTAATGGCCCCCGTAAACATCACCATAAGGAGATGCAGTGCATTAAATCCTGCAACATATCTCCCAGGTGTGCCTGGACAGGCACAAAGGGTGGAGGATGAGAGTGGTGGGGAAGGAGAATTTAACACAAAGGAAGACACTCATGATTGTATGGAATATTTGACCCAAAATTTTACCGCAAGGCCTGACATCAGTGACAACCCACTGGAAGATGTAGAACTTACGTTCTACACGGACGGTAGTTGTCATAGACAGTCAGACTCGGGAGACTTGTGTACTGGATACGCAGTCATAGATGACCAAGGCACCATAGAAGCGGAACCGCTAGGCCCACCTCACTCAGCCCAGGTTGCTGAACTGGTCGCCCTAACCAGAGCATGTGAATTGGCTAAGGGCAAATCAGCCAATATCTACACCGACTCTAGATACGCATTCGGGGTAGTCCATGATTTCGGAGCCCTATGGCGCCTCAGAAATTTCATGACGGCAGCTGGTACACCGGTAGCGCATGCAGCTCACATAAAAAGGCTTCTAACAGCGATACAGGAACCCGATAGAGTGGCTGTTATCAAATGTAAAGCACACACATATAGCCAAGACCCAGTATCACTTGGTAACAGCCGAGCAGACGAAGCTGCTAAATTAGCAGCTGCTACCCCCAGACAGACAGACACCACACAACTGATGGTATTTAATACCATCAACACACAGAAGTTGTGTGAGATGCAAAATTTGTGTTCCACACAGGAAAAGGCAGTCTGGAAGGCAAAGGGATATGGTCAGGAGTCCTCAGGACTCTGGACGGATGGACACGGTAAACCAGTGGCCCCCAAAGCATACCTTCCATGCTTAGCTGAGGCAGCTCACGGGCTGACTCGTCTGGGCAAGGAAGGGATGTGCAAGTTGGCAAGAGCATATTGGTGTGCCCCAGGATTTTCTTCTCATGCGAGTAAAAGGGCAATGTCATGCCTTACCTGTCTGAGAAAGAACATCGGAAAGGCAATACCTACAGAACCATCTCATATCCCACCTGCCGGCGGCCCTTTCCAGGTAATACAGATTGACTTTATTCAATTACCCCCTTGTCGAAATTTGAAATATGTACTTGTTTGTATAGATGTTTTTTCAAATTGGGTCGAAGCATTTCCGGCGGCCACAAATACCGCTATGTTTACTGCTAAGAAAATTGTGCAGGAATTTGTATGTAGATATGGTATCCCTAGAATTATCGAAAGTGATAGGGGTACCCATTTTATAGGTGATGTCTTTCAAGGAATGTGTAAATTGATGGGAATTGATAGCAAGCTGCACACTCCATACCGTCCACAGGCGAGTGCGAAAGTGGAAAGAGTGAACAGCACTATTAAAAATAAACTGAGTAAAGTGATGGCAGAGACAGGATTGA
Organism: Pseudophryne corroboree; assembly: GCF_028390025.1. NCBI lineage: Eukaryota > Metazoa > Chordata > Amphibia > Anura > Myobatrachidae > Pseudophryne > Pseudophryne corroboree. Next base: position 462,462,485 of record NC_086450.1, read on the forward strand.
CATGGCCAGAAGCTTTACCCATTTTACTGTACAGCATCAGAACCACTCCCAGGTCCCCTCTTAATCTGTCTCCCTTTGAAATCTTGTTTGGTCGACAACCGCATGTTATGATTAACCCTCAGGATGATTTGAAGTGTAACAATGAAGTGACTGTAAAATACTTGATTAACATGAGTAAACAGTTGAGGAATCAAAATGATAATCTGAAGTTAGTGATTCCTGATTTACCAGATAGTAATTGTCATGACATTGAACCTGGGGATTATGTAATGATACGGAATTTTCTACGCTCAGGTTGCCTTATTGACAGATGGGAAGGACCATACCAGGTCTTATTGACTAGCACTACAGCATTGAAGGTTGCTGAGAGAGAGACTTGGGTTCATTCGTCCCACTGTAAAAAGGTTGCTGATCCAGAGAGGTCCCGTGATAAGGAACAGACGGTAGAGGTTGTATCACTGGAGTGTCTGTTCCAGGAGGATTAAGGCGGCACCTGAGCATTGAAAATCACAAGACCAAAAGCAGTTGTCGATCCCCTGTTCCCTTTTATTGTTTTTCTCCAACTTCCCATCCCCTCTCCCTCAAATTATTTTTTTTCCCCCTTCTCATTCTTCTCCGTTTCCTCCTACAAGATGGACTTGCCCCAAGAGACTGTGATCCGGATTTTCCTGTTGACCATGATGTTGACCAGAGCAGTCTGTTCCGGCGAGAGTACCATGGAGGTCGAGAGAGGTTCTGGAATGGGTTCTGATGACAGAGATGGAGGCAAAAACAACATAATCAACAAGCAAAGGCGAGTATCAGAAAACGATCCGATAGCATTGACCATAGAAGGAATTGTGAAGGATTATTAGCTGAAGAAAACTGTATCTGTCGGCTCTGTAACAATGTCATTGAGGATGGGTGCATAAAGAAATGCCAATCCAGTTGTAATATCCATATGGACTGGCATCCATTGAGTGACTATCACTCCTTAGTGGGTAGTGTGTTAAATAAAACAGATTGTTGGGTATGCTCTCAAGTACCTCAAGGTCATAGCAAATCAGGGCTAGTACCATTTCCTTTAACGTTAGGGGAGGTACTTGAGTTAAGTGGTGGGAGACCGGTGGACAGGAGGTTTAATATCTCCAGCCCTCCTAGTTTGAAGCTCCACCAATACCATGTGGATAGGTCCCTATTATGCTTTAACATCTCCAATCCCTGAAAGCCGGGAAATTGGGAAGTGTCATGGAGTAATCAAACCATGACCTTTTCGCATAGAGCAGATAGAATGCCTACAGATACAGAGCTTATACGCCACATAGCCAGTAGAGGAAAATCTTTCCGGTATAGGTATACCTTAGGAAATAGGATTACGAGAGTTGGAGAGGTATCACCAGGATACTGTGCACATATCGTACAACCTGATACGTGTACTAAGCAGATGGAAGAATTAGGGTTAGGAGATTTCACATGGAAGGTGTGTAATATGGTTATGTCCTACTCCGTCCCATATGTTCTCCCCGATGATGCATATTTCATATGCGGGAGAAAGGCGTATAAGTGGCTTGCCCCAAACTCTGAAGGATTGTGTTGTATTGGAAAAGTACTGCCTGAAGTAATGACTGTATCACATGACAAAATGAAAGACATACACTGTGTTGCCCAAACTCCTTATACTCACACCCATTACGAGCACGTAGTTAAACGACACCTGATAGAAAGAACAGAGCATCCGGCCTCTGACATGATCCATGAATCCACCGGGATTCAGTTTCTAATCGCGTTAGATATCACTCACACCGCTAGAGGAGTGTTGAATTATAAATACATATCTGCGCTCGCCAATTTGTTAGATAATATCACTGAAATGTATGATGACACGTTTAGGTATACTGGAAGGGAACTTCAAGCTTATAAAACAGAACTGGTACAGCATAGAAAGGTTCTTAATTACCTCACAGCAGTGACAGGCGGATATTGTGTCACACTGGCAACACAATACGGCGTGAAATGTTGCACATATATTACGAATAGCACCGAGGACCCGGTCGAGGTCATAGACCAAAAGATGGACGATATTCTCCAACTGAAGTGGGAATTTCGCAGGAGACACAATCTCACTCTTGCTGCTGTAGGTAATGAGCTGACTGGTTGGGTGTCATGGTTGAACCCGCGAAATTGGTTCTCTGGTTTAGGAGACTGGGCTCAAGGAGTCATAATGGATGTTGGGAAGTTTCTCCTATGTATCTTAGGTGTTATCATAACGATCGGTTTGATATTTAGATGTGGTCAGGCTTTAATGAGGTGCAATCGTCGTACTAAGGTAATGAGTTTAAGGAGTGAGGAAACTGTAATTCCAATGGACTTGATTTATGACCCAAATGTAGAAACAATGATGTGATGAGAATGCGATTTCTACGGTCCGTTTCTTTCACCTGTTTTTCCGTTTCCTCCAAGGTAAAAAGACCCACTTGGACGAGGAATTTGATGAGCCGATATACAGACAACAGAGGGATTAAAGAAGAAGTTTTGACAACCTGATACACAGATTTTTGATGAACTATGCCATGGATCCCCAGTTTCCCTAGAAATTTTAAAATTACGCTAGCCCAACACTTTTGTAAATCTATGGACATTGACAGCTTTTGCTCGCACCTTATGGGCAAAAGCACAAAGAAGACTGCATTCAACAGACATCAAACAAGACCTCAATCGACGAATGTACATTTACCTGACATAGAATACCACCGCATTTACCGTAATTATGTCTTTTCTTCATTTCTACAACCCTCAGGTAAATGACACACATAGTCGATAGGGAATACAGGCACAGATATCAGCAATCACATATCTCCCCCATTCATGTATCATCAACTAAAATGTGCTCCCCCATTTTGTTACAACCAAAGCCGAAAAGAGCTCGGTAAAGTTTGACAGCCCATCCACAGACCCGTACCACGGGATAAGAAGGAATTCAAATGTATACTTCGCAATACCTCGAAGCTTGATGTACCACACGTACGGCACGATGATACATGACCCCCCAAACATGGACTCATACACACATGCTTCTGCTATCTCACTAGGTCATACCCTTTTCCTACCTTCTCCTCTCCTCCCCTACCCAACCATGTAAATGTATTAACCCCTGACATATATTTTTCTCTTTTGAAATGTTTTAGAAGGTGGCAGTTATTATTGACTGCCAAAGGGTGGACTGTCAAAGTCAGAAAAATATCTCTAGGCACACTACCATATTTGCACCTCACACAGGTCCGTGCTGCGCATGCGTGCGCTCTCCCGTACGTGCACATACTCACAGTCGCGGGCACCCGCAGGCGCACGGTATGCGTATTTACGGTAGAGTTTATGTGATCGTAGCGTGCGACTCAATCGTTACGTATTTTCAATATATAATGTATTTTGTAGATCATGGTCCCTTTGATAGATTCTGAAAGTTTAGTTAACATAGCATGTTCCTGAACAGAGAGATCCCTCTTTGTATTGTACGAAGGGTCTAACAGGGGTCATACAGTGGTGTTTGGTACCCATCGGAAGAGTATTTAAATAGCAATATTCCGGTGTTGGTTTGGAGCGGATTAATCGCTCGTGCGAATAGTTATGGACATAAGAAGTTTATGTCCATTTACTATTATTTGTTCTTATTTAGTCATGCGGCGGGAAACTCAGTGTCCCACCCACCTGAACAGTTGGAAGCAGTCACAGCCCACCTGTATGAATCAACCTATGACCTTTTGTTATAATGCGAAGCCGAATTCCTGTGTCCAATGAACAATGAGATTGTAGGGACCATTGAATTGCATTGTGTGTGGGGCATAAATAGGCAGGCCGACCATATCCAGTTCACTCTCTTCAACGGTTCTCATTGCTGATAATCGGGAGCTGGATATCGAGGCGCATGCGATCGTTTCCCTTTGTGCGTAAGTGTTTCTCCGCAACTATATTGATCTTCTTGTTATTGTGGGCCAATTTCTCTCTCTCCCTCTCCCTTCTCCTCTTTCTCTCTTATTTTCCTTTAAATAGTAATTGTATTATATTTCCTGTGTAGTTATCTGGTTAGGTAGTCTATGTTATATTGTAGTGTATGATTTGTATTTGTATTAATTCTTTTGCAAGTTTATCATTCAAAATATATACATATTAGGCGTTGGACCCTAAGCCCAGGTATCTGTGTATTTCTTATAGTGTCTAGTATTCTCAGAGCGTCGGTGACGCTCAAACAGCTTTTAAGTTAATAAGGTTACACTAGGTTGCATCTACACCCTATCTCTACACAAAGGTTTTACAGCATATTACATTGTTTATGGTTTAGATTTAAAGGTTTAACATTGTGAGCGTCAGCGCCGCTCGTGATCTCCTCGTGGTCTCGAGCGTCCGCTACGCTGATAGCGTAGCATTACGGTAGTCGCTCACCTATAAGTGTGCCCGATACCAACAGCGTATTCTCGTGAGCGTCTGTATCGCTCGAGCAGCCCGCTCCCGATACAGCGTCCGTTACGCTATAGTGAACCATTACGTTAGTCAGCAGCCAATAGCGTGCCTGCCTGTGATCTCTTGGCCATGAGCGAACGTGACGCTTGAGCATCTCGACCACGGCTAAGCGATTGTTACGCAACAAGCGTACCCTTACGGTACTTCATACGTAAATAGCGTACAGTGTTCTTAGACCTCACAAAGGGTTTTATATACGATAAATATTCAGCTTTATCACCTTTCTGATCTTTGGAGTGCTAGGAATCTGACATTGTGTACATACACGTGTCCACGTACATGTTGCCTATATCCTGCCATGTATGGAATGGTTTGGCATGTCATAGATTCTGTGATCTTTCTTAATTTGCTTCTTTAATATGCTACTTTATTGATATTTTATTATGGCAAACAAAAATGTTAAAATCCATCTATTCGCTATTTGAAAAAAAGCTTAGACGTGCTATGCATGGCTTGCAAAATTAAGCAAAATAGAAAAGGTGTTTCCTTGACGCTTATTCAACTGATTGACCACATATATATCAGAAACCTAACTCTCTTTAACCTTGCACTAGTCTGGCTTACAGTTAAAAAATCTACCACCTGTGGACCCCATAAGTAATGGGGTTCCCCACATATTTATCCACATCTCAAAAAGTTTCACTCTTCTTTACATAATATTTGGCAGAACTACATTTACAATTTGCAGAACAACAGTCTGATCCCATCTTGTTCTGGCAGACTGTTAAAATGGTCCTCAAGGGTCAAACAATATCTTATGTAAGTAGTCATAACAAGTTCAATTCTCATTTATACAACCAGACTAGACACTCCTTCTCCAGCTCTTACTGACCATTTCAGCAACACCTGACCCAGAAATATAAATTGATGTACCATAAAAAGAAGGCCTTGTTTTATACTTTCAAAGTGCAGGATGTGACTAAGCATACCACCACCTCTAGATATTATTTTTATTGCTACAAAAATTATTTCTCACTGGCTACTATACCAAACCCTATTCGCAGGGTCTTATCCCAGGCCTCGTTAAAAGTGATTTCTGGAGTTCCATACTGTAATTCCAAATCACATCTTCAAAAGTGAATGCCCTGATAGCCTCCATAACTGAGGAAGAAGTGGGGAAGGTTATTACCTTATTTAAGATGGCTAAAGTCCTGGGTCCTTATGGACTTAGTGGGGAGGTCTATAAAATCCTTAGAGTTAAACTTACACCTACTTTGATCCAATTTTATAATGCCATGCTGAAAAGTGGTCTCATCCCCCTCTATTTCAATGCTGCACTTATTAAGGTCTTACTTAAAATGGGCAGGAAGGATTCTGAAGTTGCTGGCCTCATACAGACTGATCTTGATACTGAACTCAGACTTTAATATTGTCACAAAATATTTGGTGCATTGGCTGAAATTTGTTGTACCTGACATGGTTCACAATGTTCAGACTGGCTTTGTTTGGGGGTGGCATTCAGTGATGAATATTTGTCTTTCATGCAATATTTGTCTCTCATGCAACCTTTTTAATTGTCCGGTAAACTTACCCTGTGGTTCTACTATCCTAAGATGCTGGTAAGGCTTTTGGCATGATAACCTGTGACCATCTTTTTGAAACCCTCAGATGGTTTGGTTTCTCAGACACAGATATCACTTTGTTGCAGTCCTTTTATCACAATCCCTATACTCAGATGCTAGCCAAGGGTTTTCTTTCCCTGCCTTTTCATATTCAGAGAAGCACATGACAAGGTTACCCCCTTTCTCCCCTCCTGTTTGTGTTGGCTCTGGAAACACAGGCAATAGCCTTGAGACAATGCCACAATTTATTTGGTCTTTAGATTAATTCTCTAGAATGTAGGTTGTCCCTCTTCACAAATTTTTCTTACTGGCTATTCTTAGGATAATTAATCAATTTAGCCCATTTGCTGGCTATAAGAGAAATTATGAATAACACACTCACTAAAGAACAATCTGAGGCGCGGAGTTGAGGTTTAGGTACATTTTTAAATAATTCAAAAATATATACAGTATTAAAAAAAGGGGATTCAATTGCAACGACCTTAGAAACCTTTCTGTAGAGTTTTCAGATAGAAGGAAGAATTTGTATAAAGAGAAAAGGTCACGCTAAAGAAACCTTTGCATTTAATACTGCCAGCGGTTTTAAAATCATTCATTTATTAATATGCTCTTTTCATATAAATCACAGATTGGAGGACAATCACACTTGTATTCATGCATTAAGTACAAAGAATAAAAATAATAAATACAACACTACATATCAGGCAAGAATTTGTTTTAAAAAAAAGGGGAAGTTACTATGTGTGCTTTCCTCCACTGGAAACAAAGTAACAAGGAATTGTTCCTATCCCAGGTGCGAGCAAGAATTAAGAACCAATTATTACGGGGTTAATTGGCAATGGGAGTTCAGGGAGAACCCTATATTCATTGGTATGGTTAGAATTGTTATGTTCAATGTCCACCTGGAGAGTTCTATAATATATGTCCGTGAAGAAAATCCCAGTACCGGTGATGTTGGTTATGTGAATCAATATGCAACTGCTGATTACTCACTCTATCCCGGTCGAAGGGGACCTATTACAAGGTGGGAGGAGATGTCTGTGTTCCGAGCGTCCCCGGGTACGGCGGCAGATCGGCTTGTCAGTGTCTCCAAACGTCAGCGGAATAGTGGGTCTCTTCATTGAATCCTCTCCAGGGCTCTCCGTATCCGAACTCCGGAGTAAACCCCAAATGGTTGTAGTGACGGGTGGGAGTCCTAGACGCGTTTCGTCACTTCCGGTGACTTTATCAATAGGCGGTACTCCCAATCGTTAACGGAATCCCTCTTATATGTTCAGATTCACACACCTGTTTATAAGTTCATGTGATCCCTTAAAAGAACACCGTCATTTTAATCTCATGGTCAAGAGAAACCGCTGGCAGGCTTCCCAAATAATTTTATATGTATATCATTTTCTATGTTTTAAATAAAATCACGTTAATTATAAAACAGACTAAATATATATATATATATATATATATATATATAAAATAACAGATGATTTAACTTATTAATTAATTGATGACGATCATGACTGACACTAAATCAAAAAAGAAAAGGGCTGATTCAATTTATACATTCAAATTACTCACTGTTAATTATAACCGTAATATGCATATAAATAAATATCATATACATATCATATTCTATATTTTAAATGAAGACCCCATACCTGTGAGTATTTGTAGCGGACCATAGTCGAAACATTACCAGTATATTTATTTATTTATTTAATTATTTACAAATAAATCCCATTATAAAAAATATATCTAAGAACTTCTATATAGCGACCCTTTGAATATATTACTATAGCTAAAGACTGTATACACTTCTAAAAACAACGGCAATAGTCAATTATATGGAAATTAACAGGTCCCTTGTATCTAGAAACTTAGTACATTATAACCAAACTTATCTATTCCTACTATACATTATAAATGGATCCCGTACAGGAAATTGTGTCTATGAACTTCTATATAGCGTCCCTTTGAGTATACTTCTATAGCTAAAGGACATATATGCTTCTAAAGACAACGCCGATAGCCGACAGAGGAAATCGACAGGTCCCTTATATCTAACAACATAATACATTACAGCCAAATTTATCTATTCCTACTGTGCATCCCCTAAAACCACAGACCTATTCCAATAAGGTTTGTATATATTCTCAATTGAGCACCCTATTCATCTACATTCTTCTAACTTTACTGTTAAGTTGTACAGATGCCTTTCAGATTACAACTACAACCTTCACCCATCCCTTTTCAAGGATCTACCTTGACACATTCATTCAGTCCCTCGGGAATGAGAGTTCTCAATGCATGTATCCAGAAGTTTTCCTGTATGCATAACCTCCTGTATCTGTCACCCCCTCTGGCTGTGGGTTTGATCCATTCTATCCCTTTAATGCTGAGACCCCTAGGATTCCCAGCGTGATGCTCTGTGAAATGTTTGGATACTCCACTAATGCAGGAATTTTTCAGGATATTTCTTCTATGTTCTAAAAAGCGAGTTTTCAGACTTCTCGTTGTCCTACCTACATAGATTAATTCACAGCTACATTGGATTATATAAATAACAAACATTGTCTTACAATTGATGTATGCTTTAATATCAAATTGTTCCTCTATATTATGGTCACTAAAATGTTTCACATTATTACTAATATATGAGCAGGTAATGCACACTTTTGCACCACATTTGAAACATCCATTAGCCCTCGTGGGTAACCAGTTCGAAAGGGTGCTGGTTCTGGATGCCTCTTTTTGACAATTGTCGGCTGTTCTTTTATCGGTAAAGAAACTCGGTGTAAGCCAATGTTTGAGGTTTTCAGATTTTTTTAAAATAACTATGGGATTAGCTGGGATAGATGTTTCTAAGAGAGGGTCGACTTTCAGAATCGGATAATTATTCCTAATGATATTTTTAATCTGTCTAGATGCATCATTATATTTAGAAACAAAGGGAAGTGCATTTAATTCCGCACTAATCCTTTTATCCTTATATACCAACAGCTCATCTCTATTTAAACCTTTGGCTTTCATATATGCTGTGGAAAGCATCTCATTGGGATACCCTTTATCCTTAAAGGCTAGGAGCATTTCCTTGGCTTGTTCTTCAAATATAGCAAAGTCTGTACAATTCCTACGTAGCCGTCTCAATTGCCCCCTTGGTATATTCTAGATCCACGGTCTATAGTGAGAGCTATTAGAGTTAAGAAAATTATAATTATCCACCTCCTTCCTAAAGGTGCGTGTTTGAATATAATTATTTTCTATTGTAAGTGCTATATCCAGAAAAGAAACAGCTTTTCTATCCATATTACACGTGAAAAACAAATTAAATTCATTATTATTTAATACTGTTGTGAAATTAGGAAGAAAAGAAGTATCACCATCACCACTAAAAACAAAAAATAAGTCATCTATATAACGGCCATAGAAGACGAGATCCGCGCCCAAGTCCCGCCCCCACACATGCTCGTCCTCGAACGCACCCATGTATATGTTGGAGAAACTCGGCGGAAACCTCGTCCCCATGGCCGTCCCCAGTGTCTGCAAATAATATAAGTGATCAAATATAAAATAATTATGTGACAAAATAAAAGTGATAGAATCAATAACAAACCTACACAGGCTTTCAGACATTACACCAGACCCACTAAGTCACCCTTGAACTGCCAGGACGCCCTTATCGTGAGGAATATTGGAATAAAGTGCCTGGACGTCTCAAGTTACATACCAGTATGATTCCTTCCATTGAATTTGGGATATTTCATTTAAGAATGTAGTAGTATCTTTAATGTGTGAACGTTGAGAGACTGCATAGGGCTGTAAATAATAATCAACAAAATGTGAAAGGTTAGCAGTTAAGGACCCAACACCAGAAATAATAGGTCTCCCAGGAGGTGTAGTGAGGGATTTGTGCATTTTGGGGAGGTGATAATAAGTAGGTGTGACAGGGTGTGAAGGTAGGAGATAACCATATATCTCTCTGGTTATAGTCCCCTCAGACAAAGCTCCATCTACCAGAGCTTTGAGTTGTTGCATATAGGATACAGTAGGATTATCATCGAATGTACGATAGGTGGTAGTATCCTTGAGCTGTCGATAAGCCTCCCTCAAATAATCCTCCGTGTCCTGCACAATTATCCCCCCCCCTTTGTCAGCTGGCTTAATGATCACTGTGGGATCATTTGCCAGAATTTGTAGGGCTTTCTTTTCTTGCACAGACATATTATTCCTATATTTACCTCTCTTATTTTCTTTTTTACACAAGATCTTAAATTGTTCAATCTGTTTTTGTAAAAAATGTCGATAGGGGCGCTCCTATAATTAGTAGGGAAAAAGTTGGACTTATTCTTAAAAATTCGTTTGGTATTATCTAACCTTTTAATGTCGTATAACTGTATGGGATTCTGGGTCATTTCATTTTCCTGTAACAGTGACTCTAACATTGCTACTCCTTGTCTATCCACATCGTCGAGGACAATAATTTGACCTTTTGTCATTATTCCTTTTCAGGGATTTTGAGGCAAAATACCTTTTTCTTACAAGCCCTCTTGTGAATCTATTTAATTCAATGAAAAGGTTGAAAAAGTCTGGTGATTGGGAGGGGGAGAATTTGAGTCCTTTCTCAAGTAAATTGATTTCACTCTGACTGAGGGTCCTCGAGGATAAATTATGGATATTCTTTCCTTTTAATTTCTTATTTAAAATCTTATTCTGAACTCTATGTCCTCCCCTGCACCCTCTGCGCTTGCTTCCCGCCTTCTTTTGGGGGTTTGAATTCTTAGGGTCTCATATCTGTTCCTCTGATGGTGGTATGTGCATGTCTGTTGGGTTAGGTCCTCCTCTAAAAAAGGGGACCTTCTTCCATATTTAATAGTACCCCATTGTTGTGAATGTGTCTTTGGTCTTACTACTCTGTCTTCATAAGGCTCTTCATTACTTAGATCTGCTTTTCCATAAGGTTCTCTTTCTTTCCCTGTTGCATAGCGTTGTTTGGGGGATGTTCTATAGGGACTTGCAGAGGGCGGTTCTCTATCTTTATTTAATCTTGTTATTCTATTCCTAGAGAAACTCCTATTGGGTCTAATCCCAGATCTCCCTCTAATATTATTTTTATTGTATGTTCTGACTTTTTCATACCTATAATCATCCAAGTCCCTATTGAATTTTCTATTTCCCCCTCAATAATCTCTTTCTCAAAAGCTTCAATTTTCTGGTTCAATATTACATCTCTCTGTTTAAATGAGAGGTGACTAGAAAATTCACTTAAGGCTTTCTTTGTGTCCTCAATCACTTTCCCTATTAAGGTAATTTTTTCATTCCTATAATTCACCAATAACTCCATGTGCGAGAAGGAGCAGTTGTCTAGCAGTTTTTCCCAATTTTCTTTAAGTATAATGTCATCTACAAAGGCAAGTGCTTTGAAGATTCTAAGCCCACATGGGATTTTTTTATTCTTAATATATTTTTGTAATGTCACCATATCCCACCAGTGGCATGTCTCAGCCTTGAGGAGATCTTCCAATTGAAAAAATAGAGAGTCAAATTCTCTCTCCTTCTCATTAGTTTCCCTAGGGATGGTTGATATATTAAGTTCATCATTCAAATCTACCACATATTTCTGTCTCCTCGCTCTTTCAGTAACACAGGTAAAGTCAGCCATGATCGTCAACTAATACCAGATAATCCAATAATAAAACAATCAATTAATACAAAAATTCAAATAACTTAATCCTCACCAACGCAGCCCAGAATAAAACAGAAAGATCAATAACACACTCACTAAAGAATAATCTGAGGCGCAGAGTTGAGGTTTAGGTAAATTTTTAAATAATTAAAAAATATATATACTGTATTAAAAAAAGGGGATTCAATTGCAACGACCTTAGAAACTTTTCTGTAGAGATTTCAGATAGAAGGAAGAATTTGTATAAAGAGAAAAGGTCGCGCTAAAGAAACCTTTGCATTTAATACTGCCAGCGGTATTAAAATCATTCATTTATTAATACGCTCTTTTCATATAAATCACAGATTGGAGGACAATCACACTTGTATTCTTGCATTTAAGTACAAAGAATAAAAAGAATAAATACAACACTACATATCAGGCTAGAATTTGTTTTTTAAAAAAGGGGAAGTTACTATGTGTGCTTTCCTCCACTGGAAACAAAGTAACAAGGAATTGTTCCTATCCCAGGTGCGAGCAAGAATTATTCATGTACTTAAATGCATGAATACAAGTGCGATTGTCCTCCAATCTGTGATTTATATGAAAAGAGCATATGAATAAATGAATGATTTTAAAACCGCTGGCAGTATTAAATACAATGGTTTCTTTAGCGCAACCTTTTCTCTTTATACAAAGAGAAATTATGATAAATCACAAGTACCACTACTGGGTGACTCCTCACATAACTCTGATCCTGCACCCATTCTATCTATTTTTAAGGTGTTCACTGACAAAATCAAAAATTTAGGAATTAATCTTAATCTCCATGACCTCTACATGGCAAACTTCACAACTGCCATAGCCTCTATTGAAAAACTCACTGCCCCTTCTTGGTAGAAAAACTGTAATCAAATCCATTTTGTTTCCCAAACTGACATATATCTTGCAAATGTTCCCATTCAAACTCACGCATGCTAAAGAAATTAACTGCACAAAATTGTCCATCATTTTTTTTTGTGTCAGGGAAAGAAGCCTCGGATTGATTGATGCTGGGTAAGCCACAAGGTTGCTTCGGCTTTCCAGAGATTATGGCATTTCATCATGTCCCGTTGCTCTGTTATGTGGTGGGTTGGCTGCTAGATAGTCATATGTTTAACAATCTCGTGCTGGAAAGTGATCTCTTTTCCCCATACTCGCCGGGCACCCTTGTGCAATCAGTGAAAACTATTATCACTCCAGCTGTTCTCCAGGATATTATATTTCGAGATATCTATTCCGTATGGATAGCCATTAATGAAAAACTAAATTATCCACATTTGGCTGCCAGATACACTGTATCACAATTTGAGGGAACCCAAACTTTATATCTGGATTGCATAATGTTACCTATTCACAATGTAGACAATCAGGAATAGCTAGAATTTGAGATGTATTTGACCCAGGTGGAACACTGTATTCCTTCCAACAGCTGAAAGACAAATTTCACTTCTCCCAGTTCAATTTCTTTATGTACAGTATTTACAGTTGTGCCATTTTGCCCAAACTTTCTTTAAAATTGATCACCTTTTATCCCCTCCTGCTAGGTCTGAAATGCTTATTCATTTTCTTAAAATGAACCCATGTAGAATTAGATATTGCTATATAGACCTCATTATCATGGACATATGGGCTCCAGTGTATGCAGCTTGGGATGCCTTGAGTACAGGCCTTCCTTTCTCTTACTCTGTATTAGCTTATTACACTCTGACCCTAAAACATTTAAAGTCATCTTTCCTGTAGGAGGTACACATCAAATTAATAAATAGGGCACATTTCTCACCCTCCCAACTGAAACATTTTGTCCCAAATCAGAATCAGAATCAGCTTTATTGGCCAGGTATACTTGCGTATACTAGGAATTTGTTTTCGGTTTACAATGTAGCAGACACAAAGGGAACAAGTAAACAGGAAGGGGGGACATGTACAGTCTTCAGATAAAATAACCATAGGGAACAGAGTGATCATTACATGCAGAGAAATACAGTAGAGCGACTGGGTGGTCTACCAGGGGGTCGGTTGGTCAGGAGTTCAGCAGGTGGACTGCTTGAGGAAAGAAGCTTTTGAGGCTTCTGTTGGATCTGGTGGAGATGGCCCTGTATCGTCTGCCAGTTGGCAGCAGGTTGAGCGTGCCATGGCTAGGGTGAAGCGGGTCCTTAACTATTCTAGCTGCCCGTTTTTGGCTTTGGACAGATACAGATCATGGACAGGGGGTAGGTCCACTCCGATGAAACAGGCAGTTGCCATAAGTACTCTAGCAAAGATGCAACTTATCATCATTGCTTCTGGGAATGCAGGAAAGTTGCTAGGTTTTGGATTAAAGTTTTGGAGTTCATTAACAGCCTTCTTATCAAAAGCCTCCCTGCACATGTAATCCCTATGCTTTTTGTGATTTCAGTATTTTGGCATCCCACCTCTCAGCACAGGCCAGCTCTAATTTGTTTCCACTTCTGATAGTCACACTGACAGTGGCAAAATTAAACTATTGTCAGAAAATGGACTCCATCTGCCTCCCCTACATTAACTGAAGTTGGGCAAAGGGGGCATGGCCTCCTGAGGAACCCAGTGACATCACGCCGGGGGAAGCTCAGCATTACCCGTAGAAGCTGGGCTGCCTCTGGAAACCAGTAATTGCAGTGTGGGGTCCCTGTGTATGACAGGAGCGAGTGCTGCCGGAGACATTCACACTGCAGCACCTGTCTTCTTTTGAGTTTGAGATGCTGGCTTTTTGGTGTCACTCCCTCCAAGGGTTACACCTGGATGCGGGCCGCACCCCCCCCCCCTGATGCCACTGCTCATTCCCCCCTCCCCTCCAAACCATTATTTCCATTTTTTAAATTTACTCTTACTCATTTCTCAAGTGCATTTTGTCAGTCGTGTTCACTACAATTGATCTTAACTATTATTGTGACAAATTTAAAGTGCTACTCTTTACTGGGATGCGGTCAAGATCCCACAGGATGGAATCCCGGCGGTCGGAATACCGACACCTGAATCCCAGCAACCACAATCCCGACTAATTCTCCCTCTGTGGTTGTCCACGACACCCACAGAGGAAGAATAAATTAGTGTGCCGAGCGTAGCGAGGCACCGTGCCCGCAGCGTGGCGAGCGCAGCGAGCCCACAAGGGGCTGCGTTCTGCTCGGCTCCCCTGTCGGGATTGTGTTGTCGGGATTCATGTGTCAGTATTCCGACCGCCGGGATCCGGTCCAGTGGGATTTTGTACTGATCCCTCTTTACTTTATGTTTATATTATGCTGACTGTACCCTCTTTTTGTTAAATCACTGACTCAACTGCATTGTATCTGAATTTCACCTTTTAAGCAAATAAATCAGTAAAACAGTTCTTTAAAAAAAAACTGATTATTTCATACATTTTGTAAAAAAATTTTATAGAAATATAATGTGAGAAAAAATAAAGTTTGAATTTTGTAAAATTTTTTCAGTATTTTGACTTAAATTAAAGTCACAATGTTCCTGTATAACAAAACTAAACTTTAAATGGATCTTGACAAATAGAACTTTATAAGTTTTGCTAATCAATCTCTAAAACTTTGTAATCAAATCCCAAAGGCAAAATGTATGGGTGATGCAATTCAGTAGTTTTCTAATCCACACAGTAACATCTTAATTAATTGCTCATTGATTATGGATCCACACTGTATAAATAAAAGTATTTTCTTTTATATGTTCTTTTTTTATGGCACTCTAAAGGTGAGTTGTGATAAATGTATTACATTATAAATAAATAATGCAAATATGTGATCTGTAGTACTAGTATAATGAAGAATATTTTGTGTAATATTATATTGGTGCTTCTTTTAAGGTAAACAAAACATTGTAACCACAACGATTTTATGACCATGTACATTGCATACTATCATATTTTTTATGGTGTTTGTAAAAGTATCAGGAGCTTAAAAACATTTAATAAAAGATAAGATTATGACTGACATAAGTATATTCACTATCTATGTTCTGGGTGGATCTCTGTAGGACTCACCCTGATGTCTAAGGAGGCTGATTGCACTGGATATTATGTTTGCACCACTGAGCTCTATACTAACAATAAAAACAAGGAAAAAAAATCCCATGGGGTAATTGTATTAGTATATTAGTTTACAGAGGTCCATGATTTTGTCCAAGTATAGCCATATTTTTAAAGTGGTAATCATTTACAAAGCAAAACCAACTTGGTTTTGCCCTGTAAATGATTGCTGCTTTAAAATTATTGCAATTCGCAGATGAAATCCCGGACCTTGATAAACTCTGACACTATTACATATTTCCCCATATCTTTAAACTTTAACATGATAAATATACAAGATGGTATTTAATGCTAAATATAGTTAAAACAATTCTACATCAGAGATAGGATTATGGATTCACAGTAGGCAAAAGGAAAAAGGTAAAATGGATTTGGATAAGTATTCTTTATGCTAAATGCCATATCACTTTTTTAAATGTTTATAACACCATATCTCTATATATTTATTAATCGATCTCTATAAATATATATACACACACATATATGTTTTGTACATATTATTCTTCTATAGTCTCCAAATTTATTATGTGAATGGAGTACTAATATCGTCTTAGGATCTGGTTGGAAATATTCTTTCACTTATCCAGGTAGCTGTAAACCCCATAAATTTGGAATAGCAGATCTTTATGTACAGTAGATCCCCTTCATCACACATCATGGTATAACTCTATATCCTGGCTAATCTGCATGGCTTGATGCTATGAGTACCATTTGCATTGTTTCCATTTTTTATAGGAGATTTTGCATGTAAGACAATGGTCAGGAAATATACTGCGTGGAGTTATTTTTAGATTGTGAAAATTCGTTTTTTAATCTACTGTTTTGCTTTTAAGAAAAAGTCTACAAATATCCTACTGAGGCAGGTATAGTGTAATACCCTACAGATTCTACATGTCACTATTACCAAAGATTATTTTCAGTAAGACATGCATTAGCCACACTTATAATAATAGACAGATACGATTTACTGTATAATCTGTACTTCAAGTAGAGCTGTATTTGAAAACACAATCTCCCAGCACCAGCTTTCCATAAATGGGACCAAGCTCTTTATATAGATATATATATATATATATTTTCTGTTTCTAACTTGCTCTATCCCAACATCCTGGGACCACTGATGTGCAGGAGATGAAGAGTGTTTACAAAAGGTGATTTTGGCCTTGCCTAGCACACAACAAAGATCCAAATGAATAAAGATGTAATTTTTGAATGATTAAAAAACAAACTTTTTTCTAATCAAATAGTGTTATTTTTTTATTAGAAACCACATGCAAGTATATCATATTTTCTCATCTTTGTAAGTACACCGAAGAACTAATCTATTACTCCTGTAAGTCTGACAAAGACAAGGTGAAGAATTAAAGGTAAGGGTGTTTTATTAATTTTTGCTATTTTCTTCATGTAAGGCAAAATAGAAATGTGCTATGTTTGCTACAAACGGAAGCTTTTTTCTATTCCATTTACTGTACTAATTTTATAATCCTGCTAATTCTAGATATCTGAATAAATCATGTTATTTCAAACATCTTAATAATACAAAAGTCTATATTTATATATGTTTTAAACTTGTTATATTGTACTTTATATTTACAATTCCATAAGCTGATAGACTTTGTCCGTTGACTTAATTCATTTTAGATTATTTATTAGATCTGCAGACCATTTTTTGTACCTATTGAGACAATTCATGCTATTATCACTTTTTTTTAAGAAAATCTGCACTTTATTGTACTTTTGTCCTGTTGTAGTTTGAAAGTTCACGAGTGAGGATCAACAAATATCGTCACACATACATTTTGGTAAATATATTTTCACCCTGCTATATTTAATAATAGAAAATGTTAATGGCAGGGGTGCAACTTTGACAAACAAAATTGTGCAAATAAAAAAAAAAGTTTATTTAAAAACTTATTATTAATGAAACATATTTTAAAGATTTCCCCATTATTGCTGGGCAAACAAACACAGTAAAATATAGAAGTTAATTTGATAGAACATAGACACACATATAGTGTGCTTGAAAAATAGTGTTATAAAAATTATGTTATAAAACATTGCAGTGTCTATCTATTGTGTCTCTATATTTTATGTTGTTGCTATATTGTTGTTTAACTCCTTTATTTCTTTAATGGAGTCAGAAAAGAAGAAGAATTCTCCAAATTCATGTGGTAATAAATTTCACAAATTAAGGCCAATGGCATTGCAGGCCTTTATTAACATGTGCTAGGACAATGAGGTTGTCTACATCTTCATTTTATTCAAAAGTAAATAATTTATTTTTCAATATTTAGTGACCTTAGTTTCATATTTAATGCATTTATTATATTTGGGCTATTGATTACCCCAGATGATGTTACTTTAACAGTGAAGTATAGCCTTCACAAACAGATAGAATATATCCCCTTCAAGAAACTAATGTATAAATGCATTTATATATTAGTATCTTTAAGGGGATATATTCTATCTGTTTGTGAAGGCTATACTTCACTGTTAAAGTAACATCATCTGGGGTAATCCCTTGTTAAGGATACTTTTGTGTCTGCAAAATTGAATTATCCTATTAATAACAAGTAATTAGCAGATTATTTACTTGTTAATAATAGGATAATTCAATTTTGCAGGCGCAAAAGTATCCTTAACAAGGGACTGACAACTTCTATATACTATTAATTATTATGCACATTGACTCAGAATATATGTAGCAAAATAAACTCTCAGTTGGAGACCTAAGGAAAACATTATATTCTATTGATGATAGCTGGTAACAAGTATTGAATGAGACTAAATAGTGCTGTGTATATTTCCTAACACAGTCCGAAACTGCACATTCCGAAGATACTCAAATGTTATTTTGAATTACATTAGCTGTAACAATATAGCTAGAACCAATTAACATCCATGATACACTGACACCTCTCCCATATAGTTTGAAAACAGAATCTGGGTCTATTAATATGAAGTAATAGCATTTTTTCTTCTACAGGCCTTTTCAATGAGCACTCATATAATTAAACTCCCAACCCTGCTAAAATAAATTGCCTAATGAATAAGGGAAATGTCAGGTTATTTTTTAGGTTGGGAGAGTGCATTATTAATAGTATATACAGGTTCTCAGTCCATTGTCAAGGATACTTTTCTCCCTCCAAAACTGATTTTATCCTATTAATAATAGGTAACTAGTAGGTTATATTTATAAAATATTATCTTGAAGGGGACATATACTATATATTTGTGAAGGTTGTATCTCACTGTTAAAGCAACATCTTCTGGGGTTATCAATAGTCCAATTATAATATGTGCAATAAATAGGAACCTAAGCTCGTTTACTATCAAAAAATACATTATTTACATTAGAATAAATTGAACTTATATATGACCTCAGTTTCCCTGTCCCAGCACATGTTGATAAAGGCCTGAGATGCCATTGACATTCATTTGTGAAAAATTTTAGTACTCGAATTTGGAGAATTCTTCTTCTTTTCTGATTCCATTGAAGGAGTAATATTTCTAAATCAGCAATATAATAACAACATAAATGATTGAGACACAGTAGACAGACACTGTGCTGTTTTTATAACTTTTTAGAACAATGTATGCGTATATGTTCTATTAATTTCAAAATATATATTTAGCTGTATGTCTGCCCATCAATAATGGGATAATATTTTATTAATGTTTCATTAAAAGTGATGCTTTAAATAAACCTTTCTTTTTGCGCACCTGCCAAATACAACCCCTTTCTCTTCTCTTCATATTTTTGTAGTCTGAAAGTTGTTTTTTATTTAGAATTTTTACACTGAGTATCATTCAGATAGTCAGAGAAGAATCTAAAGTGAGACTGACAAATTTTATTTTATTTCACATTTTTACCCACAGTGGTTGAATTAATGTTTTAACCAATCACAGCATAACAAATAGATAAATGATGGAGACATTGCGCATAAGATATCTAACACGACTGCCCTTTCTGATGTATAGAGTTTTTACCATCCTCTCCACAACAATAGATATTTGGCAAAAGAATCAATACTAATGAAGGCGTTGTGTGAGTTCCACAAATGTAATAAAAGAAAAGTCAATGACTCTTATTTTTATATAAAAAGTAAAAACTATTCTCAATTTATCCAAAGTGCTGTGGTACAGTGTATCTTAGAATCTTCCATATATTCACAGTGACCCAGAGGAACCTTTATGCTGCCTTTGGGTCACTGTGAATATATGGAAGATTCAAAAAGACGCTGTTCCAAAGCACTTCACCGCCATCTTTACAGTCACATCATAAGACAGTATATTGCTGTATTTCCACAACTATATTACAACATCAACAACAAAGTCCTATACTAAAGTACTTTTTTTCAAAAAAGTTTATATTCGTTTTTATACAGAAATATTCAACACATGGGGCTATGAAAAAAAATTAGTGACAGTATTAAACAGACATATTAACACAATCAGTAAAGCCCCTGACATATACAAACATAAAATATAAAAAGAGGAAAAGGGGGGAGGAGAGGGACAAGTGGTAGGGTACATCATGCATCATAAAACAATAAGTAGAACAATTGGACGAACCATCTATGTAGAGAGAGTCCAGAGCATGAAAGTGAGGTATGGCGCAACTGGAAGAGCAATAAATAAACATAAAAGCAGGCCATTATGTAGTAACAGAGACCCCACAAGCAGTAGGCTCTGTACCATCAGTAAGATGGCGACTGAGAGACCAGTTAGAAGTTTCAAAGACATGCATGATTTTGTCTCGGGTAGGGGAGTCGAGTGATTCAATAAGGGGGCCCCATTTTGTGTAGAATGAGACTACACCAGACTCTAAAGCTGGAAAAATGGCTTATCTATCATAATAAAGAATTTTCACCAAAAGGGATTTAACCGTACTCAAAAAGGGGGGGGGTGAATTAGTCCAAACACATAAAATTACCTTCTTTGCAATCATTACTATATTAGTCAACAAGGGGATGAAGGCAGCGCTACCAGAACCTAAGGACCAATATTTAAAATTGGCGCATAACAGTGCAAGGGGTTCAGCTTGGAGTTGTAAACGAAAAATATAATTAATGTAATTTGTTACTTTGCCCCAAAATTTATGTATTTTCGGTCATAACCACAAGTTATTAATAAAAATTGCGGTCTGGCACTTACATTTTAGGCAGTTACCCGACTCCCCTGACACCATATACTTTCTCCTGGCCTGGGAGATGTAAACCCTATTAAGTGTATTGATTTGAACCTCTCGTATCCAGGTGCAGCGTAAATATTTTAATGTAAATTCGAAACTACAGTACTTCTTAACAGCAAATTAGCAAAACTTCACAATAATCAATTAGGAATCCTAACAAAAAAAAAGCTGTGGTTAAGCACCTATTTTCTTAACTAGATAACTTAACAGACGCCTTCATTTGGAGCTAGCTGTATGCTTATTACAGATCTTTTTTTAGATATTTAGCTATTAAAATAAGATAATCCCCAATTAAATCAGGTATTTGGCTCTAGAAAAATTTGTAAAATGAAAACAAACAGTACTTCTAAATTTGAGGATGAACAACTTACACTGTACCATGAACAACTTATACTGTATAACAGATCCAATCATTTGAGGGAGTCCATATATAAATTTACATGTAAAGTATATAGAGGTATCATTACCTATATATTTATATCTCTTAATTAGGTGCTACCCACTGATTCAAATATACAGACAATACTAAAAATAAAGAGAACAATGAATCAGTTTAGAAATTGATGCCCTCATTCCCTCACGAATACAATCGTAAAATTAACTTTTATTTAATATGTTTAAAAAGGTATCAACACCAAAATGCCACATATTTAAAGGACATTTAGTGCTTCTAGTTCCATATCTGTAATGTCTGGTTATCCAAGTAGGCCCTATAATATGGCTGTTGAGAGCAAAATATTAAAAAGATAGAGATAATAAAAAAATAATGTGATAAGAAAAAAGACAATTTGCTAAAAAAATGATCTGCTAGAAACAATGATGTGTGTTGTCTCTATTCATAGATATAATTAGCATAATACCCAAATACAGAATTATATGAGCTGTGAAAATCACTCCTTCCTATTTAATCAGTTTATACCATCACAGTTTTCTTGACTCTGTTTGAATTGTAACAATTTCAGTCTGCTCAATTTTTCCTTCATATGTTACTAAAATTATATACATAAGGGTAAATTTAATAAGATGTGAGATTTATTTAAGATGGAATGTTGCCCATAGCAAATAATCAGATTCTACTTCTAATTTATCTAGCACCTTCTAGAAGATTATACCTGGAATTTGATTGGTTGCTATGGGTAACATCCCATCTTAAACAGAACTCTCATCTTAGTAAATTTGCCCCATGATATCTTCGGCTGATAAACATTTGTATTTGTCACCTTAACACTTGGATGATACTGTTTACTTTAAGAGGAAACAAAACTGTGTCATCCAAAACTTTTTTCCTTGTTTTCTTCCTTTTTAGTACTGTACACACAGTGCTTCATAAGGTGATATACAAATGTGTTGTCATACATCTAGCCTCTATATACAATGCAGTGTGAGATGTCTGGCATGAGTGAGCTGCCAGTTACCATGCAACTCTGCTATCTACAGGCATCTTTTTTGCCAATAATGCATCTTAGTTGCGACATGATGCAACTAGGAGACACAAAGAGACTGTTCTGATTTATTGTATATATTGTACAGCACTTTTATATCTGTGTATGCGACTGAGATTGTGTATGAAGCACAGCAGAACTTATATTGGAAAAAAGCTTCAGCTGCTCTATTGTAGCACTTCATATACAGATACAGAGAATCAGTGGCAGATATAAAAGTGACATATATCACATTAATCAGCTCCGTCGCCTGGTGCTTCCTAGCTACATTGTGTTGCAACTAAGACACATTTTCAGCAAAAAAAGATGCAAGAAAGATGCCTGACACTATCAGAGTCTCACACAACTGTAATAATGATGAAGGAGGACACATCAGTACTCAGTCTTCTTCTGAGGGTTGTCCTTATAGATTGCAATACCACGATCAAAGCTCCAGCCTATGTTAGGGCTGTTCCTCTAATATATGTTTTTTTTTTAATAGTACCATTGTATCTCATGAACAGTATTCTCACATGTGGTAAGCTTTATGAACAAAGACCAAAACAGTAGCTTCACCTGTATCAGTCCCATAAAGCATAGAACATGTATTGAAACTTAGGTATTCCAGGACTTCAGCAAGGATAGGGAAAGCTTATCAAGACAGAGATAATCTTATCTGAACAGTGAGGAACAGCAAGGAATCACTCTGCTTACAATTCTTTTTACTGGTCTTCCTGCAGGGTGGTATTCATGTGACCGGCAGTCAGTAGACCGACGGTCACATGACCTCCCCCAACATCCTACCCCATCACTATCCCAACGGTCGGTATGCCGACCAAAAGGGACTATTTCCACTCGTGAGAGCTTGCTGCACTCGCCCCCCCCCCCTTCCCCGTCGGGATCCCGGCATCGGTATGCTGACCGCTGGTCTCTTGTCCGTCGGTCAGCCATACCACCACCCTTCCTGCATTCTATAGTAAATACAATGTTCTGTCATAGCTCAGTGATATAGTACATAACAAAGGCAGCTGTATAAGTGGTATCGGGATCCCAGTGCTTGGGATGCCAGCTGTCAGAATACCAACAGCGGCATCCTGACACTCAGGATCCCGACACCAACTTGGTAAGTAAACTACCCCTTACCTCGCTAACCCTTCTTTTCTGCAGCCTGACCCTAACTACCTCCCCCCCCCCCCAATTTTATCTAATAACATTTTTTTAAATCATCCACTGCAGAATGTAAAAATGTATATTCAGATTTTTATTTTAATATGTGTAACCTTTATAAACTCTACGTAGACTTTCATATTACTCTTATACCACATACACCTTAAAATTCTGTTATTGTTCCCTCAATTAATAGATATTGCAATTGCATTTTTCTTTTCTCAAATATTTTTAAATTGTATTCATAACATACAAAAAGCATCTGTTCAAAACTTTCACCCATGACCTCAAGCCAACATTCTGTATGTAACTGGATGTAAAAGGGCATCATCAATTTTTTAGTCTCTCCCTTATAAAAGGCTTCCTCTATTTATCTGGAAGAGATTTTGTGTGCAAATTTTGAGAAATGTAACACAAAGAGGGGAATTCAATTGACAGCGAGGTAAAGAAAACCTTGCGAATCTTGCACCCAATTTTGGATTCCCATGGCTATGAGTGATCCCAATACCCGCTGTATCCACATGAAGAAAAATGGTAACAGGGTTTTCAGCACTGAAAGAATTTCACCTGTCTGGTGGTTTCCACTGGGGAGGGGGCTTCTGAGAGTCTAGGGGGCTGCTTGGAGGCTCCAATGCTGCTGAGAGGCCCAAGGGATGTTGGGAGATGTAGTTCTCCCAGCTGCCTTTGGGGGTCACAAACGCCAGGGGTTGCTCACACACACTCATGCATGCACACACTCACACATACACACTCCCGGCACTGGAGATGATACCACTTTGAAAGTTGAGTAATTACAGTGTAACTAAGCTAATTTGACTCTTCCAATTGCTTAATTAGTTCTTGGTAGGGGGTGCCACTAGGGTCCCAGAGCAAGTCCCACTGATTTTTTTTAAAGTTGACGATTTTAGGAAAACTCAGACTTGCTCTGAAGGTACAAGAAAAAAGATGCAGTGATTTCTATAAGTCACTGTGTCTCATTTTCTGTCCTCTAGTTGAATAGTAAAATGTGTGCTGACCCCTTTTAATGGTATTGGTTTTAATTCTTCATCTGGTTTTGGTTTTGCCAAAACCACCCTGACAGGATTTGGTTTTGGATCTGTATTTTTTTCAAAAATTGACAAAAATAGCTGAAATCACATATATTTTTTGTTCCTATAGTATTATTAACCTCAATAACATTCATTTCCAATCATTTCCAGTCCAATTTTGACCACATCATGGCTCACAATATTGTTCACAAACATAGTCCAAAGGCTTGCTGGATGAACTAAGCAGCAGAGCAGCAAAACATACAGCAGTTATTTATGTTTAAAAATGATATACAAATTAGTAATGTAATCAAACAACTCACAAGTACTTTCAACAGAAAACAATAGAAAACAGAAATCTGGAATATTATTGCTCAATAGCAGCAGCAGGTAAAAAACAGCAAAAAAAAACCTAAACCATGGGTAAAATAGCAACAGCAGATGTGGATGCCCCCTACACAGGTGCACATGCCCCATCACATGCCTATTTTCAGTGCCCAATCCTTACCTCCCTCCTGGGGGCTCTGGGCCACTGATGACTGGCACTCTGTGCCCATGTAAATCCCTGATCAATCAGCCCTTTTTTTAGCAGCTGCCCAAAATGTTCCCAACCACAAATCCAGTGCTCCATACCTGCTGGATACAGTCTAGAGTACAGTGTGGAAAACATTGAGACACACAGTTAACCACTTGCCTGGCATGTTCACATCATATGCGACCACACAAGGCTGGGCTTTCCCTTACATGGTCACATCTGATGAGACCAGCCAGAAACGCACACTCAGAGGGACCTTCCAGCCCCCCTGCAACTGCCGAGGCTCTGCCGACAGTATATCCTGATCACTGCTAGCTGCGGCACCCACCCACCCCATCCAACCAGCAGGAACCCTCCCTCCTTCCCTCCCTCTGTGTGCAGTGATCGGGCATCAGTGGCAGCGCAGCTCTGCCCTCCCTCCCTCCTCCCTCTGTCCTGATCACTGCAGCCAGCAGAGATCGGGCAGGCAGTCCAGCATCACCACCCTCCTGCTGGCATAAAATAAAAATAAAAAACACAGCTGCTACTCTGCACCCCTCCTTGTCCCAATCACTGTGGCCAGCAGTGACAGGGCCCAGCGTCACCCCCCTCTCCCCCCTTACCATCATCAGGAGCGATGGTCATGATGTTCGCGATTGTCTGATGGTGAACGATGTTCCGATGTTTGAAAAACTTTTGTTTATTTTAAATATTTAAAAATACTTTTTTTTTCTTTTTTTTTCTAAGAAAACCTTTGTGGACAAGTTTTATGTTCTTCACCCAATTCTGTCATTAAAAAAATGACATTTTTAGGGCAGTTTTCGAGAATAAAAATTTGCCAGGTAAGTTAATAAATATTGAGCGGGTTACAGTGTGGGACAGACAGTGCAGGTAAGATACAGTGCAGCATGGATACAGTGCAGGTCAGATACATTGCAGGTTACAGTGCAAGTTGGATACAGTGCGGGATACAGTGTGGGTAACAGTGCGGAACATTCATTCACTGCAGGTCGGATACAGTGCAGGTCAGATACAGTGCAGGTTATAGTGCAGGTTGCATACAGTGCATTAGACATACTATGAGTTAGATATAGTGCAAGATACATTTTGGGTCAGATTCAGTGTGAGTTTGTCACGAATCGTGGTCTTAGACAACCATTCATTGATTGCTATAACCAGACCTCCTTTCAGACCTTCTTAGTGATTACCTGTTTCACCTGGCTGCTCGGGTGGTCAGCCAGACCAATGAGCTGACATCACTCCCTATATCATCCTGCCTCAGGGATCAGCTCATTGCCTGAACAACTGTGTTCCTCCCAAGGACCATTTTAGGCTCCAGTGTTTCTTGTGATCATTTTTCCAGTGACTGCCCTGCTTTTACGTGAACTTCTTCAATTACCTGCATATCATCTACCACTGTGTTATCATCCACCTGTGCTGCAGCTTCTACACTGTACACAGACTTGCTTCCAGCAACTCCATCACCAGCCTTGAATGTGTACCTGCGGTTCATTCTATCTGCTGCTGTACTAACCTATTACCATTCTCATGGACCCTGCTCTATGTTTGTGCTGGCTACTTCCTTGAACTCTGCAAGCAAGTAACTCACTTAGGTTAATGACATTTCCTTTGCTGACTTTATATTGGTTTCCTTGTACTGTGTGCTATTGTCCTGGACTGGTAGACTAGGGTGCAGGTTCCAGGGATAGAGTTCGGGTTTAAGTTGCAGTCTGTACACTCCGGTTCCCAGTACTAAATTTCCTATACTGTTTATCTGTTCTGAGTTCCTCACTGGGTTTCAGGGCCAGGTCTTGTGTCAGAGCAGTACCAGGGATATAACCTACTAAAGTTATTCCCTGACTACATTAGTGTCACAAAACGGGCTCACACTAACCTTCCCAGCCGCATTATCTCCCGCTTGTCCTGTGGTTCCCGCACCAGCGAGGATGGACTTGCGCTCTCAGGCATGTTACTACCACTGGCTGCAGTGACTAGCATCCTTGTCTTCAGCCACCATTGTTGCCGTCAGTCCTCAGTCCCCTGCACGCTGTCATTCCTGACAGTTTTATCCATGGGAGCAGCCATGAACCTGTGATCAGCTGACCAGACTGCCTACCAATCCAAGCTCTGTCTGCAGGCATGTGACGTGACTGGACAATCCGCTGTCAGACTGGGGTATAAAGTTGGTGCTTTGAAGCTACTCCAGTGTCAGTGCTTTGTTGTCTACAGCCTGCTCAAGGCTCCAGCAGTGACTGTCTGTTTCAGTTTTGTGTGCAAGTACTTTAGAGTATTACCAGCTGCTCTCACTGACTCTGCTCTTAGCCATATCCCGGCTATCCAGTTTACCTGTTCTACAGCTCACCTGTGTGCAAGCACCTTACTGCATCCCGGCTTTCCAGTCTTCCTGCTCTGCAATTCATCTATGTACAAGCATTTAGCCGCATCCTGGCTTTCTAGTGTTTCTGCTCTGTAACTCATCTGTGTGCAAGCATCTAGCCACATCCTGGCTTTCCAGTGCTGCTGCTCTGCATTTCACCTATGTGCAAGCATCTAGCCTCATTTTGGCTTTCATGCGTTCCTTCTCTGCAATTTACTTGTGTGCAAGTACCTAGACGTGTCCCGGCTTTCCAGCTGTCCAGCTACCCTGAACGTTAGTGCATCTGTGTTCAAGTACTTAGCCATGTTCCGGCTTCTCCAGCTACTCTGTTCTTTGGTGCACCTGTGTTCAAGTATTCAGACAAATCCTGACTGTTCTGTTATCCAACTCCTCAGCTCTACAGTACACCTGAGTTCAAGTAACAAGCAAAGTCTCGGCATCTAGTAATCGGACATCGCCTACTTCATCTCTTCCATGGACAAGTATCCAGCCAACTACCTTCTTACCATTCTTCAAGAACTCTGTGTTTAATATTTTGTTGCAATTTATTCATCATTGCCATAACCTGTATGAGGAAAAACTATATTAAACCATATTGCTTTGCTCCTTGGCTCCACAGTGCTTTTCCTGGTACAAACCCTAGTCTGGGTTTAACAGTTTCTCAGAGTCTGACAAGTCATGGTTCCATTTTGCCAGCACTATGCTGCTTTATGTTCCAGGGGGTCACCTTGCTTCTGGAGTGTGTTTCTGGCCTAGCTGGCCTTAACTGTTCACCAGGCCAGAGCTTGGGTCGCCTTGTGACCTGGTTAATTACTCTGGTGCCATTAAGTATCCATGCATATCACCAATCTGTGGTTCCTATGAGTCACTAGTCTGCCTACTCTTCTTTTAAATCTATGAGTCAGAGTAACATCAAGCCTCCCCATTTCCTATATGTCTCAGAACATACCCAGGGTCCTGAGCCAGATCTACAGAATCCAAGAACCATGACAAGGTTACAGTGCAGGTCAGATACAGTGCAGATCAGATACAGTGCAGGTTGGATACAATGCAGGTCAGATAGAGATACAATGCAGGTTGGATAAAGTGCAGGTTGGATACAGTGTGGGTTAGATACAGTGTGTGTCAGATACAGAGCAGGTTGGAAACAATGTGGGTCAGATACAGTGTGGGTTGAATACAGTGCAGATTGGATACAGTGCAGGTCAGATACAGTTTGGGTTGAATACAGTGTGAGTTGGATACAGTGCAGGTTGGATACAGTGTGGGTCATAAACATTGTGGATAGACATGCCAGCTATAGTAGTGTTGTAGTGCACTTACTGTTACAGCAGGCAGGAGGATCCCACAATGGTAATTGCCTCTGGTGGTGTCTGTGAGAATGATGATGGACTCAGCACTGCAGTGTACACAGCTCTCCTCTAAGTGTCTGCCATGCTTGGTTTGCATAATTCTTCAGTGCAGCATCAGCCTGTGGAGATGAGAGAGCTTGGATCCATTGGCTAAGAGCCATGAGAATGGCTCTCTCAGCCAAGCAGTGGTCAGCCCATTGATTTCAAAAGGACTTTGTGCCCGAATCCAAAACCCATGAGATACGAGATCAGATGCCAGGAAGATGAAGCTGTGCCTCATTTTTCTTACCTGAGGCAGGTTGGGAGATCCAAGCTCTGGCCCAGGTCCACTCTGGTCCACTCAGATCCAACAAGTTTGGGTGGGCTTGGTTTTCTGAGAACTGAGCACACTCATCTATAATTCTAAATAGCAACACTGTTACACATGTAAAATGACACACTAAGTGGGTGCTGACGGGAGGTGCAGGGTCCCTCTATGACTTTGAAAGCCAAAGAGGCAGACAGGGTGAGAGCTGGGATGAAAGCTGGTACATGTGATCCATCCTGTACATGTACAGGTGCAGAGTGATCTCAGAGGAATGGCATTGCAGTAGAATAGTCCAGTACACTAGGAGACCTCAACGTTGTAGGGCCAAATTCTGGTGTAAATAATAATTTGTGGTTTAAACAAGCAAACTCATCCAACTGCTAGACAGATGGCTACATAATGGTATAGTATGAGCTCAAGAGAATTCTATTTTACTACAGATTGATGCAGTATAGACATTATGCGGATGGTTATGAATGATGTAAGCATTCACACAAATCTACCAAGTCTGCCTGCTACCTACTGCTTACCAGGAACACCACACTGCCAGACCCGATAAATGAAAACTGGTGTCGGGCACACTGTGACCAAAGAATTGAGGAGCAAACTTTAAAGAAGGAACTCTTAATCTTGGATATTTGGTGGAGAGCCAGACTCAATCTTTAGGTCTTAACATAAAAACAGCTCATAGTTTCCTGTCAGCAAACAATTTTCAGCAAATAGATAAAGTGCAGAATCAGAAGCTGGATTGGAAGATGCTGGAAATAGTGGAAATACTGGAACGGGAGGACGTACAGATATAGCCAGTCTTAACTTACCTGCGATGCATACACATGGGTGCACACATTTCGTCTGTGACTATTTGCATCCATCATCTCATAATGTAAAGTCTGTTTTGTGGTTGAGAATATATGCCCGTGCTTGCGAACGTGTGTGCGTACCATGGCAAACAAGTTGCAGCCATACCTAGTCACAGCCAAGCTAAGCTTGGCTACATCTGTTGTCCATAAACGATATAGTAGTATGGAAAAGATCTGGGGGAGGTATTCACAAGATAACAATTCAAACCATCCGTCCTGAAAGGAGGATACATACATTCATAGAAAGGTTTGTAAGTCTTGGCTTTCTCTCCCAGTTTGTCCGATTGTCTGTGGATGGTATTCAGAAAAGAAATTGAGTTTGACTTGCAAAGTCAAACAGAGAGAGGACCAGAACGTAGCCACAAATGGAACTACATGGCTGGAATTAATCTCCTCAAGACATCCATGTAAGTGAAAAAGTTCTCTAAATGACAATTGAGCTAGAAAAGGAGCTGATGGAAGTACTTGCAAGGAGATAAAATGGGCCATTTTATAAAAACCCAATTAGCAGTGTAACAATTGACATATGGGTACATGGAACAAGTGGTATAGACAGTGGAATCAATATGCCTACAGGAGCTTGTCTTGGAGATTTATGCTGGACACATTCGGGACATGCTAATACATATTCTTTTATGTATTTAGATAATGTGGGCACCACTGATAACTTTGCTGAAGTAATGCTTGAGTATTGTGCACCCGGAATTACAGGAAAATTGAGAGACATGAGTCTGAAGATGTTACTTTCGGAGACCCTTATTGACAAAGGTATTATCCTTAAGAGGAGTAACAGTGAGGAAATTAAATTGAAAGTGAGATGATGATAGAAAGTAAAGCAGAACATCTATTTTCCAAAGAGAAAGACACAGCATTAGCTTTGTGAGTACAAACCCCTGGATGGAAGGTTACTTGAAAGTAAAAACTGGACAAGAAGTGGGACCAATGGACTTGACACAAATGCAAAAATTATGTGGACTTCAGATACAAAATATTTTTGTCATGCTTGAAAATGGTAACTGAAATTTTGTTTGTTCCAGCAGGGGTCTCCATTCCTGGAGTGCTGAAAGTTCTTTTCAGCTATGGCATAATTTATCTCTGCAGGAAATAACTTTCATGAGAAAAAACTGCACGGATTAAGTTGAGCATCCTCTCCATAGACAGCACTACCCCTACTCCTACTGCTGAAGCATCTACCTCCAGATAAAATGGTTTAGAAGTATCTTGTTGATTAGAACTGAAGCCGTGATAAATGCTTGCTTTTATTGATGGAATGCCAGCTGAGTTTCTTCCGACAAATGAACAAAGGCCCTCATTCCGAGTTGATCGCTCGCTAGCTACTGTTAGCAGCCGTGCAAATGCATAGTCGCCGCCCACGGGGGAGTGTATTTTTGCTTTGCAACGGTGTGAACGCCTGTGCAGCAAGGCTCTGCAAAAACAGTTTGTGCAGTTTCAGAGTAGGTCTGGACTTACTCAGCCCTTGCGATCACTTCAGCATTTTTGTTCCCGGAATTGACGTCAGACAACCGCCCTCCAAACGCCCGGACACGCCTGTGTTTTTCCAAACACTCCCAGAAAATGGTCGGTTGACACCCACAAATGCCTTCTTCCTGTAAATCTCCTTGCGATCGGCTGTGTGAACGGATTCCTCCTTAAATCCATCGCTCAGCAACGAACCTCTTTGTACCCGTACGACGCGCCTGCGCATTACAGTGCATACGCATGCGCAGTTTTGCCTTTTTTTTACCTGATCGCTGCGCTGCGAAAATCAGCAGCGAATGATCAACTCGAAATGACCCCCAAAGTCAGCACCTTTATGAGTGAGTGCAGTGATGGAAGCTGCAATATTAGAATAACCACAAATAAATTTTGTGTAGTAATTGATGAATCCTAGGAAACTGTGAACACCCTTCAAAGTAAATTGTAGTGGCCAATTAATGATTGCTTGAAATTTTGACAGATCTATCTCTAAACTAGACCCAGAGATAATTTAAATAAGAAATGGAATATACTTGACTTCAAATGTACATTTTTCAAACTAGCAATACAATTTGTTCATTCTAAGTCACAGGAGAACTTCTTTTACATATAAACAATGTGTTTGAAGGTCAGGTGACAAAAAAAGAGTATGTCATTGAGATAGGCCACCACACAGACACATATAAAATCTCCAAAAATTCTGTTGATTAAATTATGGAAAACTTCTGGAACGTTGCTGAGACCAAAGGAAATTAACAGATATTCCTAAAGGCCATCACAATTATTAAAGGCAGTTTTCCACTAATCTCCTGAATGACTATGAATATCTAGCTTCGTAAAAATAGTAACCTATTTGACTCTATCTTCTTCAGGAGTGAGAGGAAGTAAAAAATTATTTTGATAATGATCTTATTGAAATCTATGTAACTATGGAGAACCTGTCCATCTCTTTTTTTTTACAAATAATTAAACAACAGCAGTCAGAAAATAGGAAATACACGTGAATCCTCTATCTGAATTTTCCTTTATGTAATCTGAATTGGCCTGTGTCTCTGCTATTGATAAAGGGCATACTTGGAAAGATTCAAAGAGACAATCCCTATAAGGAGGAAGTGTTTCTGCTGCTTGTTTGTTGAAATAATGAAAAGCAACACAATTTCTCCAGAGGAAGAGTAACTTGAGTAAGTAAAACACATTGAAGGCAAGTTCTTTTGCATGTTAAACCCAAAGCTAGTACTTGAAGTGCTTTCCAATAAATGTGAGGGGTGTGTTTAAAAAACTACAGGTAACTGAGTACTACAGGATAAGAGGCTTTGGTGATAAGGATATTAAGCAACTCAAAATGCAGAATAGCTACTCTGAGCCTTATTGCTGCAGTTTGATGAGTAGTGACTCAAACTGGAATGTGGCTACCATCAGCAGTGATGAGAAAAATAGATATCGGCAAAGTTGACATGGGAATGTTCAACACCTGATTGATTGCTGAGGTAATAAAATTCCTGGCTGCTCCGGAACCAAGGACTTTCTACCCATATTAATTTCTAGGGTAATGGAAGAAACACAATTGAGACTGCTTAAAGAGTTTACTGTCTTACCTAGGCTGCTGCTAGGTGCTGCATTGTCCTTGTATCTTGGAACAGGATCTTAGGACATGGTCTGGATCAGCACAATACAAGCATACATTTACACTAAAATGTTTCTGACATTCATCAGTTGAGAGCTTAAAATGGTTAATTTGTATGAGTTCCTCAGTGTCAGGCACCGTGGACTCGCAACCTGCCATTTACCACTATACCGCTCAGTCTGGCACATGGTGTCCCATGGGCAGCCTCCTGGCTGCCATTCTGTCTGCCTCTGTTGTGGTAGTGGCACCCCAAGTGTCCTCATGGACTCCCCAGAATTCTTCCCACCATCTCCCCGCACTGGGTGCCGCCATGTTGCTGCTGGCCAGCTAACTGCTGCTCCATCAATCTTGGTCAGTATGTCTGGTCAGCTGATTCCACCATTCAATGGCTGCACAGCCAGGGGGATAAAAGGACTTACAGAAGCACCTGCAAATTGCCCAGAATAACGTCACTTCTCAGATGCATCTAGGCTCCAAACTCTTGTGTACAGTTCTCTGTTCCCTGCAACTCTGTTACCTTATCCAGCGATTCACAGGTTCTTGCAGCTAGTACTCTATCCTACATTGCTGCAATCAGTACTCATTGCTGACTTCCTGTTCCTGTTTCTTTTCTTACTCGTTCCAGTCTGGCCAGTGCCAAGCCAGGATCAGTGCAAACCTGACTCTTCTTCTTGTTTCTACAAGCTCGTTAGTCCTGTGCAAAGCTAATATATAGTCAGTGCAAGTCTGACTCCTGTTCCTACCGGTTCCAGTCCGGCCAGTGCAAAGCTAATATATAGTCAGTGCAAGTCTGACTCCTGTTCCTGTTTCTACCTGTTCTAGTCAGGCCAGTAAAACTTAATCTAAAGTCAGTGCAAGTCTGACTCTTGTTTCTACTGGTTCCAGTCTAGCCAGTACAAAGTTAATTCAAGTTAGTTCAAGTTTGACTCCTGTTCCAGTTACCACCAGTTTCAGTCCGGTCAGAAGAAAGTCTACTCCAGTTACCCTATATCACATTCTTCAGTTTCGTTCAGTTGGTCTCAGTTCCAACCTGTTCTCTTTAGAACATATCAGTACATACAGTATAATATTGAAACATTCACTAACAATTACTCAGTGCCTGTATCTTGTCTTCTGTCTCTCCGTGCCTTGTCCACTTTATGAGCAAGAGTTATATATGCCCAGCTAGCTTCCTGTACAAAGCACCCACTACTGAGCTTGTGCCATCATCCAACTCAAGTCCACAATAAACCACAGACCTGACACTCAGTCCTGGAAGGCTGTGATTGGAATTGATGAAGGTAATAAAGGGGGTCATTCCAAGTTGATTGCTTGCTACGGATTTTTGCAGCGCAGTGATTATGGCAGAACCAGGCTAATCTGCGCATGCGTATGCACAGCAATGCGCACACGCGTCATACGAGTACAAAGAGCATTGTGGTTTTGAACAGCTTCTAGTGACGCTTCCATTGACAGGAAGTGGGAGTTTCTGGGTTTCAACTGACTATTTTCTGGGAGTGTTTGGAAAAATGCAGGCTTGTCCGGGTGTTTGCTGGGCGGGTATCTGACGTCATTACCGGGACCTTCGTCGCATCAATCATCGCACAGAATAAGTAACTACAGGGCTGGTCTTTTTCTGCACAAAATGTGTTTGCTGCTGCGCGGCTGCACATGCATTCGCACTCCTGCAAAGAAAAATGCACTTCCCCATGGGCGGCGACTGTGCATTTGCATGGCTGCTAAAAGTAGCTAGCGAGCGATCAACTCAGAATGACCCCCATAGTCTTGTTGTTCCATATTAATTCAGAGGCCAGATTATGAAATTGAATGGCTTATTGAGCCACTGTATACTGTATGAGATCCTTGATAAAGTCATAATACACTGTGTGGTATACACTATCCCAGGCTCTTCAAAAAATTTTCCAGAAGATATCTATATCTATCAAAGACAGAGAGAACCAGATTGGTTTGCTCACAGAGTGTAGAGGCCCAAGACAAAGCTGTTCCTGTTCCTGACAGCAACAAAATTATGTAAGCCATCACGTTACGAGCTCAAGGAAAATTATTTGGTTGCAGTTTAAATTAGATTTAAATGAGGAACAGAGGAACTGGAAGTCACTTGAAGTGTTTCTTTTTTAAAAAATAACTGGTTCAAACAGTCATACACTTTTAGTTTATCCAGTTGACTCACCAGACTTTGCATTGAATCTGCCGCTTGGGTTTGTATTCCTGCTGAGTCCATTTGTGTACTAACTGTAATATTCTGAGTTTGATTTAGGCTCTGGACTTGGTCCACTGGGCAGGACTGGTTACAACTGAATAGAACAAAGGTATTTGGTTTCATGCCAAGAATCCTCATTCAGTGCCACATTCTGTACTAGTAAGATAACTGAGTAGTACTGATATAAATACTAGGCTTAAGAACTGATATAATGGGGCAAATTCAGGTTGTATCGTAAATTGCGATCCAACTGGAATTTTTGCGGAGTGGACGTTGGCGTATTCGCAGTGGGCTGTACTGCACATGCGCCTGGACTTTCTGCGGGGGGCCGCAGAAAATGCAATTGCCTCTGCCTGTCAATCAGGCAGAGGCGGCGCGGGGTGGGAGGGGGGCGGCAATGCTCCGTTTCCAGGGAGGAGATGGAGCGTTGCAGGGCATTCCGAATGGTGGGTGGTGCGGGGTGAACTGGGGAGTGTCAGGGGCATTATTGCAGCGGCTGCGTGACATCACATGCAGCCGCTGCGACAGGTAAGATTGCGCCGGGACTCCTGCGGCCGCAGCTAAGCTGCGCCGGCAGGAGTCATCCTTAGTTTCTGTTGACAAGCAGAAATTGTGAGGTGATCGCAATTTCTGCTTGTTGCAGGGGGGAAGGCAACAGTCAACATGCTGGGCGGCCTTGCTCAGCACTGGGTGGCCCCCAGCATGCGAGCAAAAGGACAGAAAATTCTGCTGATTAGCAGAATTTGCTATCCTTACTGAATTGGCCCCAATATCCTGCAACTAAAGCATGCATAGCTGAAAAGGAATCTGGAGTATTAAGACAGGAGCTGGAGAACTCATGATCTCTGATTGTGCACCGGACAACAACAAGTAAGGTATCTGGAAGCGGAGCTGCTGACATACTGGAGCCAGGAACAGGTAAAGTACAAGTTGTACTAACTGTGAGCAGTTGCAATGGAGATATTTAAATATGGTGCACTAAAGTCATGCTGAAGTCAAGTGGGAGATAGCTCAAGTGGATCCTTTGAGGGGGACTGCATAAAGTGATGTGTGGTGAGGTGATGCAGGTGAGGTAGAGCCTATCCTGTCATACTAACGTCAGAGTTTTTACTATATTAAATATATGAAAAATACAAAGAATATACTAGAAATATCTTCTTTGTGTGATTCTAATCATTTTTATTGTCAAAACGCTGGAGTAGAAGTTTATGACAGGAGAGGCAGAGCCTTCCCTGCTTATCTTTTATGCACATCTCTGATCAAAACTCACCAACTTTCTAGCAGTATATACTGCTGCACCTGTTT
This sequence comes from Pseudophryne corroboree, assembly GCF_028390025.1. Taxonomy (NCBI): domain Eukaryota; kingdom Metazoa; phylum Chordata; class Amphibia; order Anura; family Myobatrachidae; genus Pseudophryne; species Pseudophryne corroboree. The sequence goes on from NC_086450.1 coordinate 462,499,109, forward strand.
ATAATGCCCACATGTACTGTATATACTGCTGCACCTGTGTATAATGCCCACATGTACTGTATATACTGCTGCACCTGTGTATAATGCCCACATGTACTGTATATACTGCTGCACCTGTGTATAATGGCCACATGTACTGTATATACTGCTGCACCTGTGTATAATGCCCACATGTACTGTATATGCTGCTGCACCTGTGTATAATGCCCACATGTACTGTATATACTACTGCACCTGTGTATTATGCCCACATGTACTGTATATACTGCTGCACCTGTGTATAATACCCACATGTACTGTATATACTGCTGCACCTGTGTATAATGCCCACATTAACCCTTGGGCTATACATATAGTGTGTGTTAGTCTGGCTCTGGTACTAGCCAATGCTTCCTGAGCCATTTACCTCACCGCACATCCCTGGGCTGCAAGCTTAAATGTATTGATCAATACATGAACTTAAACCCCACTGTTTATTATGGTGAGTGCAGAGCCTCTGTGATTATATGGGTTTAACTAGTACAGCAAAAGACATTAGTGAGAGATACACTGCAAGTAATGATGTGATTGCACACCAAAGTCACAGAACATGAGAAAAGAATTGTATTTCCAATTAAGTTAACTTAACACCCATTATTTCCATCAGTTGTGTCTGTGGATCATGTCACTTTTCTTACCTGCGCTCAACGGCGGCTCTTACCTTTGAGCAGGAGGGGGACTGCTGTGAGCCAGGACCCAGGAGATGAGAGCACTGCTGCTGCCACTGCCAAGTCCCACAGCCAGGTCCAAGAACTGTACATGCATAGTCAACCGAAGGCTTGACTGTGCATGTGCAACTCTCCCGGCATCTAAGGACTGCATCAGCTGCAGTCAATAAAAGCATGTGCAGTCAAGCCGCCACTTGACTGCGCAAGCGCCGATTGCTCCAAGAGGATCGTAGCCCAGTCTGGCAGTCCCAGAGGGAGGAAAAACCTCCCAATGGGACTGCCTGTACTGGTATTGACTGGCAGGTAGGACTTCTAATAGAAGTCATCACTGCCAGTCACTGTGTAGCCAGTGCTGTCACAGATGGCAACTGGCTCAATCCCTGCAGTGACAGATTTTACTGTGGGGATGCAGTCCTGCAGCCCATAGGTAAGATCCGCCACTGCCTGTGCTACATGTTCATCAAAAAGTACCTGCATATTCAGAGACTTCTGATTTTTTTTAGAGATGAGCGGATTTGGTTTTACTCGGTTCTCAAAACGGCATCTAATTGGCTCACGGATGTCACGTGTTTTGGATAGCCAATAAGGGTCGGTTTTGAGAACCGAGTAAAACCGAGTAAAACCGAATCCGCTCGTCTCTAATTTTTATACAAGAGACAGAGCTACAGCTGTGTGTTTATCATAATGCAAGTTTTATAACCACACAGCCATGGAAATATGTTAAAGTAGAGCTTTCCAAACTCCACCATTACAGTGCAGGTTTTAAGGCTATCCATGCTTCAGTCCAGATGGTTAAATCAAATTGACTGTAATAAATTAAAGTAGTAAGTACTCCATGGTTTTTTTTTACAGAGTAACTTGTGTAAGACTTACATGAATGGATTCCTCTTGTTACCATTTTATGCAACATCACATTATATATTGCCAACTGTATGTGTATTTTTCTACCTATATATATTTGGAGTACTTATTAATGCTATTATAATAACAGTGATATATGTAGATGCTCAGCTGCACACCCCCATGTATCTATTTCTCTGTAACCTGGCCTTAGTAGATATCTGTTATACAACCACTACTGTCCCTAACCTGCTGTACATGTTACTATCTGGAGATAATACAGTGTCCTTCATACAATGCTTCACCCAGATGTACTTTTATTTTTTGGCTGCTTCCTCAGAAGCTTATCTAATATTCATTATGGCATATGACCGATATGTTGCTATATGTCATCCTTTACACAATCACACTATTTTGAGCAGGAAACACTGTCTCTTATTGGCATCTGGCACTTGGATATCAGGATGCTTAAACTCATTTGTGCTTACAATCCCAGCATCACTTATGTCCTTCTGTCAGTCTCGCACCATACACCAGTTTTTCTGTGATGCTAAAGCTCTAATTAACATCTCCTGTGGTGGCAGTTGAGACGTTTATATTGCAATATATATGGAATTATTAATAAATGGAGTTTTCCCAGTGATGTTCCTTTTGTCATCTTATGTAAAAAAGATCAAGGTCATCTTGAAGATAAAATCTAGGGAAGGGAGAAAAATAGCCTTCTCCACCTGCTCATCCCATGTTACCATTGTCATTATGTACTATATGACAGGTACGGTTGTGTACATGATACCACCATCAGAATACTCTGATGTACTAGAACCAGTATTTAGTGTACTGTACTCAGTTGTCACTCCCATGATAAACCCTCTGATCTACAGTGTATGGAACAAAGATGTGAAAAGTTCTCTGCGGAGACTTCTGGGGGGGGGGGACGACAAAGTATTGAACAGTGAGGAAGAAAGTGCAAAATGTTTAAATTAAACTGTAATTGATAACTACATTTTAGAAATTATTTGTTAATTTCTAGGAAATAAATAATAGTCTTTGAATTTGCTCTTATTGGTCTTTATATTTTCTGAATTCTTTCTAATAGCTTTGTTCTGATTGCTTTATCCTTTTTAACTGTGTTTTGTCACTAAGCATGAATTTGAGTTCTATATCTGTGTGCATTTTAGCAAGTGGTATTAGCTTTAATTTGAACAAATGACAGAGATGGTCCCATTCCTAGTATGTTTGCACACCATGCGGCACATTTACAGTCAGACACAATTGCACCATGAATGCAAATACATTGAAAAATAGCTTATAAAACAATGTCATGCTTTATTACATGCACTATGCTGTGTTAGCTGAAGATAAGTCCTGTTTAAAAGCTGTAGTACAGACACCTGTCATTTGTGGTATTCAGTGCTATTTCAATCTTCATGTAGCAATTGTAAAGAATTCGTAGTGTTCAGTATATAATAAATTAATAATAAAAATACAGTATATTCTAACCCTGTTATATATGAAGTAAAAAAATGTATAATATGTATGTAATAGTAGGTTAAGTTATTATAGATGAAGAAATAACCTATACACATCCTTAAATTGAGGAACTAAGATTTGGGGTAAAATGGTGATTGGTGCCCTGGCACATATATGATATCTTTAGTGACTGAGCACGAGACTCTGTGAAGCTGGCATGTGACCTGAGCAGGAAAACTATGACCACAAGGCATTCCTGGGTGCACTTCGATTCCTTAACAAGGTTGCAGTGTTTATTTGCAGTAACAGGATATGCAAGAACGCAGTGGTTAACAGCAGTAACACAGCAGTGAACATAAATTGTGGTAACAGCGGGTAACAGGGTATTTCACCTCTTGAAGCTAAGTGCTCTGTGTTACCATGGCACTGTATCACTCCTTCAGTGAAGAAATTGGCTGTAGTGTCATGTGCAGTAGCAAATCAGGTTGGAGGTCCTACAGATTCTGGGTCCTAGTTCCCAGCATGTACGCAGCATAGGTGACAGCACAGATTGCTTTTCTCTTCATAGTTAGTAGTCTGTTTACTCACAAAAAAGCTTGCATTGCAGACACAATACAAGTAGACCCTTTCACCTCTATATAATTTGTTAGCTTGAAGAGGAAAGGAAAAGTAAGTAAGAATCAAATATTTATTTCTAAATTAGGTGTTTAAACCCAATAAAAAAGTGCTCAAAGCCTAGTGCTAATAGCAAATTTGGGGAATGAACAGCAGAAAATGATGTGTTATTATAATTGGGGATTGCAGCATGGTTTATAATGTCTCTATTTCCTAGCCTAGCTAAATTCACTTGTGAATTAAGGTCCACAAAACAAAATGTGCCCATAACAAGTTCTGAAAGCAATAGGCTCCTACCAACTCACAGCTTTTTTTTTTGTTGGTTTCCAGCTGTTACTGTTCTCAGCAAGCCCTGGTGGCCCTAAAATGTGGGTATAGGCTGAAACTTGAATATACTGTATACAAGTTCCAGTCTACATGCAGCTACCAAAGTATATTGGCATTTGGAGAATTAATAGCTCCAGGTTGCCTAGGTTCTGTAATTCAACTGCAATAATTACTAGAAAGTAACATGATGGGTTTTCACTGTTCCAATAACATAAAGGTATCTGGTCAAATAGTGGACAGTTGACATGTTATCATTCACAATGATGACACCACAATGTTGACACTAGAATGTGCTAAGATTGGCCCATAAACTGTAAGTCACAGAGCAACCAAAAAAAGTTAAAGATAAGTATGACTAGTGTATAATTCAACCCATAAACTGTCACTATGTTACAGTTCCCATGTTCTCCAAATGTAATTTGACTTCCATAAGTAGATAACAAAAAGAGAGAATGCTGAGAAATATAAAAAGACAATTGTCTTTGCAAATGTACAAAGTTGCCTCCATGAAACACACATGATGCTGTGTGACATCATGCAGATACTGTATCTTTGTATAAATGCAACCATTATTAAAGGGAGTACATGGATCTGTATAAATATGGTCACACTTTGAGTCTTCTAATAGGAAGAACTGAAAGGTTCCCCTATAAATTGGGAGAAATCTGAACAAATAGTTGCATTTATTGCCTGTGTGCAAACTAATAAATCCAAAGATAATCACATAATGCCAGAACAAAAATAATTCCATACTCCATTGTTGGAGTAGGTCCAGGTAATTACCAAAAAAAAACTAAAGACCAGACTCCAATTATCAATAACCTCTCAGATTAGCTTAACTCTGTTTTCACTTTAAAACTTAAATGTTTACTTAATTTTTGAAACATAATAGACGTTCTATCAACTTATGACAGCATTTACACTTCTCAAACTTGTTAACAGAGGAAAACAACATATCTACAATAAAGACATATTAGGGGCAAAAGGAACAGCTTTATTTTATTGTTTATTTAAAGATGTAAAAATGTACGATGTTAAAGAAAGAAGGGCCCTATACAAGGTATCACCAACATACCCAAATAATCAAATAAAAGGTGTAGTTCAGGCTAGCTGCCAACCCATCCCAATAACTCAAGGCTTAGATTAGGGCCATCTGCTAGCCCATTTATAACAACTCAAGGCTTAGATGGAAGAAAACTGCCAACCCATTGTCAACAACTCATTGTCTAGATGAGTGACACCTACCAGACCATCATAAACATCTCAAGGCTTAGGTGGGGGACAACTGCCCATTGCCAACAACTCAAGGTTTAGATGTAGACCAACTGCCACCCTAATGCCAACAACTCATTGCAATATTTAGTGTTTGCCCATTGCCTACAACTCAAGGTATACAAACTTCCCAGGAAATGATGCACAAAAAGTCCCACTGTGACTGGTGGTATCACTGATTCCAATAGGATAGAATCAGTGTAAACCCATGTATTGGTAGGGAGAGCACCTTAAGACCCAGAACAAGACAGCAACTGTAACCATTCAATCACAAGCCAACAATTACAAAAAGCAGGTGGGATAGTGGGAACATCCAAAGAGCCAAGATATTGCACAACCAGGAATCACTATTATAAACTAGCAAGAAATCTCCAAAACTCCACCCTTTATCTGTAAGAGGACTTTGCAGATCAACCATAAAAGTGAGACAGCCTTACTTTTTAACCCTTGTTCACAAATATATTCTGACATACTGTAACCTAGTAATCTATAGTCCATTGTTCAGATGAAATGCTTTCTGTCTTCTTATTTTCTATTTTTTTTATTAAAACTGAATACATCATAAATGTTCTCAAAACAAATAATATCAGATAAACAAACATAATGCGGAAAAATATACAATTGAATTATGTAAATACTAGCTGAATACCTGTGCTTTGCTATGGAGTTTCAAGAATTTCCACGCATATAACTTTTATTTTAATAGGACATCCTGGTAAACCAATTAGACTTACAACAGGACATGCTCAGCCCACCGCTGCCAATCTTTGTCAGGCCGCAAATCCGGGCGGGCATTCCCCAGATTGATGCTGTCAAATGGCTGACACTGAGGAGAGTGATTTGCCTCCTTCTCTGCCCCGTCCCACCTCTGATGCTGCCCTGCTCAATGCTGTAAATGCTGGGACAACAGGCCAAGCTCCGCCCACTTTATGTTAAATATGTAAGTATTGCAGAGATAGGCTGACTCTATTCCAAAGGGCCTTAAGTCTCCGTGCTTAGCTTACTACTCTCCTTAGGGATCTTCCTCTGTGGTAAAAAGGTAAAGATTTTCACACAACACTTAAGGTCACTGTGAGAGTTGTCAGTTCCCTTTGCACAGCAGATAAGCAGTTGCTGACTATCAAGCTTTCCTTTAATGCATTTAAGAGTTAAAATATCTAGGTTGCCTTTCCTACCTTTGCTCTCTGAGAGATTCGGCAATGTTTAGTTCAAGAGACAGATTAACCTCTGATAATTGAGACAGTATTCTCTCCTGACTGGAAATAGGTTGGTTAAGTACTTATATCTGAAATCTATATTATTAAATGGCAAATACCACTGACTCATCACAAAATCTCCTGAACCATAAAGTTGCACTTCCTTGCCAGTAGCAGTTTTAGAGCAGTCCTATATTCAAATAGGGGAGCCACACTCAGCAATGTTTGACAGTTTTAGGGGTGGCAGTTGATGTGGCTCACCTATTTGAATAATGGAGTGCTCTGCAACTGCCACTGCAAGGAGGTCCAGGAACAGAGCATTTTGTTCTCCTCCCCTCCGTGACATGGTATCACTGGCACCATGCATTCTTTATAGCACCAGCTGGGTGGGCTGTCTAAACTCTCCTCTGTGAGGGGGATTTTATATCACCCTTTTTAACACCTTTGTGGGTGGAATTTTAAAGAATCCCTTCTTAGTCGGTGCCTACTGTACATCACAAAAGCAAGCTACATTCAAAAACGAAAAATATTGCAGTACACACATCACGTACAAACCACACACAGATGGCCTCCGTGCGCGTACTTGCGCTGCCATGCATGCACATATTCGCAATCTGCGTATGGTCGCTCCCGCGGATATGCGCATTAGCGTGTGGTATGAGTATTTACGGTAGAGTTTGTGAGCGCACGGAAAACCATCATAACACATTACATATTTAATCCAAATAGTGCACAATGTACACATAGTCTGATTTGATCCACAAATCCACCGGGATTCAGTTCCTTCTCGCATTAGACGTCACCCGTACTGCCATAGGAACTATAAATTATAGGTATATCCATGCGCTGATGACACCTTCAGGTATACGGGAAGGGAGTTACAAGCCTACAAGAAGGAACTGATTCAGCACAGGATGGTCCTTAATTATGTCACAGCCATGACGGGTGGGTACTGTGTCACTTTGGCAACTCAATACGGCTTGAAGTGCTGTACGTTTATTACGAATAGCACTGACGACCCCACGGAGATCATCGATCAAAAGATGGATGATATTTTACAGTTGAAGTGGGAGTTCCGGAGGAGACACAATCTTACCCTGACAGCTGTGGGTAATGAATTGACCGGCTGGGTCTGATGGTTGAACCCACGCAATTGGTTCTCAGGTTTAGGAGAGTGGGCTCAAAATGTCATCATTAGTGTAGGGAAGTTTCTCCTTTGAATGCTGGGAGTTGTCATAATTATTGGTTTGATATTTAGGTGTGTTCGAATTCTGATGCGGCGCAAGCACGGTACAAAATTGATGAGTCTAAGGAGCGAGGGTGCTGTTATAGCAGCAGACTTAATTTACGACCCATCCATAGAGACAGTGTTATGATAAGGATTGCAAATGAATTTCATGGCCTGTTTCTTTCAGCCATTTTTCTTATGTCTTCCCCCTCCCCAGATACTCCCATCTGGAAAAGAGACATCAGCCCTACCCAAAATGTTTATGTAAATGTATTTTAGATATGTGTCTTATCTTCATCTCTACAACCTTCAGTTAATGGCACACATAGTCGACAGGTGATATCCACATATACTAGCACTCACATATGTTCCCCCTCCATGTATCATCAACTAAAATGTGCACCCCATTTGTTGGAACAAGAAGCCGAAGAGCTCGGTAGTGTTTGTTGGACCATTTACAGACCCTTAGTACAGGATGAGAAGGATTTAATGTATACTTCGCAATGTCTCGAAGCTTATTTAGAACATCTACGGCATGATGATACATGCCCCTCAGACATGGATTCATACATACATACTTTTTACTGTCCCACTAGGTCATACATTTCCCACCTACAACTCTCCCCCGATCATCATCTTCTGTAGATATTGTATTGATATTTTTCCGTTTAGTAATTAGAAAGTGGCAGTTATTGGTGACTGGCAAAGGGTGGACTGTCAAAGTCGAAAAATATTGCAGTACACACATCACGTACAAACCACACACAGATGGCCTCCGTGCGCGTACTTGCGCTGCCGTGCATGCACATATTCGCAATCTGTGTATGGTCGCTCCCGCGGACATGCGCATTAGCGCGTGGTATGAGTATTTACGGTAGAGTTTGTGAGCGCACGGAAAACCATCATAACACATTACATATTTAATCCAAATAGTGCACAATGTACACATACTCCCCCTGCACCACATCAGAAAGTTATAACAGTTTAAATGGTTACAGAACAAAGGGATTCACCTTTTCAGGATAGGAGGGGACAGAATAAGGTTATAAGGTGGTGCTTGGTATCCAGCTGTAGGGTATCTTAAGGGTAACATTCCGGTGTTGGTCTGCGGAAGATCGCATATTCCTGCGAATAGTTATGTGCAGAAGCAGAAAATAGGTTTAAACTGTGTTTACTGTACATTATGTATGCGGCGGGAATCCAGAGGAGACCACCCACAAGAGCAGTTGAAACAGACTTTGCCCACCTATTCAAACCGACCTATGACCTCTCCTGTACTGTAAATGTGCATCCCTGTGTCCAATGGACAAAGGGATTACATTTTCTATTGTATTACTTTTGGAAGAATTGTATAAATAAAGCCTGCTGCAGGCCTGGACACACACAAGACTCACAACGTTATCTATTAGATGACGGAGGACCGGACCGGGAAGCGCACGCGAATATACTCACATATGTACCATTGACTGTAGCCATTATTCTGTTATATTGTCTTATATTGTATTGTATATATTGTAACCCCCTTTCAGCAATAATACGCTGTGGTGTCGGAACCCAGCGGTTTAACTACAAACCGGTGTTGTGTCTTTTTTTCCCTGCTAAGGTTTAAAGTGTATTACATTATCGCATTGCTTAGCTATATAAGGTTTAAAGTGTATTAATTGGGTGTGTACGCGCTGCGAGTACATTGTACCGTCAGCGCGGCGTTTGTACGCAGAGTCCGTACATTGTACGGGACTCCTTACGCAAATAGCGTAAAAGGTACGTAGAGTGTGTATTAGGTTTAGTAGCCGCAGCGGATCCATGGTAAAGTGTGTTTAAGGTATAGCTTTTCAGTCATACATATAAAATCGACATTATCAATTGGGGGCAGCGTCCGGTTTTCCACATATTCACAGCCTAGCAGGTCACAGCAGACTTAATCTATCAGCAAAGGGCAGACATGTATCCTACGTAAACCTTTTTCTGGTTGGTGGATACACTGAAAACCCTATTTAATTGCTGATTAGATGGCGTCTGCTCTGTAGGGTTTGTAGGGATGCTGGTAGAACCCGTAAAGTAAACAGAGAAAAAAAAAGCTATTTAAAAATCCGTGAATTTTTTTGGGCGCCAAAAGCATACACAACAAAAGCGTACACCCATACTCTTTGTATACCCGCTCACATTGTTCCCATAAGGTCTGATTGCTAGATTCATTTAGACCTGTGTAAAAAACCGGAGACATTTGTTGCTATATAGTTAACATATAGAATAAATATTAAGGAAGTAAATGTAAAACACAAACGCAGTCTGGCCTAGTTGTAAAGGTTTATACAGAAAGAAACTGTGTGGTGTGTTTAGTGAGCGATTATAGTTAATATTGCTCACATTTATAGAAGATGTGTGAGTTGTTTTATTGCATACGCACATTGGTACACGTGGTATGGAACGTGAGGACAGCATACAAAAACGTGCACGTGGCGCAAGGCCGCACACGTGGCATAGAGATACGAAAGGTTGCGTAATTACGCAAGCTTGCGTAGGGTTGTGTATGCATAATACAACTACACAATAGCGTCGTTTAGTTTAAAGGTGGGACAGTAGCCACGCTACAATAGCACAAATTGTTCGGTTTCCAAGAATTAGTATAAATAATACTTTTTTTTACTGTATTGCCTCTGGTAGTAAAGCTGCTTATCTGAATGAATGATAATTTTCTGTACAGAAAAACCAAAAGTATATTTGAGTGAGCGAACGCAGGAGTGAGTGGAAGCTGAACCCAAGAACTAGGTGGTCTAGGTGGAACTAGGTGGTCTAAGTGGACACACTGCGTTAGTAGAGGCCCGGTGGCATAGGGTTCGCAACCCTGCGTTATTAGCTAGGTGGTCTTAGTGGACTAGGTGGAATCCCATAAAATTCTTGGTGGTCTTAGTGGTCTTAGTGGTCCACAGCAATCGTAGAGCATATAGATAACTAGTATCTATAAGCTGTGCCATTGCATCGCATGTCCGTTTGTTCCGCACAACGCAACGTGATATTATTGTGTCATATGCGCTGTGGAAGAGCATACGCAGATGTGATTGTATAGACAAAGGGGTTTTTCTTTGATTACGTCGGGAAATCTCCCTGGTGGGCTTCACTGGAAAGGGTGAAAGATAATTTCTCTGTTTTTCATCGTACAAACAATTCCAGTGAAAGATACCAAAAAGGAATTTTTCGCTGCCTCTCTCAGGAAAATATTCCAACAGAACTTCCACCGAAAGAAATTACGGTGATGTAAGGTCTTATAGGAGCCCTAGGTTAGGTACATTGCGATTCGCTATCAACAGTGTATCGTAGTATTAGCCAACGTGGGTGTGAGTGGGTAAAAGCACTCGGAGAACTTTTACCGTCTACTTACATGGAGTATTTTGGTATTTGTGGGAATAGCTGAGGAGGCAAGACCCACAAATATGGGAGCCAGTTGCTCAAGTGAGAGATGTTCTCGTAGGGTTCAGTTTGAGGAATTGTGGCCCAAGGGGTCCGCAAAGTTTATCATGTGGGAAAAGTTTGGTTCACACACAGAAGTTTTATGCAATGAGTGGGTACGTATGACTGCGGTAGATAGGGTACCATTCCCTAAAGTAGGCAGTTTTGAACCAGAGGTGTTGCAGAATTTAAGGATAAGGATATGTCTAATAAAATCCAGAAAACACAGGATTAGACATACAGATTGTTTAAACTTATGGCAACAAGAGGGGGATATGCAAAGAGAATTAACTCACGCAGCAGTTTCCAAACCTAGCGGGAAAATGATGGCTACCGCACCACCACCACCACCGTATATTGGGGGGGAGAAAGTGGATACAGACAATGGCACATTGGTACAAGATAAGAGTATAGTTGATAAATGTACTAACGCTAACCCATGCCAGTTGTAGCCTGTTTTAAATTTTCCCCAGGACTGCAAGCAGGAAGATGAGCCCAGCACGATATCAGCACTCTCTCTAGCAGCCACCATACAGAATACTCAGGTGGGCACGGCCCAACCAACAAGAGCAGTAGTAAGGCCCCCTAGTGTAGGGATAAGTGAGGTCGTGTCCACAGGTAAGTACGGTACCATACATTATGCAGAGACAATAGCACCTCATATTGTAGAGTCAAATCAGAATGACATAATTGAATTAAATCCTGTCAGGGTGATCGCAGTCCCCAATGGGAAGACTGACGCTCAGGGAGTCACTCCAGTCAGGAACATTGCTATGCATTGTCCCTGGTCCCGGACAGAGTTAAGGTCAATTATGTCAGAATTTCCCGATCCCAGAAAAGATCTAGTCGCATGCCAGAGGTTCATTAAAGAGTTAGGTAACGCCACTGAACCCACAAAAAAGATTGGCGAACAGTGCTACGAGTATGTTTACCCTCCAATATTGACCCCGCGAAATTCATAACTGATTGTAACTTAGAAGCAGAAGTACCTCTCACTGATGAGTACACTCAGGAGAATGTACGACAAATCAATATGCAATTAGGAGTATATTTCCCTACTGTTGTCAAATGGAATAAAATCTTTTCCATAAGACAAAAGGAAGGTGAAACGGCATCCGAATATTTCCATCGAGCACTGCAGGAAATGGCTAGATACACTGGGATTGAGGACATTAAGGACAATGTACATCACAGGGAGGTAGCTGTGTCTGTATTAATGGACAGGTTGAAGGAAGCACTAAGAACAAGGGTACAGACCTCTCTACCAAACTGGAGAGGTATCTCGTGGCTGCATTGAGAGAGTCCGCTGTCGAGTATGATAGGAACATCATTAAACACAGGGAGTCACAGACTGAAAAGCTGATGACAGTAAGTATCCAGGCTCGTACAGCAAAACCCCATCAGCCAAAAACCCGGACCCCTGTTGTTTGGTACAGACCTAGAACATGTTACATTTGTAAGAAGGAAGGGCATTTTGCCAAAGACTGTAAGAATAGTAGAGCGCATAGCCAAGATCGACCCCCTAGACCAGGATATGAACCACACTACAATACACATAATTGGGATCAGGGACCGCATAGGAGAAGTTACGAGCCACACGCAGGGGAAACAAGGAGGTACCCGCCAAGGAGGGACTGGCAGACCTCTGAAAATTCTCAGTTACCCCCCTCACATATTGAAGCTGCCAATGCGCTGCAGGAGGGTCTCACCACACAATAGGGGTTGGGCCACACCTGTAGTCTGCAGCCAGTGAAGTTGATTGCTAACCTTGGTAGTGAACCTGAGGTCACAGTTAATGTAGCTGGTAGATCATTACCTTTTCATGTAGCTACAGGGGCAGCCAGGTCAGTTTTAAATTCGACGGTAGGTATAAAAACCACGGGTAAAACAATTTCGGCAATGGGAATAACAGGAACAGTGCAACAATACCCTTTGAGTAGACCTGCACAGATTACGATAGGGCCCTTGCAAACCAAGCATTCCTTTTTGCTGGCTGCATCAGCTCCGACTAACCTGCTTGGAAGAGATTTATTGTGTAAAATGCGGTTTGTCATATATTGTACTCCTGAGGGTGTCTTCTTAGATACACCTGAGAATTACGTTGAGGAAGTACAAGATATATTAGACACCCCTCAAAGGCTAATGTCGCATTCTGCTGTTATAGACAAGTGTCCATCAAAGGTAGAGGAAATGATCTCACGAATACCGGGTTCCCTTTGGACCAAAGATGGACAAGACACTGGATTGATGGCGAATGTAGCTCCAGTAGTAGTGCAAGTAAAAGATGGTAGGATAGCTCCAAAAATCCCTCAGTATCCTCTGAAGCCAGAGGTAGAATTAGGAGTGTACCCCGTCATAGAGCGCTTGCTACAACAGGGCATCCTAGTCAGGACGTCCAGCACTGCCAATAGTCCCATCTTCCCTGTGAAAAAGAGTGGGGGGAGGGGTTACCGGCTAGTACAGGATCTAAGGGGGATAAACAAGATAGTTGAGAGCCAATTCCCCGTAGTGCCCAATCCAGCTGTCATCCTCATGCAAATTCCCCCTACTGCAAAATTTTTCACTGTCATTGACCTCTGTTCTGCCTTCTTTTCTGTCCCTCTGCACCCTGACAGCCAATACCTGTTTGCCTTCACATACAGGGGAGTACAGTACACCTGGACTCGTCTTCCCCAAGGTTTCATTGACAGCCCAAGTATTTTCTCCCAGGCGTTGCATGACTGTTTGCAATCCTTTCAACCTGAGAGTGGATCAGTGCTAATACAGTACGTAGATGAATTATTGTTGTGTTCTGATTCACTCGAATCATCCTTGAAAGACAAGGAACGGCTTCTGTTTCATCTTTCCCACATGGGACACAAGGTTTCAAAGGATAAGTTGCAGCTGTGCCAGGCCAGGGTAAAATATTTGGGACATTGCTTGACTCAAGGACTTAGACATCTCACCGCTGATAGAATACAGGCGATTCGCGACATGACTCTGCCACAAACCCAGCAACAGATCCGCACTTTCCTAGGAATGTGTGGGTACTGCCGAAACTGGATCCCTGGGTTATCCATACTGGCTTTACCTTTGCAAGAAATGGTCTCTTCAAACAAACCAGATCGGATCTCACACACAGATGAGTCCGAACTGGCATTTGAGAGACTTAAACAGTGCCTATCACAGGCACCTGCATTAGGTATGCCAGATTATGGGAAACCCTTTGAATTGTACGGTACAGAAAGTGCTGGGTGTGTGGCAGGTGTTTTAACACAGATACATGGTGATGCCAGCAGACCAGTAGCATACAACAGTGCACAGTTGGACACCGTAGCGCGGTCTCTCCCCACATGCTTGCGAAGTGTTGCAGCGATAGCTTTGCTAGTAAGTAAGTGCGAAGACGTAGTGTTAGGACACAACCTGACCATCCATACACCTCATGCAGTATCAGCCTTACTGAACTCCGCCAAAACCAGACATGTCTCATCTGCGCGGTTTACAAGGTGGGAATTATCACTGATGGCCCCCGTAAACATCACCATTAAAAGATGCAGCTCGCTAAATCCTGCAACTTATCTGCCAAGTGTGCCTGGACAGGCACAAAGGGTGGAGGATGAGAATGATGGTGAAGGAGGATTTAGTGCAGACACTGATACGCTTGCTTGTATGGAATACCTGAATCAGACTTTCACAGCGAGACCTGACATCAGTGACAACCCACTGGAAAACGTAGATTTTACCTTTTACACTGACGGTAGTTGCCACAGACAGACGGACTCGGGAGACCTGTGCACTGGATACGCAGTTGTAGATGACAGAGGTATCATAGAAGCTGAACCCCTGGGCCCACCGCACTCAGCATAAGATGCTGAGATGGTCACCCTAACCAGAGCGTGTGAACTGGCCAAGGGTAAGTCAGCTAATATATACACAGATTCTAGGTACGCCTTTGGAGTGGTGCATGATTTCGGGGCCCTATGGTGCCTCAGAAATTTCATGACGGCAGCTGGCACACCGGTAGCGCATGCGTCCCACATAAAAAGGCTTCTGACAGCGATACAGGAACCAGACAGAGTGGCTGTTATCAAGTGTAAAGCGCATACTTACAACCAAGACCCAACTTCACTTGATAACAGCCGGGCAGACGAAGCTGCTAAATCCGCAGCCAGCACCCCAATACAAACGAACATTACATCACTGATGACACTCAACAAAATAAATACACAAAAATTAATTGAAATGCAAGATTTGTGTTCCCTGCAGGAAAAAGCAGTCTGGAGGTCAAAGGGATATGGCCAGGAGTCCTCAGGACTCTGGACAGGTGGACACGGTAAGCCAGTGGCCCCCAGAGCATATCTTCCAGGTCTAGCTGAGGCGGCACACGGTCTGACTCACCTGGGCAAAGAGGGTATGTGCAGGCTGGTGAGAGCCTACTGGTGTGCGCCAGGATTCTCTTCTCATGCAGGTAAGAGAGCAATGACATGCCTTACTTGCTTGAGAAAGAACATTGGAAAGTCAATACCAACGGAGCCATCCCATGTCCTTCCGACAGACAGGCCGTTTCAGGTAATACAAGTCGATTTCATGCAGTTACCACCCTGTAGAAATTTAAAATATGTATTAGTTTGCATAGATGTGTTTTCCGATTGGGTAGAGGCGTTCCCTGCTGCCACAAATACTGCCACGTTCACTGCAAAGAAAATTGTGCAGGAATTTGTGTGTAGATATGGTATCCCTAGAATAATTGAAAGTGATAATTGTACCCATTTTACAGGTGAAGTCTTTCAGGTCATGTGCAAACTGATGGGAATTAATAGTAAGCTACATACTCCGTACCGACCACAGGCGAGTGCGAAGGTAGAGAGAATGAACAGCACTATTAAGAATAAGCTGAGCAAAGTGATGGCTGAAACTGGATTGTTGTGGCCAGAAGCTTTGCCATTAGTGTTGTACAGCATCAGAACCACTCCCAGGTCTCCCCTTAACCTATCACCCTTTGAAATTCTTTTTGGTCGACAACCTCATGTAATGATAGACCCCCAGGATGATTTGAAATGTAATAACGAAGTGACTGTGAAATATTTGGTTGGGATGAGCCAGCAGCTGAGAAATCAACAAAGAAATTTAAAGCTGGTGATTCCTGACCTACCGAGCAGTAATTGTCATGACATTGAACCTGGGGATTACGTAATGATTCGAAATTTCTTACGCTCAGGTTGCCTCATAGACAGGTGGGAAGGACCATACCAAGTTTTGTTAACCAGCACGACAGCATTGAAGGTTGCCGAGAGAGAGACTTGGGTCCACTCGTCCCATTGCAAGAAGGTCGCTGACCCGGAGAAAACTCGTGACAAAGAGCAGGTGGAAGAGAACCTCGTATCACTAGAGTGCTTGTTACGGAAAAGTTGAGAGGCAGGACTATTGAAAGGCATCTGAGCATGGAGAGTAACAAGATTTAGAATGGTTGTCGCACCACATTTCTTTTTTCACCTCCCCCTACATTTTTCCTTTCTTTTCTCCTTCTTATTTTTCTTTCTTTCCCCTTAACGAAATGGATCGATCACAAGAGACTGCGTTTCGGGTTCTGTTAGTGATTCTGGTTTTGATAAGGACAGTTTGTTTTGGTGAGGGTCCCAGAGAGGTCGAGCAGGGATCTGGAATGGGTTCTGATGGCGAGTACGAATTTGTAGAAACTCAGGAGCGGCACATCGCTCGAGTCAAGGCTGGCATCAGTAAGCGCTCTGGTAGTCAGAGAGCTCGGAGGCAATGTGAAGGGTTATTGTCTGAGGAAAATTGTATTTGTAGGAACTGTGAGAATATAGTCGAGGATGGGTGCATCCAGAGATGTCAGTCCAATCTTAATATCGACATGGACCGTCATCCATTGAGTGATTACCACTCACTAGTGGGTAAGGTCTTAAACCAGACAGAATGCTGGGTGTGCTCACAGGTACCTCAAGGACAGAGCAAGACAGGATTAGTACCGTACCCTTTAGCAATAGATGAGGTACTTGAATTGCGGGGTGGGAAACCGGTGGACAAGAAATTCAATATTTCTAGGCCCCCTAGTTTAAAGTTCCACTACTATCATGTAGACAGATCCTTATTGTGTTTTAACATTTCCAATTACCGAAAACCGGAAATTGGGAAGCGACTTGGAATAACCAGACAATGACCTTTTCAAACAGAGCTGATAGGATACCCATAGACTCTGAACTTGTACGCCAAATATCCAAAAGTGGAAGGTATTTCCGGTATAGGTACACCCGTGGAAGCAAGACCATGTGGGTTGGGAAAGTATCACCAGGGTATTGTGCTCATATCATCCAGCCCGATACTTGTACTGAGCAGATGGGAGAACTAGGGATTGGTTTCTTTACCTGGAAAGTTTGTAATATGGTAAAGTTATAGTTTGTTCCCTATGTTCTCCCAGATGATGCCTATTTCATATGTGGGAGGAAAGCGTACAAGTGGCTTGCCCCGAGCTCAGAGGGATTGTGTTATATTGGGAGAGTACTGCCAGAGGTCATGACCATAACCCATGATAAAATGAAAGACATTAACCACAGTGCTCAGGCTCCTTATACTCATACTCATTATGAACACATCATCAAGAGACACCTCATAGATAGGATAGAGCACGCAGCCTCTGATTTGATCCACAAATCCACCGTGATTCAGTTCCTTCTCACATTAGACGTCACCCGTACTGCCAGAGGAACTATAAATTATAGGTATATCCATGCGCTGACGACACCTTCAGGTATACGGGAAGGGAGTTACAAGCCTACAAGAAGGAACTGATTCAGCACAGGATGGTCCTTAATTATGTCACAGCCGTGACGGGTGGGTACTGTGTCACTTTGGCATCTCAATACGGCGTGAAGTGCTGTACGTATATTACGAATAGCACTGATGACCCCACGGAGATCATCGATCAAAAGATGGATGATATTTTACAGTAGAAGTGGGAGTTCCGGAGGAGACACAATCTTACCCTGACAGCTGTGGGTAATGAATTGACCGGCTGGGTCTCATGGTTGAATCCACGCAATTGGTTCTCAGGTTTAGGAGAGTGGGCTCAAAATGTCATCATGAGTGTAGGGAAGTTTCTCCTTTGTAGCCTGGGAGTCGTCATAATTATTGGTTTGGTATTTAGGAGTGTTCGAATTCTGATGAAGCGCCAGCACGGTACAAAATTGATGAGTCTAAGGAGCGAGGGCGCTGTTATAGCAGCAGACTTAATTTACGACCCATCCATAGAGACAGTGTTATGATAAGGATTGCAAATGAATTTCATGGCCTGTTTCTTTCAGCCTTTTTTCTTATGTCTTCCCCCTCCCCAGATACTCCCATCCGGAAAAGAGACATCAGCCCTACCCAAAATGTTTATGTAAATGTATTTTAGATATGTGTCTTATCTTCATCTCTACAACCTTCAGTTAATGGCACACATAGTCGACAGGTGATATCCACATATACTAGCACTCACATATGTTCCCCCTCCATGTATCATCAACTAAAATGTGCACCCCATTTGTTGGAACAAGAAGCCGAAAAGCTCGGTAGTGTTTGTTGGCCCATTTACAGACCCTTAGTATGGGATGAGAAGGATTTAATGTATACTTCGCAATGCCTCAAAGCTTATTTAGAACATCTACGGCATGATGATACATGCCCCTCAGACATGGATTCATACATACATACTTTTTACTGTCCCACTAGGTCATACATTTCCCACCTACAACTCTCCCCCGATCATCATCTTCTGTAGATATTGTATTGATATTTTTCCGTTTAGTTATAAGATAGTGGCAGTTATTGGTGACTGCCAAAGGGTGGACTGTCAAAGTCGAAAAATATTGCAGTACACACATCACGTACAAACCACACACAGATGGCCTCCGTGTGCGTGCTTGCGCTGCCATGCGTGCATATATTCGCAATCTGCGTATGGTCGCTCCCGCGGACATGCGCATTTGCGCGTGGTATGAGTATTTACGGTAGAGTTTGCGAGCGCACGGAAAACCATCATAACACATTACATATTTAATCCAAATAGTGCACAATGTACACATAGTCCCCCTGCACCACATCAGAAAGTTATAACAGTTTAAATGGTTACAGAACAAAGGGATTCACCTTTTCAGGATAGGAGGGGACAGAATAAGGTTATAAGGTGGTGTTTGGTATCCAGCTGTAGGGTATCTTAAGGGTAACATTCCGGTGTTGGTCTGCGGAAGATCGCATATTCCTGCGAATAGTTATGTGCAGAAGCAGAAAATAGGTTTAAACTGTATTTACTGTACATTATGTATGCGGCGGGAATCCAGAGGAGACCACCCACAAGAGCAGTTGAAACAGACTTTGCCCACCTATTCAAACCGACCTATGACCTCTCCTGTACTGTAAATGTGCATCCCTGTGTCCAATGGACAAAGGGATTACATTTTCTATTGTATTGCTTTTGGAAGAATTGTATAAATAAAGCCTGCTGCAGGCCTGGACACACACAAGACTCACAACGTTATCTATTAGATGACGGAGGACCGGACCGGGAAGCATACGCGAATATACTCATGTATGTACCATTGACTGTAGCCATTATTCTGTTATATTGTCTTATATTGTATTGTATATATTGTAACCCCCTTTCAGCAATAATACGCTGTGGTGTCGGAACCCAGCGGTTTAACTACAAACCATTGTTGTGTCCTCTCTTCCCTGCTAAGGTTTAAAGTGTATTACGTTATCGCATTGCTTAGCTGTATAAGGTTTAAAGTGTATTAATTGGGTGTGTACGCGCTGCGAGTACATTGTACCGTCAGCGCAGCGTTTGTATGCAGAGTCCGTACATTGTACGGGACTCCTTACGCAAATAGCGTAAAAGGTACGTAGAGTGTGTATTAGGTTTAGTAGCCGCAGCGGCTCCATGGTAAAGTGTGTTTAAGGTATAGCTTTTCAGTCATACATATAAAATCGACATGATCACTACTGTCCAAATTTCAAGTTCCTAGTCATTATGGTTCAGGAGATTTTGTGATAAGTCAGTGCTATCTGCCTTTTATATATAGAGATTTAACTCTATTTTGACTAAAATGAAATTCACAATGTTACTGTATAACAAAACTAAATTGTAAATTAATCTAAACAAGTTGAAATTTAAATGTTTGCTAATTTATCTCTAAATTATTTTTAATCAAACCCCAAAGGCAAAATGTATGGGTGATGCAGTTCAATTATTTTCTAATTCACACAGTAACATCTTAATTAAGTACACATTGACTATGGATCCACACTGTATAAATAAGAGTCTTTCCATTACTTTGTTCTTTTTTATGGCAATCTAAAGGTGAGTTGTGATGCATGTACTACATTATAATAAACACTGTACCTGGCTCAGATATCATGAAGAACATTTTGTGTAATATTTTTCTTACATTAACATGTCTCTCATTGGTGATTCTTTTAAGGTAAGGCACAACATTGCATCCACAACTATTTTAAAACAGTGTTCATTACATACAGATTCCAATATATAAAAAGGCTTACTGCTATCATTTTTTTATGTGTTTATAAAAGTATCAGGAGTTTATCAAATATTTCATAAAATATAAGATTTGATTGACAGAGGTATATTTCCTATGTAGGGAGAGGATCTCTGTAGGACTCATTATGATGTCTGAAGAGGACAATTACCAGGATATTATGTCTGCACTAAGGTCTACACTGATGGTTAATGCAATGTAAAAGATTTCCATATCTGTGAACATTGACAAATTGATAAATATTGCAAGATGATGTTTAATGCTGAATATATTTAAAACAGTTCTACATCAGAGATAGGATTATGGATTCTTAGTAGGGAAAAAGGTAAAAGATAAAATAGATTTGAACAAGTAATTTTTTTATGACCAGTAATCTTCCTATTATTTTTGTTAAGCGCCATTGCTTTTTTAAATGCTTATAATATCACATATATAATGTACACACAAATATGTTATATATATAAATATTATTCTTTTATAATCTTCAGAGTTTATTTTCTGAATGGAGGATTAATATTGTCTTCGGATATGATTGGTAATATTCTTTTACTTAGCCAGGTAGCTGTAAACCCCCTAAGTTTGGAAGACATATTTTCATGTAGCTCAAACTCATCACACATTTTAGTATACTGTAACTCTATTTTTTGGCTAATCTTGGTCGCTTGATGCCATAAGAGCCCTTTGCATTGTTTCCAATTTTTTTGTTTTTATAGGAGATTTTGCATGTAATGGGATGGTTAGGAAATTTGCTATAGAGTGATTTTTCAGAACATAAAACTAAGTTTTTTAATTGTTTTGCTTCTAAAAAAGCCTACAAATGCCCCCTGAGCCAGCTCTCTTCAGAACGACTTAACTAAACTGGAAGCATGGGCAGCAAAATGGAGAATGAGATTCAACACAGACAAGTGTAAGGTAATGCACTGTGGGGGCAAGACCAAAAATTACACCTACATACTAAATGGGGTAATACTAGGGGATTCTGTACAGGAAAAAGACTTAGGGGTTCACATAGATAAAAAATTAAGCAGCAGTACCCAAAGTAAGAGTGCAGCAAAGAAGGCTAATAAGATATTAGCATGCATAAAATGGGGAATTGATGCAAGGGACGAGAGTATTATACTCCCATAATATAAATCAATAGTGAGGCCACATCTTGAATACTGTGTGCAATTTTGGGCACCATATTACAAAAAGGATATCCTTGAGCTAGAAAATGTTCAGAGGCGGGCAACCAAACTAATCAAGGGCATGGAGATGCTGGAATATGAGGAAAAACTTGCAAGGCAAGGCATGTTTACATTGGAAAAGAGGAGACTAAGAGGGGACATGGGGGGTAATTCCAAGTTGATCGCAGCAGGAAATTTTTGTAGCATTTGGGCAAAACCATGTGCACTGCAGGGGGGGAGGGCAGATATAACATGTGCAGAGATAGTTAGATTTGGGTGGGGTGTGTTCAATCTGCAATCTAAATTGCAGTGTAAAAATAAAGCAGCCAGTATTTACCCTGCACAGAAACAAAATAACCCACCCAAATCTAACTCTCTCTGCAAATGTTATATCTGCCCCCCCTGCAGTGCACATGGTTTTGCCCAACTGCTAAAAAAAATTCCTGCTGCAATCAACTTGGAATTACCCCAATAATCAACATCTACAAATATATAAGGGGTCAATACACAGAGCTCAGGAGGGACCTGTTTTCTATAAGATCAGCACAGAGGACACGTGGTCACTCGCTTAGGTTAGAGGAGAGGAGTTTCCGCACATTGATGCAAAAAGGTTTTTTCACAGTAAGGACAATACGTGTTTGGAATTCCCTGCCTGAGAGAGTAGTAACAGCGGACTCAGTCAACACCTTTAATAATGAGTTAGATAAATTCCTATTGGATAAAGATATTCAGGGTTATGGTGCGTAGGCACGCATTATAGTTAATATAACTAGTCCTCACATTAAAATAACTAGCCCTATAATAAGATTACATAGGAGACCACAAATAGGTTGAACTCGATGGACAATTGTCTTTTTTTAAACCTTAGTTACTATGTTACTATGTTACTATGTTACTAGCTATAGTGTAATTCCTACAGTTTCTACATTTCACTAATACCAAAGCTTATTTACATTAGCCACACTTACATTAATACACAGATGTGATATACTGTATGACCTGTACTCCATAAAGAGAGGTATTGAACCACAATCTCCCTGCACCAGCTTTATAGAAGGAAGACCCTGCCCTTCCCTCCATCTACAATGCCTATCAAACCGCATAACACTGTCATAGGTCACATGCAGACCTGTCCTCTCATACACAATCAGACAGAGGGACAGGTCACAGGGCCCAATTCAGACTTGATCGTATCAGCAAATTTGTTAGCAGATGGGCAAAACCATGTGCACTGCAGGGGGGGGGGGTAGGGCAGATATAACATGTGCAGAGAGAGTTAGATTTGGATGGGGTGTGTTCAAACTGAAATCTAAATTGCAGTGTAAAAATAAAGCAGCCAGTATTTACCCTGTACAGAAACAATATAACCCTCCCAAATCTAACTCTTTCTGCACATGTTATATCTGCCGCCCCTGCAGTGCACATGGTTTTGCCCATCTGCTAACAAATTTGCTGCTACAGTCAGGTCTGAATTGGGCCCACTGTCTCCCACCAGTCAGCATGTTTTTCTTTTGAAATACTCTGTGAACATTCTGATGATTTGTTTCCATGACTACATATTCCTCTGTCCCCACATCCTGGGGCCATGGATGAGCAGGAGATGAATAGTGAATACAAGAAGTGATTGTATAGCACACCATAGACACAGATGGCTACAAATCTATTTCTTGAATGAAGATGAAAAAGATCAAACTTACATCTAATCACATAGTGTGTTGTTTATTTTACTTCGACATCATATAAAATTATAAAATAATGTATCATTTTTGTAAGTACAGTGAACCACTAATAGATTACTCCTGTAAGTTTGGCCTACCGGTTCAAGTCTGTCCAGTGCAACACTAATATATAGCGAGTGCAAGCCTGACTCCTGTTCCTCCTTGCTCCAGTCTGGCCATTGCACAGCTAATAAATATTCATTGCAAGTCCGACTCGTGTTCCTTTTCATACTGGTTCAAGTCCAGCCAGTGCACAGCTAAAATACAGTCAGTTCCAGTCCTGTTCCAGTTTCCACCATTTCCAGTCTGTTCAGAGCAAAGTCTATTTCAGTTACAATATATCATACTATTCAGTTCAGTTCAGTTTGTCTCAATTCCAGCATGTTCTCTTTAAAACATATCAGTACATATAATATTGATACATTCCCAACAGTTCACTCACCATTACTCAGTGCCTATATCTTGTCTGCTGTCTCTCCATGCATTGTTCAACTCATGCGCAATAGTTATCTATGTCCAACTAGCTTCCTGCACAAAGCACCCACTACTGAACCTGTGCCAGAATACATCTCAAGTCTACAGACCTGACACTCAGTTCTGGAAGGCTGTGATTGGAATTGAGGAAGGCAGTTAATAAAGCTTTGTTGTGCCATACCAAGTCAGAGGACAGAGCATGAAATTAAATGGCTAAATGAGCCACTGTACAACAAGTCATAACACACTGTATGTGGTATAGATCACTCTCCAAGTCTCAGCAAATAGTTTCCAAAAAGTTATCTACGAGTATCTATCAAAATCAGAGAGAATCAGACTGGTGTGCACACAGAGTGGAGAGGCCCAAGACAGAGCTGTTCCTGTTCTCTACAGCAACAAAATTCTATAAGCCATCATGGTACGACCTCAAAGAAAATTATTTGGTTGCACTTTAAAATAAATCCAACATTAATTAAGGAATACTCCGTAAAATTTAGGATCGCCATTGAAGTTTTTTTTTGTAGAAAGATTTAAATGAGGAACAGAGGAACTGGAAGTGTTTGAAGTGTTTAAAAACACGAACTGATTCTATCAATCATACGGGTGGCATTCTGTATGCCGGCGGTCGGGCTCCCGGCGCTCAGTATACCGGCGCCGGGAGCCCGACCGCCGGCATACCGACACTTATTTTCCCTCGTGGGGGTCCACGACCCCCATAGAGGGAGAATAAAATAGTGTGGCGCGCGTAGCGCGCCACCGTGCCCGTAGCGTGGCGAGCGCAGCGAGCCCGCAAGGGGCTCATTTGCGCTCGCCACACTGTCGGTCAGCAGGCGGTCGGGCTCCCGGCGCCGGTATGCTGGGCGCCGGGAGCCCGACCGCCGGCCAGCCGTAGTGAACCCAATCATACATTGCCATGTTTAGTTTCTCCAGTTGATTCACCAGACTTTGCTTTGAATCTGCCACTTGGGTTTGTATTCCTGCTGAGTCCATTTGGCCTCTATTAACTGGAATATTCTGAGTTTGATTTAGGCTCTGGACTGGGACTGCTGGGCAGGACTTGTTGTAACTAGAGAGAATGAAGGTATGTGGTTTAATGGCAATTATCCTCATTCAGTGCCACATTCTGTACAAGTTAGATAACTGAGCTGGAAGAGAACTTATATAAATACTAAACTTAAGAACTGAGATACTATCCTACAACTAAAGCATGCACTAGCTGAAAGCCTTGAACACAGGTAACTGGAGTGATTTCTGTAAGTGATGCGTGTAAACAGTACACAGGTATGCACAATGTTGGCTAGAGTGGTAATACACAACAGTACTGGTTGTGCAGGCTGTGGATAGAAATGCATTCTGATACTGATTGTGCACTCTGAAGGCTGTGAATAGTAATGCACACCAATGTATGCTACAAGTAATGATGTGGTAGCACACAAAAGTCACAGAACATGAGAAAAGAATTGTTTTGCAAATTAAGTTATCTTAACACCCATTATTTCCATCAGTTGTACTGATACACCATGTCACTTGTCTCACCTGTGCTACATATTCATCATACTGTACCTGCATTCTCAGACTACTGAAGTTTATACAAAAGACAGGGATGCAGCTGTGTGATTGTCCTAATGAGAATTATTTATCCACACAGCCATGTTAATATGTTAAAGTACAGTTTACCAAACTCCGCCATTACAGTCCAAGTTTTAAGGCTATCCAAGCTTCACTCCAGATGGTTAAATCAACTTGACTGTAATACAGTGAAGTAAGAAGTACTGCATGTTTTTTATTTAAAAAGTAACCTGGATATGACATGGAGAACCAGACGTACATGAATGGATTCCACTTGTTACCATTTTTTGCCAAATCAAACTATATATTGTCTACTATATGTATATTTTTCTTCCTCTATATATTTGGAGTACTTATTAATGCTATTATAATAACAGTGATATACATTGATTACCAATTACATACCCCCATGTATCTATTTCTCTGTAACCTGGCCTTAGTAGATATCTGTTATACAACCACCACTGTCCCTAAACTGCTGTACATGTTACTATCTGGAGATAATACAGTGTCCTTCATACAATGCTTCTCCCAGATGTATGTTTATTTGTTATCTGATTCCTCAGAGGTTTATCTAATATTCATTATGGCATATGACCGATATGTTGCTATATGTGATCCTCTACACTATCAAACTATTTTAAATAGAAAACACAGCCTCTTATTGGCATCTGGCACTTGGATATCAGGATTATTAAACTCATTTGTGATTACAATCCCAGCATCACACATGTCCTTCTGTCAGTCTCGCACCATACACCAGTTTTTCTGTGATACTAAAGCTCTGATTAACATCTCCTGTGCTGGCAGTAGAGTTGTTTATACTGTAATCTATATGGAAGCAGTAATAAATGGAGTTTTCCCAGTCATGTTCCTTTTATCATCTTATGCTAAAATTATCAGGGTCATCTTGAAGATAAAATCTAAGGAAGGAAGAAATAAAGCCTTCTCCACCTGCTCATCCCACCTCACCATTGTCATTATGTACTATATGACAGGTACGGTTGTGTACATGATGCCACCATCAGAATACTCCGATGTCCTAGAACCAGTGTTTACTGTACTGTACGCAGTTGTAACTCCCATGATAAACCCTCTGATCTACAGTCTACGGAACAAAGATGTGAAAAGTGCTCTGCGGAGACTACTAGGGGGGTAACTAAGTATTGAACAGTGAGAAAGATTGTGCAAAATGTTTAAATAAAACTGTGATTGATTACTTAATTATAGCAATTATTTGCTAATTACTCTGAAATAAATCATAGTCTTTGAATTTGCTCTTATTGTTTCTTTTATTTTCTGAAATCTTTGTAATAGCTTTGTTATGTCTGCTTTATCGTTTTTGATTGCATTTCGTCACTAAGCCTGAATTTTAGTGCTATGTCTGTGTGCATTTTAGCAAGGGGTATGAGTGGTTGGGTCAACTTAACTTAGGTCGACAGTCATTAGGTCGACCATGATAGGTCAACATGTATTAGGTTGACAGGGTAAATAGGTGGACATGGTCATTAGGTTGACATGTACTAGGCCGACAGGTCAAAAGGTCGACATACGTTTTTAATGATTTTTGTGCCGTTTTCTCGGTACAGTGACCGGCAACCCCAATTAGTGCACCATGTCCTCTCGCATGGCTTGCTTCGCTCGCCATGCTTCAGGCAGGTGTTACTATAGAAATTACTGTTCCCAGTCGTAGTCCATGTGGATCGTAAAGTATGAAAAAGTTAAAAAAAAAGAAAAAAAAGTGAAAAACTCATGTTGATCTTTTGACCTGTCAACCTAGTACATGTCGACCTAATGACCACGTTGACCTATTTACCCTGTAAAACTAATTTATGTCGACCTATTGTGGTTAACCTAATGACTGTTGACCTTAGTTGGGTCAACCTAACAACTGTATCCCTTAGCAAATGGTGTTTGCTATCATTTGAACAAATGACAGAGATGGTCCCATTCCTAGTATGTTTATTTACCATGCAGCACATTTACAGTCAGACACATTTACACTGTGAATGCAAATATATTGAAAAATATCTTATAAAACAATGGCATGCCTTATTACATGCACTATGCTGTGTTAGCTGAAGATAAGTCCTGTTTAAAAGCTGTAGTACAGACACCAGTCATATGAGGTATTCAGTGCTATTTCCATCTGCATGTAACAATTGTAAAGAATTCTTAGTGTTCAGTATATAATACATTAATATATAAATATACAGTATATTCTAACCCTGTTATATATGATGTAAAATAATGTATAATATGTATGTAATAGTAGGTTAAGTTATTATAGATGTAGAAATAACCTATACACATCCGTAAATTTAGGAACTAAGATGTGGGATAAAATGGTGATTGGTGCCCTGGCACATATAGGATTTCTTTAGTGACTGAGCACAAGACTCTGTGAAGCTGGTACGTGACTTGAGCAGGAAAACTATAACCACAAGGCATTTCTGGGTGCAACTCGAGTCCTTAATGTGGTAGCGGGGTTTATTGTCAGTAACAGGATATTCAGGAACACAGTGGTTAACAGCAGTTACGTAGCAGTGAACATAAATTGTGGTAACAGCAGGTAACAGGGTGACTCACCTCTTGAAGCTAAGTGCACTGTGTTAACATGGTACTGTATCACTCCTGGAGTCAGGGCTTTTTCTAGCCAATTTGACTCCCAATGCGAGATTTAAAAATGTGCCTCCCCATTGACATTAAAAAAATCCCCCCCCCCATATAGATACAAAAAGAAAAAGTATGCGTGAGCTCCCGGCAAGGGGGCATGGTCTCAATACAATTGGTGTGGTCTCATTTAAAAATGGGCGTGGTCTCATCTGAAAAGACTACCTTACACCCCAGTTTTTGACCTTGCACCAACAGATCACGGAGACCACAGGAAAAAATATATATATATATATATTATGCCATATATTCCGCAATGCCCTTGATACATTTAATCCCCATTTTACACATTACGGCAGGCGAGTGTCCCCATTTTACCCATTACAGAAGGCAAAAGTCCCCATTTTACACATTACGGCAGGCAAGAGTCCCCATTTTACACATTACGTATACAAGAGCCCCCATTTTATACATGACTGCAGGCAAGAGTCCTCATTTTAAACATGACGGCAGGCGAGGGTCCCCATTTTACACATGACGGCAGGCGAGTGTCCCCATTTTACACATTAGGCAGGCAACTGTCCCCATTTTACACATGACAGCAGGTGAGTGTCCCCATTTTACACATGACGGCAGTCGAGTGTCCCCATTTTACACATGACGGCAGGCAAGTGTCCCCTTTTTACACATTAGGCAGGCAAGTGTCCTCATTTTACACATTACGGCAGGCGAGTGTCCCCATTTTACAAATGCGGCAGTCGAGTGTCCCCATTTTACACATGACGGCAGGTGAGTGTCCCCATTTTACACATTACACAGGAGAGTGTCCCCATTTTACACATGAGGCAGGCAAGAGTTCCCATTTTACACAATACAGCAGACAAGAGACCCCATTTTACACAATACAGCAGGCAAGTGTCCCCATTTTACACATTAGGCAGACTAGTGTCCTCATTTTACACATTACGACAGGTGGCAGAGGAGGAGGGGGAGGGGAGGGAGATAGAGAGAGAAAAAGAGAAACTTACATTTGAGGTGGTTCTTCCCGCTCTTCAGCCCACCTCTCCCTCATCGCGCCACCCTTCCTATAGCTTGGCTCCCCCTCCTACCTCTTCTCGAGTACCCAGCTCGGGGAACAGAGTTTCGTGGAATAATGCGATTGCATCATGACATCACAACGCAACCGCACCATTCCGTGAAACTCTGCAAAGCAAAGACCAGCAGAAGTGCCGCGGCGGTCGCCCCGTGAAGTTGCACGGCTCGCCTGCCCCAAGAAACGGCACTGTCTAGAGTGAAGAAATTGGCTGTAGTGTCACGTGCTGTAGCAAATCAGGTTAGAGGTCCTACAGACTCTGGGTCCTAGTTCCCAGCATAAATGCAGCATAGGTGACAGCACAGAGTGTATTATTCACAGTTAGTAGTGTTTATACTCACAAAAAAGCATGCATTGCAGACACAAGTACACCCTTTCACCTCTATATAATTTGTTAGCTTAAAGAGCAAAGGAAAAGTAAGTAAGAATCAAGTTTTTTTATAAATTAGGTGTTTCAACCCAATAAAAAAGTGCTCAAAGCCTAGTGCTAATAGCAAATTTGGGGAATGAACAACAGAAAAATTATGTGTTATTATAGTTGAGGATTGCAGCATGGTTTACAAAGTCTCTAAATCCTAGCATAGCTAAATTCACTTGTGGATTAAGGTCCACAAAACAAAATGTGTCCATAACAACTTCTGAAAGCAATAAGCTCCTCCGAACTCAAAGCTTTTTTTTTTTTTAGTTTCCAGCTGTTACTTCTCAGCAAGCCCTGGTGTCCCTAAAATGTGGGGATAGGCTGAAACCTGTTTATATACAAGTTCCAGTCTACATGCAGCTGCTAAAGCATATTGGCATTTGGAGTATTAATAGCTCCAGGTTGCCTAGGTTCTGTAATTCAACTACAATAATTACTATTAACAAACATGATATGTTTTCACTGTTCCCATAACATAAAGGTATCTGGTCAAATAGTGAACAGATGCCATGTCGTCATTCATAATGATGACATCACAATGTTAACACTAGAATGTGCTAAGATTGGCCCATAAACTAGAAGTAACAGAGCAACCAAAAAAAAGTTAAAGATACGTATGAATAGTGTATAATTCCAACCCATAAACTGTCACTATGTTACAATTCCCATGTTCTCCAAATGTAGTTTGGCTTCCATACGTAGATAACAAAAAGAGAGAATGTGGAGTAATATAAAAAGACAATTGTCTTTGCAAATGTACTAAGTTGCCTCCATGAAGCACACGTGATGCTGTGTGACATCCTGCAGATACTGTATCTTTGTGTAAATGCAACAATTATTAAAGAAAGTACTTGGATTTGTATAAATACTGTATGGTCACACTTTGAGTCTTCTAATAGGAAGAACTGTAGGTTCCCATATAAATTGTGTGAAATCTGAACAAATCAGTTGCATTTATTGCCTGTGCGCAAATTTAGAAATGCAAAGATAACCATGTAATGCAAGAAGAAAAATAATCCCATACTCCATTTGTGGAGTAGGTCCAGGTAATTACCATCAAAACTAAAGACCAGAATTAAATAAAGTATAACCTCTCAAATTAGCTTAACTCTGTTTTCACTTTAAAACTTAAATGTTTGCTTAATTTTTTAAACATAATAGATATTCTATCAATTTATGCCAGCCTTTACTCTTCTCAAACTTGTGAACAGAGGAAAACAACATATCTATAATAAAGACATATTGGTGGGCAAAATGATCAGCATTATTTTATTATTTATTGAAAGGAATAAAAATGTACAGTGTTAAAGATAGAATGGCCCTATACAAGGTATCACCATCATACCCAAATAATCCAACAAAATGTGTACTTCGGGCTATCTTCCAACCCATACCAACAACTCAAGGCTTAGATGAGGGCAATCTGCTAGCCCATTAATAACAACTCATGGTTTAGATGGAAGCTAACTTGATGAAAATCAGAAACTCCCATGCAAAGAACAGGTATGACAGTTAGTTTCTAATAATAACTAGAAATGAGCGGGTTCAGTTTTACTCGGATTTACTCAAACAACCTTATTGGCTCATTGTGTTTTGTTTAGCCAATAAGAAAAATCCAGAAAAAAAGAACTTGCGTTAATTCTGGTGTTAAGAACTGAGTAAATTCGAACCCGCTCATCTCTAATAATAACCAAGTCAGTACATCAGCAATGATAGACTACTCTGCAAAATATACCATAAACTTCAACTACAGAAGTATAACAGCTGATCAACCACAATGTAAATAATCCAGATAGAGATTGAAGTATAATATAGGATCACAGATGTCTCCGAAACCAAGATATAACAGAATGTATTAGGATTTGTAAGCATACTGATAAGCACACTGATATTTTAGCGTGATTATGTCAACAACTGACAAATTATACAGGGTGTGCTCACTGCTCAGTAGATGTTCAGCCCCTGGGTTAGCTAAGCTTCAGTCTGTCTGTCCTAGTCCAGGATCAGCAGCTATAAAAGCTTCAAGGAGCGTTCTCTTAGTCTCATGTGAAACTAAATTCTCACTACTCAGTTTTGGATTAAGGTGGTTACCTTATTTATAGAGGATGAGTATGGTATTGATTCCTATAAATCTGTTTTGAGTACACACAATAAATTTCTATACACGTTACAAATTAAAACAATTGAATATCAATAAAACAGTTTAAAACAATCCACAAATATTTGCTTATAGACATTGTGAACACCCTTAGGTGTCAGTATACAACCAATTTGGCCAATTGTCATATCATTTCTTTTAAACGCCAATAATGGTTTCAGACCCCACTTGCATATCATATGTGTAGACACTGGATTAATATTTCCTTTTGATAAAGGTGTTTCTACACTTATGATCCACCCTGTATATATATACAGTGAGGAGATCAGGGTAGGGGTGCACTCTCCTGGGGTAGGTGGGCATCTCCAAACACAAAGCTGTCAAGAAAACCGCACACAAATCCAGGGTCTTCATTCAATTTAGCCATGCCCAGTTTTGTTGCAAAACATAAAAATAAATACTTGCCCGTCTTTGCACTAACTAAACTTTACAGATTCCCTCTCTCAAGG
Organism: Pseudophryne corroboree; assembly: GCF_028390025.1. Classification (NCBI taxonomy): domain Eukaryota; kingdom Metazoa; phylum Chordata; class Amphibia; order Anura; family Myobatrachidae; genus Pseudophryne; species Pseudophryne corroboree. The sequence goes on from NC_086450.1 coordinate 462,531,399, forward strand.
TGGTAGAACCTAATGGCCCTACCACAAACATGCATATGCACAGTACTTACAGTCAGTAAACCACAGCCTCTCATAACAGGCCTGCTGCCTATTTTCCCAGGTAGTGAGACGCTGATCCAAGCCCTGCCAAAGTTTAATCTTTTTATGTATAATGGAGAGAGATAAAAGTTCCTCCCTAAGTTCGTGGATGCCAAATCACCATCCTTAATATCTCTGTACAGTATTTTCTATTAGAGTACTAATTAGCATGAACAGCTAATTAGTACCCTAATAGAACATACTGTACAGAGATACTAAGTACGGTGTTGTATGGAATAGTTCGGAGGACAGAGCGGAATACAGGGATTCGCAGGAAACTGCAGTACGAAGAACGGAGCTGGAGAACTCATGATCTCTGATGTGCGCAATGGATTGTGCATTGGACAACAATAAGCACGGTATCAGGAATCGGAGCCGCTGACACTGGAGCCAGGAACAAGTTGTACTGGCTGTGAGCAGGTGCAATAGAGAGGTTTAAATTTGAGATGTGTGGTGGACACTTTTCTGGTTAAGTGTTTTGGTTTTGGATATGGATGTCCATTCATATTTTAGATATGGATTGGTTTTGCCAAAAACACACTTTCTGGTTTTTGTTTTTTTAAATCTGGATTATTATTTTTTTGAAAACATAAAAACTGCTAAAATCACAAAATGTGGTTTTATTTTTGTTCTTTCTGTATTACTAATATCAATATCATTCATTTCCACCATTTCCAGTCTATTCTAAACACCTCACACCTCACAATATTGTTTTTAGGCCAAAAGGTTCCACCGAGGTACAGTAGATGGATGACTAAGCTAAGTAACACAAGTGTGCGGCACAAACACCTGGCCCATCTAGTAGTGGCACTGCAGTGACAGACAGGATGGAAGTTTTAAAAACTTGGCCCCAAAGAGCACAGAATGCAAAGAAAAAAAGAGGTGGAAGATGGAATTGTAATTAGGACCTCCCACCCACCCTTATGTTGTATAAACAGGACATGCACACTTTAACAAACCAATCATTTCAGCAACAGGGTCTGCCACACGACTGTGGCTAAAATGATTGGTTTGTTTGGGCCCCCCCCCAAAAAAAAAATAAGCAATTCATCTCTCTTTGTACAAACTGGCTCTACAGAGGCAAGATGTTGTCCTCATCCTCCGATTCCTCACCCCTTTCACTGTTTAAATCCTCATCCTCACAGAGAATTAATTTGTCCCCACTGGAATCCACCATCCCAGGACCCTGTGTACTTTCTGGTGGCAACTGCTGGTAAAGGTCTTCCTGGAGAAATTTATAATTCATTTTGATGAACATCATCTTCTCCATATTTTGTGGAAGTAACCTCCTGCACCGATCGCTGACAAGGTTACCGGCTGCACTAAACACTCTTTCAGAGTAAACACTGGAGTGGGGGCAACTTAGGTAAAATAAAGCCAGTTTGGCAAAGGGTCTCCAAATTGCCTCTTTTTCCTGCCAGTATACATACGGACTATCTGATATGTCTACCTGGATGCTGTCACTGATATAATCCTCCACCATTCTTTCAACGATGACAGCATCATACGTAGTGACAATAGACATGTCAGTAATTGTAGGCAGCTCCTTCAGTCCAGACCATATGTCAACACTTGCTCCTGACTGCCCTGCATCACTGCCAGCGGGTTGGCTAGGAAATGTTATTCTTTTCAATGCAGCCCCAGTTGCAGGAGAAAATGAAGGAGGAGCTGTTGTCGGCCACATTCCGCTTGTGCTGTCGATTTTCTCACCAGCAGGTCTTTGCACCTTGGCAGACTTGTGTCCACCAGAAAGAGAGATACACCGTAGGCTTTAAACCTAGGATCAAGCACGGTGGCCAAAATGTATTGCTCTGATTTCAACAGATTGACCACCCTTTAATCATGGAAAACCAAATAAAGGGCTCCATCCATAATTTCCACATACTTTGCGGAATCGCTCCATCTCAGCTCCTCCTTAAATTTATCCAGCTGCTTCTGCAAAAGCCTGATGAGGGGAATGACCTGACTTAGGCTGGCAGTGTCTGAACTGACTTCACGCGTGGCAAGTTCGAAGGGTTGGAGAACCTTGCACAACCCGGAAATCATTCTCCACTGCGCTTGAGTCAGGTGCAATCCCCTTCTTTTGCCTATATTGTAGGTGGATTTATAGGCTTGAATGGCCTTTTGCTGCTCCTCCATCCTGCAAAGTATATAGAGGGTTAAATTCTACCTCATTACTACGTCTTGCTTCAGGTAATGGCAGGGCAGGTTCAAGAGTGTTTGCTGAAGCTCCAGTCTTTAGCATGGAGTCGTTGAATGTCGAAAGTGGGACGCTTTTGTTCTGGCCACCAACAGCATTTCCAGCACGCTCCTTTAATTTTTCCAAAAATTCTGCACCACCAAATTAATTGTGTGTGCAAAACATAGGGCATGCTGGAATTTGCCCAGATGTAATGCATGCAAAAGATTGGTGGTGTTGTCAGATATCACAAATCCCCAGGAGAGTCTAAGTGGGTAAGCCATTGTGTGATGATGTCCCTCAGTTTGTGTAAGAGGTTGTCAGCGGTGTGCCTCTTACAGAAACTGGTGATACACAGCGTAGCCTGCCTAGGAACAAGTTGGTGTTTGTGAGATGCTGCTGCTGGTGCTGCTGTTGTTGCGGAAGGAAAATATATCTACCCAGTGGGCTGTCACAGTCATGTAGTCCTTAGTTTGCCCTGCTCCACTTGTCCTCATGTCTGTGGTTAAGTGGACAGTGGGTACAACCACATTTTTTAGGACACTGAAGAAACTTTTCTTATTGTCCCTGTACATTCCGGGAAGCGCTTTTCTAGTGAAGTGAAATTTAAATGGGATTTAGTACTGGGGACACAGTACGTCCACCAACTGTCTAAATCACACTGCATTAATGGTGGATACCTGACGCACATCTAACACCAGCATAGTTGTTATGGCCTCAGTAATCCGCTTTACAACAGGATGACGGCTGTCATATTTCATCTTACTCACAAATGACTGTTGATAAAGTAGTACAAGTGGTCATCCGACTTCCTCTCTGGGATAACGATCAACTCCCAGCAGCAACAACAGCAGTGGAAGCAGCAGCAGTAGGCGTACCACACAAGGATCTTTCGGAGGAATCCTGTATAGGAGAGGACTCATCAGTCATGCCAGTGAAATGGCCTGCAGGACTACTTACATTCCTGACTGAGGAGGAAATTGAAGTTGAGGGAGTTGGTGGTATGGATTGCAGGAGCTTGGAAACAACAGGAAGAAGGAATTTAGGTGTCAGTGGACTGCTTACGCTATTACCCAAAGTTTCTGAACTTAACAATGACATATGATGAATGCTCTGCAGGTGACATATAAAGGAGGATATTCCTAGGTGGTTAATGTCCTTTTCCCTACATATTATGGATTGACAAAAGCAACACATGGCTTGACACCTGTTGTACGGATTTGTGGACAAATAATTCCACACCAAAGAGGTGGCATTTTTTGTATTTTGCTCAGGCATGAGAATAGGGTTTTTCATCCCATGGCCAACAACTGTTTCAACTGGTGCTTTATTCAACCAAACCACATCACTAAAAGAATCTTCATCGTCAACTTCCACCTTAGCACCAGCTACACCAATATCCTCCTCATCCTGGTGTACTTCTACTTTGTAATCTCAATATCAGCAACTGGACTGGTAGTGCTCTTCCCAGCACTTACAGGGGATGTGAAAATGGTGGTAGAAGCCTCCTCTTCCCATACAGTCTTGGGAAGGCCAGGTCTAGACATTGCAACTGCGGACACAGTTGGACTCTCCTTGGGGATTTGTGATATCTTTGAATGCACAGTTGTTTTTTTCTTGTGCTTTAACAAGCTTTAATTTTTTAACTTTTGAGAGGGAGGAGGACTTCCATTTTCATGAGAAGCTTAACCACCAGTCATAAACACAGGCGGAGGCCTTAGCCTTTCCTTGCCACTTCGTGTTGTGAATATCATATTACCAATTTTACGTTTTTCATCAGATATTTTTTTTTTTACTGATTATTAATTTTTGCTTCTTGGAATTACCATGCCCTCTTTGACATTGGGCATCAGCCTTAGCAGTTGACGTTGATGGAATCACATCGTCAATGTCATGACTGGTGGCAGCAGCAGCTTCAGCACTAGTACTAGGAACTGGAAGTGGTTCCTGATTTTTCAAAATTTTTTCCTCCAAATTTTTGTTCTCTATTTCACAGGACAGCACCCCTTTATTATTACAGCACACAGAACAGTGCCCTTTATTTTCACAGCACCCTTGTATTTGAAAAACACCCCTGTAATTATACAGTATACAAGACAGGGCCAGTGTCATTTTATTTTAACAACAGCACCCGTGTATTTGGGCCAGTGTAATGTTATTTTAACAACAGCACCACTGTATTTTTACAGCATATAGGACAGGGCCAGTGTACATTTATTTTCACAGCACCCCTGATTTTTGACAGCATACAAGACAGGGACAGTGTACATTTATTTGCAAAGCACCCCTGAACTTGTACAGCATACAGGACTGGGCCAGCACCCCTGTAATTTTACAACATACAAAACAGTTCCAGTGTAAATTTATTTTCACAGCAACCCTGAATTTTTAGAGCATACAAGACAGGGCCAGTGTACATTTATTTTCACAGAACCCCTGAATTTTCACAGCATACAGGACAGGGCCATCACCCCTGTATTTTCTCAGTACCCCTGTATTTTCACAGCATACAGGAGGACATTACCTCTGTACAGCACAGTGACAGCCAGCACAGTAACATCCATGTACAGCTGAAGCACCCCTAACAGCCCATGACACCACAGTGAGTGACAGGACAGCACCCCTAACAGCACCCCTAGAGAGCACAAACTGACCCCACCTGACGCCACCACCAACAGAGCGAGACAGAGGTATGTCTTCCTCACTCTCCAAGTCCGGAGTGAAAATGGTGGCAACACATGGTTCTTTATATGGAATCCAAAGCCTCAAGAATCCGACAGCAGGGTGATGACATTTTCCCTCATTCTGGATTCCGAGTCTAGCAGGAAGTACTGAGCTAGACTCGGATCCCGGCTCAGATCGTGAAGTTCGGGGAGGTTTGGTTCTCTGAGATCTGAACCCACCCATCTCTAGTTTAAATTCGGTGCTCTGATCAGTCGTTATTACTGAAGTCATGTAGGAACTTGCGCAAGTGGTTCCTTAGATAGGGGCTGCTATCTTTATGTATTGATCAGTAAATGAACTATAACCCCACTGTTTATTATGGTGAGTGTAGAGCCTCTGTGGTTATATGGGTTCACCCAGTATAGCAAGAGACATTAGTGAGAGATACACTGCAAGTAATGATGTGATAGCACACCAAGTCACAGAACATGAGAAAAGAATTGTGTTTCCAATTAAGTCAATTTAACACCCATTATTCTATCAGTTGTGTTTGAACATCATGTCACTGCTACATCTTCATCATACAGTACCTGCATATGCAGTGACTTCTGGCTGCCTAATAGTGACTTAATACAAGAGACAGGGCTATAGCAGTATGACTGTCTTAATGAGAATACCATAATAAATGCAGTCCAGGTTTTAAGGATATCCATGCTTGAGTACAGATGGTTAAATCAAATTGATAGAGGTACTAATTAAGTCATCTGTGTTCAAGCATGGACATCCTTAGGACCTGGACTGCAATGGTGGAGTTTGGAAAACTCTTGATTGAAGTAATAAGTACTGTATGTTTCTTTACAGAGTAACCTGGATGGAGAACCAGACTTACATGAATGGATTTCTCTTGTTACCATTTTACACAAAATCAAATTATATATTGTCAACAATTTTTTTTACATTCTGTACATTTAGGAGTACTTAATAATACTCTTGTGATAACAGTTATATCTACATTTCAATGCTCAATTACACACCCAAGTACTCTCTGTAACTTGGCCTTAGTAGATATCTGTTATACAGTACAACCATTATTGTCCCTAAACTGCTGTACATGTTACTATCTGGAGCTAATAGTGTCCTTCATACAATGCTTCACTCAGAGATTTATCTAATATTCATTATGGCATATGACAGATATGTTGCTATATGTGATCCTTTACACTATCACACTGTTTTAAACAGGAAACACTGTCTTGTATTGGCATCTGGCACTTGGATAACAGGAAGCTTAAACTCCTTTGTGTTTACAATCCCAGCATCACACATGTCCTTCTGTCAGTCTCGCACCATACACCAGTTTTTCTGTGATGCTAAAGCTCTGCTTAATATCTCCTGTGCTGGCAGTGAACATTTTTATATTTGAATGTACATGGAATTTTTGATATATGGAGTTTTCCCAGTCATGTTCATTTTGTAAAAATTATCAGGATCATTTTACAGAAAAAAAATCTAAGGAGGGCAGAAAGAAAGCCTTCACCACCTGCTCATTCCACTTTACCATAGTCACTATGTACTATATGACAGGTGTGTCTGTGTACATAATGCCTCCATCAGAATACTCTGATTCCCTAGAACAGGTGTTTAGTGCACTGAACTCAGTTGTAACTCCCATGATTAACCCTCTGATCTACAGTCTATGGAATAAAGATGTGAAAAGTTCTCTGCTGAGACGACTGTGGAGAAAACAAAGTATTGAACAGTGAAGGGGAATGTGCAAAATGTTTAAATAAAATGATGTGATTGATACAGTGACTCAATTTGAACAATTATTTGTTAAAAATATGAAATAACTAAGTCTTTGAATTTGCTCTTATTGATCCTTTTTATTTTCTGAAATCTTTCTAATAGCTTTGTTCTGTCTGATTCATCCTTTTTATTTACAGTTCTTTTTATTACTTAGCCTGAATTTTAGTGCATTTTAGCAACTGTTATTTTCTTTCATTTAAACAAATGATAGAATTGCTTCCATTCCTAGTATGCTTATTTACCATGCGGCACATTTACAATCAGACACATTTGCACTGTGAACGCACACAGAAGAATAGCTTACAAAACAGTGTCATGCTTTATTACATGCACTGTGCTAAGTTGGATGTAACTGAAGATAACTCCTATTTAAAAGCAGTACTTTGTCGGACTGGTGCATGAAGAGCCCACAGGGGGAATGTAGTATTATGGGCCCATGTTTACGGGTGTTTTCAGTTTCCAGAGGGGGTGTGCCTCTCTGCCACAGAAGCTTGGCTAACCAATAAAGAGTGCATGATCTGGGCCCTTTGATAAATATATATATAGTAAATACTGTTAGTGCATGCATGATAATGTACCAGATTAAGAACAGCAATGTACTGTACAAAATACACTATAGTCCTGTGCAGTATAAGGTAACATATGTAATGCATAGTACAAATGAACAGTCTGGACCCTAATCTCTAGATAAGGAGGTGGGCCCCCAGGCAGTTGTGCCCACCAGTGGTTTCCACTGTTCCCCTGTGGGCCAGTCCAACCCGGAAGCAGTAGTACAGATACCTTTTATTTGAAGTACTCAGTGTTATTTCAATCTTCATTACAATGTTTTATTGTTTTACCAAACATTGCAGAGCCTTAACTAGACTTTTTGGTGCCCTGTGCCAGAGAGAAAATTGGTGCCCCACCCCCTCCTCCTCATTTTTTCAACAGTGATCCCAGAGAAAGCCCAATCTATGATGTGCCCTCCCACATCTTATATATACAGTGTATATATATATATATATATATATACACACACACACACACACACACACAATCCATGAAAAATCCGGCACTCACTTTAAAGATTTCCACTGCCTGTGTGCCCTTGTTATCTGAATAATACGTAGCAAGTTTAGAACCAATCCTGTTCAAAACAAAATACGGCACTTCAGGACTAGGTACTGTAAATTTATATCCATAAAATCACATGACACTACCCTTGGCGTAAGGGTAAAAAAACATCATGCTGTATTACATGTTGGCACATGTCAATCTCAGTAATGGAAAATACATAATATAAGCACATGCAGCGTATTGATGCAGCATTTCAGGACCACTGTGGGACCCTTCCTCAGGACATACAAGTGCCTAATAGGAGTGACAGAACAAGCATACAGTGTCAATGAATTCACCTAAATAGTGTCCCATTTCAGCTAACCAAACTGGGCAACAGCGTGGAACATCCAGCTTTCCCGAAAGCGCAAATGATAATGACATCATCAAATAGCGATGGTTACCGTGTTAAACCGGCTACACATCGCACTCCTCCGCTGGCTCGCGTCTGGATCTGATCATGGGGGATCTGCATCATAAACAACAAAAACAAATATATCTTGTAATGATCAACAAAAACAAATATGCAAAAACTAAAATTCACAAAAGGGGGGTTAGTGATATCTGTGCATACCAGCACAGTCTGTAATAATACACGGCCAAATGCGGATGTTGTTGGAAGCACTAAACTCCTCCAAGATTATGTTGAAAGGTTACAAGCAGAACATGCACCACAGCTGTAAATGCCTTATTGATAGTCATACTAACTATGTATAAATTGTAAAATAAACAGCAATAAAGAGAGCCAACTGTCATGGCTTTAAGCATAGAGCGTGCTCTCCCTAATTCATTTCACCAAACTGATAAAGTATAGCAACCAGCAAATAGATAGAACTATACACATACAGTGCATTAAAGATCGTTCCAGCTAACTTTTTCGTTCAATCCAAACAGCTGTAAAGGGTTCAGTTTATATATCGAGCATCATTCCCAACAATGAAACGACAACACTCTACAACCCCCACCCCCCCACCCCGATGTAGTGGAGGGACTTGGTCAATAATCTGATATTTCAATGCAGACAGGGGATGAAGTTTAGAACAAAAGTGTCTCGTGACTGGTTAATCATTAGATTTCCCACAACTAGCTTGATTGATAGATGACCGATGAAGATCCATACAGTCCCTAAGAGTCCAATTTGTTAATCCAACATAAATTAACTGGCAAGGGCATATAATGTAATAGATGGTAAATTTGGTAGTGCACATACGTGTCAAATATCATATTTCGTCTTGGTTACTGGATGCTCAAAGTACGATCCTGGAAGCAAAGAAGAACAGGTGGTGCACAAGGGACATCTATAACAATGTGGTTTCTATGTATGCCCAAATAAACATGGTTTGGGTGTATAATCAGTGATATCCATTTTTTACTAAATGATCCTGTAAATTACGGCCTCGCCTGTAACAAGTCATAATCTGGGAATTTTGAAAGTAAGAAAGTGATTTGTCTGTCTTGACAATCGGCCTAAGGCTTTGTTTGCCCTGGGTATAATCAGGCTAGCTGAAGAGAATCCAGTGGTCCATATAAATTTATTTTGGACTTGTTTTTCATTAACTTGGTGTTGAAACAGTGATGCTCTATCCAACCCCATTACTTTGATTTTAGTCGACTCCAAATATTTATCATTGTAACCTCTAGCTCTAAACTTATCCACCATTACTTGTAATGAATTATTCAATTGTGCAGGGTCACTTGTAATCTGAGCTACATGGCGCATCTGTGAATAAGGCATGCCTTTCTTTAGGGCTGTCGGATGTTGATTACTCACATCCAGGAGTGTGTTCCTATCGGTGCTCCACAGTGGATACTAAATTTCCATCCCTCAAATGGACTATAACATCCAGATAATCAATTTTAGATGTGCTGTACACATAGTTACATAGGGGGTAATTCCAAGTTGATCGCAGCAGGAAATTTTTTAGCAGTTGGGCAAAACCATGTGCACTGCAGGGGGAGCAGATATAACATGTGCAGAGAGAGATAGATTTGGGTGTGGTGAGTTCAATCTGCAATCTAAATCGCAGTGTAAAAATAAAGCAGCCAGTATTTACTCTGCACAGAAACAAAATAACCCACCCAAATCTAACTCTCTCTGCACATGTTATATCTGCCCTCCCCTGCAGTGCACATGGTTTTTCCCAACTGCTAAAAAATTTCCTGCTGCGATCAACTTGGAATAACCCTCATAGTTGTTGAGGTTGAAAAAAGACAAATGCCCATCGAGTTCAACCTGTATTATAACTTTGATATTAATTAAATGCTGTATCCTTGGATTTTGCTTTCAGATAGGAATTTATCTAATCCATTTTTAAACGTATTGATTGAATCCACCATTACTACCTTCTTTGGTAGAGAATTCCAAATCCTTACTGCTCTTACTGTGAAGAATCCTTTTCTCCGTTGTATATGAAAAAAATGTTCTTCTAACTTCAGGTGGTGTCCTCATGTCCTACATTATGTAGTGTTTTTTTGATAAACAAATCATTTGATAAATTCTTGTATTGTTCCTTTATGTATTTATAAATATTAAGAATGTACCCTCTCAATCGACTCTTTTCCAGTGTAAACAAATCTAACCTTTTGAGTCTTTGCTCATAATTCAGTGCCTCTAACCCCTTAACCAATTTGGTGGCTCACCTCTGAACCCTTTAGAGTACCAATATATCTTTTTTGTAGTGAGGTGCCCAGATCTTTACACAATATTCCAACTGTGGCCGCACCAATGATTTATGCAGTGGCAGGATTATACTCTCATCCCTTGTCTCCATTCCCCGTATTGTACATGCTAACACCTTATTTGCTATAATTGCTGCATTTTGACATTGCGTACTGCTACTACGTTTATTATCGATGCACACCCCTAAATCTTTTTCAACTACCGTTATCCATATATTTTCTCCATTTAGTTTATATGCTGCCCAATTGTTCTTAGCCCCTCATTCAGACGTGATTGCTTGCTAGCAGTATTTTGCAGCGCTGCGATCAGATAGTCGCCGCCTATACGAGAGTGTATTTTATCTTTGCAAGTGGGCGATCGCATGTGCAGCAGAGCGGTACAAACAAAAATCTTTGTGCAGTTTCTGAGTAGCCCAGGACTTACTCAGCTGCTGTGATCACTTCAGCCTGTCTGGGCCAGGAATTCACGTCAGACACCCTCCCTGGAAATGCTTGGGAATGCCTCTGTTTTTCCAAACACTCCCAGAAAACAGTCAGTTGCCACCCACAAATGCCTTCTTCCTGTCAATCACCTTGCGATCGTCCATGTGAATAGATTCTTCGTAAAACCCATTGCACAGCAACGATCCACTTTGTACCCGTGTGACGCACCTGCGCATTGCGGTGCATATGCATGCCCAATTCTGATCTGATCGCAGCGCTGCAAAAAAAGCTAGTGTGAGATCAGGTCTGATTGGGGGCCTTAATCCCAAAGTGCATAAATTTACATTTCTCTATATTGAACCTCATTTTCCATTTACCCACCCAGACCTCAAGTCTAGATAAGTCATTCTGTAAAGACTCAATATCCTTGTCTGAACTAATTACTCTACATAATTTAGTATTGTCTACGAAAATTGACACTATGCTTTCTAGGCCCACTTCTAGGTCATTAATGAATATGTTAAACAGCAATGGCCCAAGTACTGAACCCTGCGGTATTTCACTGAGCACTGAGGTCCATTCAGAGAACAACCCAGTTATCCCCACTCACTGTTCCCTGTTGTACAGCCAATTACTCACCCAAGTACAAATAGTGTTTCCTACCCCAAGCTCTCTTAGTTTGAAAATTAGTCTCTTATGTGGTACCTTGTCAAAGGCTTTAGCAAAGTCCAAAAAGACCACATTCACTGCATTTTCCTGATCAATCTGCTTTGCCCTGATCAATATTATTTCTCACTTTCTCATAGAAGCTTATTAAGTTAGTTTGACATGATCTGTCCTTCACAAAACCATGCTGAGTCTTAGTAATCTCCTTGGAGGTATCCAAACGCTCTAATATGCTAACCCTTAATATACCTTCCAATATTTTCCCCACTATAGATGTCAAACTTATAGGTCTATAATTACTGTGATGAGTTTTAATACCCTTTTTAAATATTGGGACTACCTCTGCTATACACCAGTCCTTTGGTATCATTTCTAATGCAATTGACTCACTGAAGATCAAATATAGGGGTGTAGATGTCTCTGCATAAAGGGGGTCATTCCGAGTTGATTGTTCGCTAGCAGTTTTTAGCAGCCGTGCAATGCTATGCCACCGCCCACTCGGAGTGTATGTTAGTTTAGCAAAAGTGCGAATGAAAGGATTGCAGAGCAGCTACAAAGTTTTATTGTGCAGTTTCAGAGTAGCTCTAAACCTACTCAGTGCTTGCGATCACTTCAAACTGTTCAGTTCCTGTTTTGACATCACAAAAACGCCCTGTGTTCACCCAGCCATGCCTGCGTTTTTCCTGGCACGCCTGCATTTTTCCGAACACTCCCTGAAAACGGTCAGTTGACATCCAGAAATGCCCACATCATGTCAATCGCTCTGCAGCCAGCAGTGCAATTAAAAAGCCTCGCTAGACCCTGTGTGAAACTACATTGTTCGTTGCAATAGTACATCGCGTGTGCGCATTGCGCCACATATGCATGTGCAGAAGTGCCAATTTTTTTGCCTCATCGCTGCACAGCGAATGAATGCAGCTAGCGATCAACTCAGAATGACCACCAAAGTTCCATAAGAACCCAGGGGTGAAGTCCTTTCAGCCTAGGAGATTTATTTATCTTAATTTAACTTACTCTCTCCCAGCCTACTTCCTCGCTTAACCAATTATTTGGCAAAGGGTCGTTATTTCAGTTTATGTTGTGCTCTATTCTTGTCAACATGTCCTCTCTAGTGAATACTGTTGAAAAAAATCTACTCAATAAATCTGCTTTTTCCCTATCATCATTAATCAAGACATCCAACTCACCCTTTAATGGACCAATATTCTCAGTTTTTAACCTTTTAGCATTTATATACTTAAAAAACTTTTTGGGGTTTGTTTTACTCTATCTTGCAATTTGTTTTTTGTTTTCTATTTTAGCTGCTCTGATTTCTTTCTTACATTTTTTTTACATTCCTTGTAAACACAACTTTTGTATCCATTTGTTCCTTGATCTCCTTATTAAGCCACATTGGCTTGAATTTACTACTTTTGTTTTTGTTGACCATGGAAATAAACAAATGAGTGTACTTATTGAGCACAGTTGAAAAAACATCCCACATTTCAGCCGTATTCTTACCATGAAATACAATTTCCCAATTTATGTCCTTCATTGCTTGTTTCAGCAAGTTTAAATTAGTTTTTCTAAAGTTAGAAGTCTTAGTTAGACCCTTATAGTGTTGTTTTTGGAAGCTGATATCAAAAGTGATCATATTATGATCGCTATTTCCTAAGGTCTCCCCTACTTTAGTATTTGATATTATATCCTCATGATTAGTTAGTATTTGATATTAATTACTCATGATTAGTTAGTAGTACATACATTTAATTGAAGAAGGCAATTCATTGATGTTGTTTATCATAGCTTGAAACTCCTCAGTACCACCACTCCACAGTACAAATAAATCATCTATGTATTGAATGAACCACAGTATATGTTGTGTATACACCATGTGATCAAAGAAATTTTTTTGTTCTGGTTCAAACATAAACATGTTAGCGTAGAGCGGCGTCACACTACTATCCATGGTGCAACCACCCAGCTGTAGGTAGAAACAGCCATAAAATAAAAAAATAAATTCTTGTGAGTACTAGACTCAAAAGTTTCAAAAAGACTGGTTTAACAAAACCAAAGTAATTATCTATGTTATTAATAAATGATTCCATAGCGTTAAGACATTCTTCTTGTGGAATTTAGGTATACAATGAAGTCACATCCATCGTACATAACAGAGTGTCCTCATGTAGATCATTAAATTCCAAGATTTTACTCAGAAAAGAAGTATCTCTCAAATACGTATGTCTCTTTGTCACATGTGGTTGAACCAAGGAACAATTTATACAGTAGTTAGCTCTGCTTTCAATATGGTATTTACAGCTGCAGTGCATGTTCTGCTTGTTAGCTTTCAACATGATCTTGGAGGGATTTAGTGCTACCAATGACATCCACATTTGGGGATTGGCCCTCTTCACAGATGATATGCTGTTCTTGGTGTTTCATCCCACTTTTTCATACCAGCAGTTCTTGGAATAATTAATCAGTTTAGCCTTTTTGCTGGCTATAAGATAAATTATGATAAATCACAAGTACCACTACTGGGTGACTTTGCACATAACTCCATTCCCACACCCATTCTATCTACTTATAAGGTGGTCACTGACAAAATCAAACATTTAGAAATAAATCTTAATAAATGTATCCATGACCTCTGCAGGGCAAACTTCACAATTGACACAGCCTCTATTGCAAAATTTGCTGCAAATTGGGCCTTGTTGGTAAAAACATTGTAATCAAATTATGTTTCTAAACTGATGTATAGCATGCAAATGTTTTCAATCAAGGGCCTAATGCAGACCTGATCGCAGCAGCAAATTTGTTAGCTAATGGGCAAAAACCTTGTACACTGCAGGGGGCTGGACAGATATAACATGAGCAGAGAGAGTTAGATTTGGGTGTGTTTAAACTGAAATCAAATTGCAGTGTAAGAATAAAGCAGCCAGTATTTACCCTGCACAAAAACAATATAACTTTCTCTGCACATGTTACATCTGCCCCACCTGCAGTGCATATGGTTTTGCCCAACTGCTAACAAATTTGCTGCTGAAATCAGGTCTGTATTAGGCCCCAAGCTGTATGCTAATGAACTTAAATGAACAAAATTGTTGTTCAAATATTTTTGTGGCAGGGAAAGATGTCTTGAAGGTTGCATCAGCTTTACAGAGAGTATGGCATATCAGCATGCTCTGTTGCTCTTTTGAGTTGTGGGTTCTATTTTCCCCATACTTGCCGGGCACCCTTGTGCAACCAGTGAAAGCTATTGTCACTCCAGGGGGTTTATTTGCTAAAATTCATGTTCCTGTCAATTTGGTGTGAGTTTGAACTCAAATTTTATCAGTCATATTTTTTTGCAACTTTTTGTAATCCTTAACTGGAATTTACTAAGCGTGTTTGACTAATTCGTATTTTCCGATGTCGATGTCATTCATATTTCTGGTTTCTTTTTTTCGTCCGTATGTGTTTGTTTCCGGCTGTACAAGGTTATTGTGATGCCTGATTCGTATTTTTTAAATGCGGCAGTGTTTTCTTGTCAGTGCGGCTACATTTTGTCCTTTTCATTCGATTTGGAAAGTAATACCTGATTGGTTGTGTACAATACGAGGGAGTGTCAAATCGCAGCCATATAAATACGCCCCAAACCGTCTGCACATCGTGAGTTTAGTTAGTGGAGAGGAGAGAGATAGTGATCTGAGGAGTTGATGAGTGATTTGTTGTTCTATATTGCGAGTTCTGAGTGTTGTGTGTTTGTAAGCTATAACATAGTAACATAGTATCTGAGGTTGAAAAAAGACAATTGTCCATCGAGTTCAACCTATTTGTGGTCTCCTATGCATGATGATTTGACTAAAATTTCTGACTGATGCTGATGTCAGCCGTTGCATTTTATCTATAACTATAATGCATGACTATGCACCATACCCCTGGGTATCCTTATCCATTAGGAATTTATCTAACCCATTCTTAAAGGTGTTGACATATTCCGCCATTACAACTCCCTCGGGCATGGAATTCCAAACACGTATTGTCCTTACTGTGAAAAAGCCTTTACGCCGTATTGTGCGGAATCTCCTCTCCTCTTACCTGAGCGATTGTCCACGAGTCCTCTGTGTTGATCTAACCAAAAACAGGTCCTGCGCAAGCTCTTTGTATTTTCCCCTTATATATTTGTAGATGTTGATCATATCCCCTCTTAGTCTCCGCTTTTCCAGTGTAAACATGCCTAGTCTTTCAAGCCTTTCCTTGTATTCCATCGTCTCCATGCCCTTAATTAGTTTGGTTGCCCTCCTCTGAACCTTTTCTAGTTCCAGGATATCCTTTTTGTAGTACGGTGCCCAGAATTGTACACAGTATTCAGGGTGTGGCCTCACAAGTGATTTATATAATGGGAGTATAATACTCTCGTCCCTAGCATCAATACCCCATTTTATGTATGCTATATCTTATTAGCCTTCTTTGCTGCAGTCCTACTTCGGGTACTACTGCTTAGTTTGCTATGTATGAGGACGCCTAAGTCCTTTTCCAGTACAGAATCCCCTATTTTTACCCCATTTAGTAGATAGGTGTAATTTTTGTTCTTGTTACCACAGTGCATTACCTTACACTTGTCTGTGTTGAAGCGCATTCTCCATTTGGCTGCCAATGCTTCTAATTTAACTAATTCATTCTGTAGAGACTCGGCATCCTCTGCATCCTCCTATGTATTACACAATTTGGTATCATCTGCAAAAATTGACACCATGCTGTCTAGTCTTTATTGTTGCCTTGTTATTTATTAGTATGTAAATTTTTCAGTCTTTGTTGTTTTAATTTAGAGTCTCTTGTCAGTGTATCTGTGTGTGTGTATGCGTGTGTGTGTGTGTGTGTGTGTGTGTGTGTGTGTGTGTGTGGTGTGTAGATAAGTGTATTTTTTTATTTATAAGTGTTCTCTGTTGTTTTTCTTCAGTATGTCTCATGCAGTGGTTAGTGAGGTGGAGGAGGTTAGTAAGGAAGGTGTGATGGAGGAGGTTAGTGAGTTAGGTTTTGTGGAGGAGGTTAGTGAGGTGGGTGAGGGGGATGATACGCCTGAGTCCTCTTGATCAATTGCTGCTGCTCCGCAGCCACGCACCAGGACCATGTCAGGCACAATGTCAAGTTTACATTTGCAGAAAATGAGGCCCTGGTGTGGGTTATTATGAGTTACCATCGGCAGCTTTTTGGTCCACAGCCTGCCAAGGTATCGTCCAGTAAAAAAGCAGGCATATGGAAGAAGGTGGTTAATGCTGTTAATAGTGTGAAAGCCAAAATTGCCAAGGAGGCCAAGTCTGCATGACAAACAGGAGGGGGGCATCCATTTGTGGCCTCTTATTTGGATTATGAGGTGAACCTGCAGAACCCGATTTCGACGGAAGTCTTGAGGGCAACTTTTGTTCGTGACTCAGATCACCGCAAGCAGGCTGGTAAGTTGTTTTTGATTTTCTGAAAGTATTATGTTGCCCTTTTGTTGTTGTGTCAATTGTTTTGTTGTGTGTTGTTTGGTAAAAAATAATGTATTGTTGTTTATTATGTGCTCATTTTTGATAGTATTCAATTGTGCATGTTCTTTTTTTTTCTAATATATTTTGTTTGCTTCCAAAACCAATCATACTGTATGTTCAATCATTGGTTTTTGCCATTGGTTTGTTTTTAAGTGTTTATGCCAATATAGGTTAGTAGTTGTATGTGTATTATTTTGAAACATACTATGTATACTTTTATGGTGATGTTTTGATTGTTTTTAAAATTAAAGGTCAGACAGAGATACATCATGATTTGGGTGCTATTTTTGGAATGGTGGATACTAAAATTCAAACTAATTGCATCATACTCATTTGCAGTATCAAAAAAGTCACACTCATCCACAGGCCCCATCTCCACACCAGCTGATGCAGAGGATGATGCTGATGCTGGTAAGAACAATAGTTTGGGCTTTTATTGACATTATTTTGCCATGGTTCTTAATGGTTCTTTTGTGTTTTAGGACCGTCAACACACGTGTTGCCATCAAGGAAACACAGTCTGGGTGTGTCTACCCACCCCATAAACATCACACTACCACGTTGACGCATGTCAGAGGTATCAGCCACCCCGCCTATGCAACTTCTGGACAGTCCGCAACCATTCTCCACACCGGCCTGGTGAGTGTAAAATTACCAGCACAAAATACACCCAACATCCTTACACACACACACACACACACACACACACACACACACACACACACACACACACACACACACTTTACCATATGCCTTACATTGAGCCAAGTCCACAAAGATGTCTTTCCAAATTCACATGGCTTAATACCCATGCCGACCAAACAAAATCCACTCTATATTTATGTTAGTCCATATAGTCAAAACATCTGTGAATGTTTGTGCATTGTATGTGCAACATGCATGTTTTAAAACCACACACATCTTAGTTAAATCTTGCCTTTGTACTGTCCAAGTTTAAGGCAGCAGCTTACATTCTAAGTGGTGATGCAAATAATGCACTGTTTAAATTTAGCATTATGTTCTTATTAACTTAATATCAGCGAATTTATGAACCAATGTTAGTCCCAGTCAGCAAAACAAAAGGATATATTAAATACAAATACCTATTGACGCACACCACACTGAATAAAAACGAAAATACAAACAACATCCAGTAAATATCCATTTTATTGAAGAATTTTCTGGAGTGCCAGGGACCGAAACACATTGGATATTCTTATATACATCATAAACATACACGCAACTGGTCTCTCATTTCAGGGGATACCATTCTTCACGCAGCTCCACAGCCCAAGTGCCGGAAACTGACAATGGAGGAACATATACATTACAACTCACAGAAATACCACTGCCTGCCGCAAGCCCATCACATTTGTATACTCCGCCCAGGCAAATGACACCACAGCAAGAACTAAGACCAACCCCAACTCAGCCACAGTCTCAGGAACAGGCTTTCTGGGAAAACTGGGCCACTCAGCAAAGCAATACTCTAGAGTGCTTGCAACGCCAAACACAATTAATTGGTAGTCCGGCCCATCACATACCAAGTTTATGTCGAAGCAACAGTCGGCAAATCACAGAACTCACAAGAATGGCTAACAACATGGAATTACAGAGGACAGACAATGGTAGGATGCTATATATATTTCAAAGAATTATGGATGAAAATCAAAGGCTCCACCAAATATACCTGCAAATATTAGCTACTATGCAAACTACACAACAGAGCATGCTCCGAATAATGTAAAACCACACAACAGCCACTAGAGACTTAAATGTCACTAGAACTACACTTACCCAGCATCTCATGTATCAATCAGAGAAAACATCTACCAGCTCAACAGGCACAACCCTCTTAGTGTCACCTGTCACCTCACCACCAAGACGTTCAGGATGATCCCGTCCACACACAAGTGCCAAAGGACCATCCACATCCAGAGGAACACCTGCAAAATAATTACAACAGCAAGGTTCTTTTTTGAGGCAATTATAATTATAAGGTATAAAAAACATTTTTGTGTCCAAATTAAGGACATGAGTTATTTTATGTCAAAAAATTACTAAAACCAAGGCACAACACTCACTGGTGTATGTCAATTATTTCAATAACAAATATAGTACAGTTGCTTAAGTAGTTAATATGCATGGTTACATAAAAAAACATAGCATATACATGCTGCACTGGTTAAGTCTTGATATAGAGAAGAGTGTCCTTAAATACAGTTTGACACTATTGACTTAGGGACATGTGAAAGCATGGCCAAACATACACCAAATAAGCACAAAACAACATACAATAGTGTGTTCCTTTAAGGGATTACACAAATGTGCTTACACATTTTATCATTGTAAAGGTATACTGCACCCCCAAAAAAGTGTTTTTTAGATTTAAAAACAAACATCATAAAAAAAATTACAATACAGGGATATTCGAACACTTACTTTAGCAATTGGGCAGTAGTGAGACATGAGAAACACGCCAGCCAAAAGCAGTTCTATTTGAAAAGTCCACATTTATTAGTGATGAGCGGGTTCGGTTCCTCGAAATCCGAACCCCGCCGAACTTCACCCATTTTACACAGTTCCGAGGCAGATTCGAATCTTCCCGCCTTGCCCAGTTAACCTGAGTGCGCCTGAACGTCATCATCCCGCTGTCGGATTCTCGCGAGATTCTATATAAGTAGCCGCACGTCGCCGCCATTTTTCACTCGTGCATTGGAAATGATAGTGAGAGGACGTGGCTGGCGTCCTCTCAGTTTTATTCAGGTGGCTGCAAATATCTGTGCTCACTGCTTTATTGTGGAGACTGGGGACCACCAGTATTATATAGGAGGAGTACAGTGCAGAGTTTTGCTGACCAGTGACCACCAGTATTATACGTTCTCTGCCTGAAAAAAGCACCATATCTGTGCACAGTGTGCTGCATATATCTCTGCCCACACTGCTTTATTGTGGGGACTGGGGACCAGCAGTATTATATAGGAGGAGTACAGTGCAGAGATTTGCTGACCAGTGACCACCAGTATTATACGTTCTCTGCCTGAAAAACACTCCATATATGTGCTCAGTGTGCTGCATATATCTGTGCTCACACTGCTTTATTGTGGGGACTGGGAACCACCAGTATTATATAGGAGGAGTACAGTGCAGAGTTTTGCTGACCAGTGACCAGTGACCACCATTATTATACGTTCTCTGCCTGAAAAATGCTCCACATCTGTGCTGCATTGTAGTATATAGTAGGAGTACAGTGCATAATTTTGCTGACCACCAGTATATAATTTATAGCAGTACGGTACAGAAGGCCACTGCTCTACCTACCTCTGTGTCGTCAAGTATACTATCCATCCATACCTGTGGTGCATTTCAGTTGTGCGCAGTATATATTGTAATGGGCCATTGCTATTGATACTGGCATATAATTCCACACATTAAAAAATGGATAACAAAAATGTGGAGGGTAAAATAGGGAAAGATCAAGATCCACTTCCACCTCATGCTGAAGCTGCTGCCACGTCGTCTGCCAAGACCGATGCCCAATGTCATAGTAGAGAGCATGTAAAATCCAAAAAACAAAAATTCAGTAAAATGGCCCAAAAATTTAAAGCGTCTGAGGAGAAGCGTAAACTTGCCAATATGCCATTTACGACACGCAGTGGCAAGGAATGGCTGAGGCCCTGACCTATGTTCATGGCTAGTGTCAAGGAATGGCTGAGGCCCTGGCCTATGTTCATGGCTAGCGGTTCAGCTTCACATGAGGATGGAAGCACTCATCCTCTCGCTAGAAAACTGCAGTGCCACTCCTAAATGGGCCAGGTGTTTGTGTCGGCCACTTGGGTCGCTTATCTTAGTCACACAGCTACCTCATTGCTCCTCTTTTTTTCTTTGCATCATGTGCTGTTTGGGGACTATTTTTTTGAAGTGCCATCCTGTCTGACACTGCAGTGCCACTCCTAGATGGGCCAGGTGTTTGTGTCGGCCACTTGGGTCGCTTAGCTTAGTCACACAGCTACCTCATTGCGCCTCTTTTTTTTCTTTGCATCATGTGCTGTTTGGGGACTATTTTTTGGAAGTGCCATCCTGTCTGACACTGCAGTGCCACTCCAAGATGGGCAGGTGTTTGTGTCGGCCACTTGGGTCGCTTAGCTTAGTTATCCAGCGACCTCAGTGCAAATTTTAGGACTAAAAATAATATTTTGATGTGTGAGATGTTCAGAATAGACTGGAAATGAGTGGAAATTATGGTTATTGAGGTTAATAATACTATGGGATCAAAATGACCCCCAAATTCTATGATTTAAGCAATTTTGAGGGGTTTTTGTAAAAAAACACCCAAATCCAAAACACAACCGAATCCAACAAAAAAATTTCAGGGAGGTTTTACCAAAACATGTCCGAATCCAAAACATGGCCGCGGAACCGAATCCAAAACCAAAACACAAAACCTGAAAAATGTCCGGTGCACATCACTAACATTTATGCAATTCAAACCATTTTGTGGCCGATTTTTGGGTATTTTCAACCACATTCATAAATATGAATCCTTGGTAAATTAATGTGTTGTATTAATATGCAGGTGCATTTGACTGATGGGGTATTCATTTGTATTTGAGGAGTCAGCCGGCAAAAAAAATACGAATGCTTAAAACTCTGCTGAGATTAGTGTTTAGTAAATTATCGAGATGACACTTAAAAAAAAACACAAACCGAATAAGAATGGAAAAAATCTTGACCTTAGTAAACAGACCCCCAGATGTTCTTTGGTATATTATATTTTGAGACATCAACTCCATATGGATAGCCATTAATGAAAAACAAAATTGTCCACATCTTGCTACCAGATACACTGCATTACATTTTGAGGGAACCCAAAATTCATACCAGAATTTTACAATGGAGAAAATGTGGAATAGCTAGAATTTGAGATGTCTTTGACACTGGTAGCACATTGTATTCCTTCCAACAGCTGAAAGACAAATTTCACTTCTCCCAGTCCAATTTTTTTATGTACAGTATCTACAGTGGTGTAATTTTGCTCACACTTTCTTAAAAAAACAGATAGATCTGAAATGCTCATTTATTTTCTTAAAATTAACCCATGTAGAATTAGATATCGCTATATAGACCTCATTATTGTTGACATGTGGGCTCCAGTGTATGCAGCATGAGATGCTTTGAGTCAAGGCCTTCCTTTCCCTTACTCTGTATTAGCTTATTACACTAAGACCCTAAAACTTTTGAAGTCCTCTTTCCTGCAGGAGGTACACATCAAATTTATACAGTATCTCACCCTCCCAACTGAAACAGTTTGTCCCACGTGAAACAGGCTGTTGCCATAAGTGCTCTAGCCAAGATGAAACTTATCATTGCTTCTGGGAATGCAGGAAGGATGCTAGGTTTTGGATTAAAGTTTTGGCATTTATCAACAGCATTATTGTCACAAGGCTCCCTACATATATAATCCCTATGCTTTTAGTGATATCAGTATATGGGCATCCCATCTCTCAGCACAGGCCAGCTCTAATTTGTTTTCACTTCTGAAAATCATACTGACAGTGGCAAAATAAAACTATTGTCAGAAAGTGGACTCCATCTGCCTCCCCTACATTAACTTAAGTTAGGCAAAAGGGGCGTGGCCTCGTGAGGAACCCAGTGATATCACTCTGGGGGCAGCCCAGCATCACCTGTAGAAGATTACCTGTAGAACATCTTAATTAATTGCTCTTTGATTATGGATCCACACTGTATAAATAAGAGTCTTTCCTTTCCCATGTTCTTTTTTTTAAGGCAATCTAAAGGTGAGTCTTTATACATTTATTACATTATAAATTAACAATGCAAATATGTGATCTGTAGTACTGTTATAATGAAAAATATTTTGTGTAATATTGTTCCTATATTGGTGCTTCTTTTAAGGTAAACAAAACATTGTTACCACAATGATTTTATGACCATGTACATTGCATACTATCATATATTTTTTTAATTGTGTTTATAAAAGTATCCGAAGCTTAAAAAACGTTTAATAAAAGATATTATGACTGACAGAATTATATTCACGATCTATGTTTTGTGTACAGTAGATCTCTGTAGGACTCACCATGATGTCTAAGGAGGCTGATTGCACTGGATAATATGTTTGCACCACTAAGATCTATACTGACAATAAAAACAATGAAAAAAAAATCCCATGGGGTAATTGTCATAGTATCTTAGTTTACCGAGGTCCAGGATTTTGTCCATGTAAAGCCATATTTTTAAAATGGTAATCATTTACAAATCAAAACCAACTTGTTTTTGCCCTGTAAATGATTGCTGCTTTAAAATTATGGCACTTCTCAGATTAAATCCCGGACCTTGGTAAACTCTGATGCTATTACATGTTGCCACATATCTGTAAACATTAGAATGATAAATATACAAGCTGGTATTTAATGCTAAATATAATTAAAACAATTCTACATCAGTGATAGGATTATGGTTTCACAGTAGGCAAAAGGTAAAAGGTTAAAATGGATTTGGATAAGTATTCTTTTTGCTTAATGCCATACCACTTTTTTAAATGTTTATAACACCATACTGTATCTCTATATATTTATTAAACAATCTATATAAATATATATACACACAGATATGTTGTATACATAATTTTCTTCTATAGTCTCCAAAGTTTATTATGTGAATGGAGTACTAATGATGTCTTAGGATCTGGTTGGAAATATTCCTTCACTTATCAAGGTAGCTGTAAACCCCACAAACGTGGAATACTGTAGCAGATCTTAATGTACAGTAGATCCCCTTCATCACATATCATGGTATAACTCTAAAACCCAGCTAATCTGGATGGCTTGATGCTGTGAGTACCATTTGCATTGATTCCATTTTTTAGGAGACTTTGCATGTAATACAATGGTCAGACAATATACTGTGTAGAGTGATTTTTAGATTGTAAAAATTAGTTTTTTAATCAACAGTTTTGATTTTAAGAAAAAGCCTACAAATATCCTATTGAGGCAGGTATAATGTAATACCCTACATATTCTCCATGTCACTAGTACTAAATTCTATTTTCAGAAAGACATGTATTAGCCACACTTATAAGAATAGACTGATATGATTTACTGTATAACCTGTACTTCATGTAGAGCTGTATTTGAAACCACAATCTCCCAGCACCAGTTTTACATAAACGGGACACTGCTCTTCATATAGATATATATTTTTTTCTAAATCATTGCTCTGTCCCAACATCCTGGGACCACAGATGTGCAGGAGACAAAGAGTGTTTACAAAAAGTGATTTTGACCTTGCTAGCAAACAAACAAAGTTTGAAATGAATAAGTATTTAATTTTTGAATGATGAAAAAAAAACTTTTTTCTAATCAAATAGTGTTATTTTTATATTAGAAACCACATGAAAGTATATCATATTTTCTCATCTCAATAAGTACACCGAAGATCTAATCTATTGCTCCTGCAAGTCTGACAAAGACAAGGTGAAGAATTAAAGGTAAGGGTGTTTTATTATTTTTGCAATTTTCCTCATGTAAAGCAAAAAATACATGTGCTATGTTTGCTACAAACAAAACTTTTTTCTATTCCATTTTCTGTACTCATTTTATAATCCTTCTAATTCTAGATATCTGAATAAATCATGTTATTTCAAACATCTTAACAATACAAAAGTCTATGTTTATATGTTTTAAACTTGTTGTAGTGTACTATTTATTTACAATTCCATAAGCTGATAGACTTTGTCAGTTGACTATATTCATTTTAGATTATTTATTATATCTGCAGACCATTTTGTACCTATTGAGACAATTCATGCTATTTATCACTTTTTTAAGTAAATCTGCACTTTATTGTACTTTTTTCCTTTTGTAGTTTGAAAGTTCTCAAGTGAGGAGCAACAAATACTGTATCTGCACACATGCATTTTGGTAAATGTATTTTCATTATGCTATATTTAATAATAGATAATGTTAATTGCAGTGGTGCAACCTTGACAACCAAAATAGTGCAGAAAAAAAGGTTTATTTAAAAACATACTTTTAATGAAACATCTTTAAAAGATTTCCCAATTATTGCTGGGCAAACAAACAGTAAAATATAGAAGTTAAATTGATAGAACATAGACACACATATATTGTGCTTGAAAAATAAAGAGTGTTATAAAAATAAAGTGTTATAAAACATTGCAGTGTCTATCTATTGTGTCTCTTTCATTTATGTTGTTGATATATTGTTGTTTAGGATGTATAATTCCTTTATTTCTTCAATGGAATCAGAAAAGAAGAAGAATTCTCCAAATTCAAGTGCTAATAATTTCACAAATTAAGGCCAATGGGATTTCAGGCCTTTATCAACATGTGCTGAGACAATTAGGTTGTTTACATCTTCAATTTATTTAAAAGTAAATCATTTATTTTTTAATATTTGGTGACCTTCATTTCATATTTATTGTATATATTATATGTGGACTATTGATAACTCCCGATGATGTTACTTTAACAGTGAGGTATAACCTTCACAACAGAAAATGTCCCCTTAAAGATACTATTGTATAAATATAATCTGATAATTACTTGTTATTAATAGGATACATTAATTTTGCAGGTACAAAATTATCCTTAACAGGGGACTGACAACTTCTATATACTATTAATAATGAACTCTCCCAGCCTCAAAAATAACCTGCCCTATATTTATTAGGTCATTTATTTTAACAGGGTTGTGCATTAAATTGTATGAGGCATCATTGAAAAGACCTGAAAAAAAGCAATTACTCTATTAATTTACATAAACAAAGTAGCTGTACTTTTTAAACTACTTGGGAGCGGTGTCTGTGTATTATAGATAATAATTGGTTCTAGCTATATTGTAACAGCTAATTAAAAATAACATATAATTATTTTCAGAATGTGTAGCAGCAGTTTGTGTCTGTGACAGAAAATGTTCACAGTTTTATTTAGTCTCATTCAGTATTTGTTCCATGCTATCTTCAATAGATTCTAATGTTTTCATTAGTTCTCCAACTGAGAGTTTATTCTGCTACATATATTCTGAGGTATTGAAACACTGTAACTTCAGTACTAAGGTGAAAGGATTAGCTGCAGCTATGTTACTGAATGTTCATATGCGCTGCTATGGTTTTGAGCTGCTCCCTATTCAGATAATGATTATGTAAGCCTATTGCATAGCATAATTCAACATCGTATACATTTCATTAGGACATATCAATCAGACACACTGTTGACATGCACGTTTCACTACTTTATAACTTTACCAAGGGGTTCAGTCTTGATAAAGCAGTAAGGCAGTAAAACGTGCACTTTGACTCAGAATATATGTAGCAAAATAAACTCTCAGTTGGAGACCTAAGGGAAACATTAGATTCTATTGATGATAGCTGGTAACAAGTACTGAATGAGACTAAATAATGCTATGTATATTTCCTAACACATTCTGAAGATACTCAAATGTTATTTTGAATTACATTAGCTATTACAATATAGCTAGAAACAATTAACATCCATGATACACTGACACCTCTAACATATATTTTGAGAACAGAATCCTGCTCCTTTATTAATATAAAGTAATAGAGTAATATCATTTTTTCTTCTACAGGCCTTTTTCAATGAATACTAATTAAAATCCCAAACTTGCTAAAATAAATTGCATAAGGAATATAAGGCAAATTTCAGGTTATTTTTGAGGTTGGGAGAGTGAATTATCAATAGTACAGTATATACAGGTTCTCATTCCCTTGTCAAAGATAATTTCTCCATCCAAAACTGATTTTATCCTATTAATAATTGGTAATTAGCAGGTTATATTTCTAAAATAGTATCTTGAAGGGGACATCTACTATATATTTGTAAAGGCTGTACCTCACTATTAAAGTAACATCCATTGGGGTTATCAATAGCCCAATTATAATATGTTCAAATAATAGGAACCTAAGCTCGCTAACTATCAAATAATGCATTATTTACATTAGAATAGATTGAACTTATATATGATCTCTGTATCCCAGCATATGTGTCCCAGTTCACTCTTTGAAAAAGCACCTGTGTGCAAAACGCGTTAGAAATTTGCTGTTCACCCTGATAAGTGACACCCCAGTTTTGGATCTACCCTGCCGTACTGGGAGCTAAGGACAACCAACAAGACTTCATACACCTGCAGCCTAAGCTGAACCGCAATCAGAGGAGACACGGCCAGCCAGGTGGAGATTCTGCTCTGCAAGTGTCCGCATACAAGTGGCCCCAGCACGCCGAGGGATAGAGACCATCCAGTACCGCTACCACCACGAAGGACAGATGGGGAAAGGGAGAGCTAAACACTGCCGCTGTGCACAGCGAGGATTTACCCAGCTCGTCCATGCTTACGGTAATGGCGGTAAGCGGCTTACACCGGTCATTAAATTGAAAGTCTACGGACTGTGCCCTGTATATAAACAGGAACTGTGTTTATATGTAGAGGACTGAGTTCCAATATATTTGGAAAAACACCACTCTTTCCCGTGGGAACACAAGTTACCTTTTATTCACAATATATCAGTGGAAGAAATAACTGTTCTCAACAACAGATCTGAGCACTGAATGCTTAAACAGAGAAGTAGTGTCACAGTTTTAGAATGAGCTCATAATGAATATGCATGCATATTGAGATTTTTAATACATTTCCATTTGTGATATATATATATATATATTTTGAAATAAAATAAAAACCGGAGAGGTGATTTTTAACGTGTCTTTATTCATATATGCACCTGGTGATACAGCGCAATCAGTCATTTCTTTTTCATATGTTGATAAAGGCCTGAGATGCCATTGGCATTAATTTGTGAAATATTTTAGTACTCAAATATGGAGAATTCTTCTTCTTTTCTGATTCCATTGAAAAAATAAAGGAGTAATATTTCTAAAGCAGCAATAAAATAACAACATAAATGATTGAAACACAATAGACAGACACTGTGCTGTTTTTATAACACTGTATTTTTTTGCACAATATATGTGTTTATATGTTCTATTAATTTTAACATCTATATTTAACTGCATGTTTGCCCACCAATAAAGGAAAACTATTTTAATAATGTTTCAATAAAAGTTAAGCTTTAAATAAACCTTTCTTTTTGCGCACCTGCAAAATACAACCCCTTTCTCTTCTCTTCACATTTTTGTAATCTGAAAGTTTTTTTTATAATTTTTACAGAGTTTCATTCAGATAAGCAGAGAAGATTCTAAAGTGAGACTGACAAATTTTATTTTATTTCACATTTTTACCCACAGTGGTTGAATTCATGTTTTAACCAATCACAACATAACAAATAGATAAATTAGGGAGACATTGTGCAAGAGATATCTCACACAGCAGCCCTTTTTGATTTATAGAGTTTTTACCATCCTCTTCACAACAATAGATATTTGGCAAAATATACAATCCTAATGATGGTGCTGTATGAGTTCCATAAATATAATAAAAGAAAAGTCAATCCATCCAAAGTGCTGTGAAACTGTGTATCTTTGATTCTTCCATATATTTACAGTGACCCAAAGGAACCTGTATGCTGCCTTTGGATCACTGTGAATATATGGAAGGTTTAAAGATACACAGACAGCTGGCAGAGACTGTTTCCTCTTGCAATCAGAGTTTAAGACACTCCAGCAAAGATGGGGAAAACGTTAGCAAGGTACCTACTCAGATTGTGGCAGTAGGAGTTTCAATTATTAGAAAGGCAGATAGGGCAATCTGCTACCGGGACCACAATCATCATACAGTGTGTTGTTTTCCAGGTGCTCGGGTATGACACATTGCAGCCTGGGTAGACAGATTGTTGGGAGGGGCTGGGAATGACGGCGGTCTTGGTGCATGTTAGCATCAATGACAAGATTAGTGGCAGATGGGCTATCTTTAAAAATGATTACAGATACCCAGTTCATAAGCTTAAGGCAAGGACATATGAGGTAATATTCTCATAACTGCTACCTGTGCCACACGCTAGCCCAGGGAGACAGAGGGAGATTAGGAAGGTAAATGTGTGGCTGAGAGATTGGTGTAGGAAGGAGGGATTTGTGTTCCTGGAAGACGGCAGACTTCTGGTCTTTTTTGGCCTGATGGATTGCACCTGAATGAGAAGGGGACAACGGTGCTGGGGGAAAGGATGGTTAGAGGGTTGGAGGAGATTTTAAACTAGGTGCCTGGGGGAGGGTTTAGAAACATTTAATGGGAGTATCAGAGATAGTAGAAATAAGTGCCCTATAAAGTATAATGGGGTGGAGAGGAGGGGAGGAGAAAAATAGTCAGCAATGATAATTCAAGTGAAACTCAAGTAACTAAGAAAACAATTAAACACACAGATCAGGGAATAACTAAACTACAGTGTATGCTTGCAAACACAAAAAGCTTAACAAGTAAAATGGAGAATTAGATACAATAGCATTAAATAATCAATATAATATTATAGGTATTATGGAGGAATGGTGGGATGACTCTCATGACTGGGCAGTAAATTTTGAGGGATATACTCTCTTCAGAAGAGATAGGATTAATAAAAAGGAAGGTAGTGTATACCTTTATGTTAAACCATTCTTAAAATCTTATTTAAAGGAGGTTATTTACGAGGGAACTGGGGATAACGTGGAGTCACTATGGGATGAGATTTGAAGTGGGGGAAAAGACAATAAAAAGCTACTTATAGGGACACGTTACAAACCACCAGATTTTAGTGTGCGTGAAAAATTACAACTCTTGCACCAAATGGAAAAAGCTGCAAGAATGGGGGAGGTCATAATCATTGTGGACTTTAATCACCTGGACATAAATTGGATAACCAAATCTGGAAATATAGCTAGGTATAAAAGGTTCTTAAACATGCTTACAGATCACTACTTGTCTCAGGTGATCGAGGAACCAACTAGACTTTGGACTATACTGGATCTAGTACTAATGAACAACGTGGAGATCATATCAAACACTAAAGTAGGGAAGACCTTGGAAAATAGTGATCATAATATGGTCACATTCGATATCAAGTTTAAAAAACAAAACTATAGCGATTGAACTCAGACTTTTTTTAACGTTAGAAAAGCTACCATTAGCATACTAAAACAAGCAATAAAGGACATTGATTGGGAATTTCTGTTTTGTGGTAAATTATGGATGAAGTGTGGGATTCTTTTAAAATTTTGCTTGATAAGTACACTAATATGTTCATTCCCAAGGGCAGCAAATGCAGAAGTGTTAGATTCAAACCAATGTGGCTTAATAAGAAGGTCAAGGTATAAATGGATAAAAAGAGGCGTGCTTTCAAAGTGTTTCAATCTGATGGGAAGGTGGGGTCATTCCAGTACTACAAGGAATGTAACAAAAAATGCAAAAAAGAAATCATAGCAGCTAAAATAGAAAAAGAAGTTTCCAAGGAGAGTAAAACCAACCAATACATATAACGGTAAAAGGTTAAAAAAGGAGAATATAGGACCATTAAAGGGCAAGTTGGATGTCTTGACTATTGATGACAAAGACAAAGCAGATTTATTGAACAAATCTTTTTCTTCATTGTTCACTAGGTAGGACCTGTTGGAGGGAGTAGTGCATAACTTAAGCAATGATAACTTTCCATTGCTAAGTACTAAGTAAGGTTAAACAAAGAAATAGCAGAAACTAGATAAAATTAAGATAAAAAATCTCCTGGTCTGGATGGACTGCACCCAATGGTTTTTAGGGAACTTAGGTCAGGATTAGCAAGGCCCTTATATTTGATTTTCTATGATTCAATTACATCAGGAATAATACCGAAGTACTGGCATATAGCAGTGGTAGTCCCAATATTTAAAAAGGGAATTAAAACTAATCCCGGTAACTACAGACCAGTAAATTTGACATCTATAATGGGGAAATTACTGTAATGTATAATAAGGGATAGCATACAAGAGTACTTGGATAACTCCAAAGTTATTAATAGGAATCAACATGTTGTTCTGAGGGACAGGCCATGTCAAACCAACTTACTGTAATTAGCTTCTATGAAAAAGTGAGCAAAATCTTGACCAGGGAAACACTGTGGGCATGGTCTTTTTAGATTTTGCTAAAGTCTTTGACACAGTGCCACATAAAAGACAGAGAGCTTGGTTTTGGAGACACTATCTGCATTTGGGTATGTAATTGGTCGGACAGCAGGGAACAGCATGCGGTGGTTAATGGGATGTTTATAACTGGGCCTCAGTGATCAGTGGAATACCACAAAGGTCAGTTCTCGGGACATTACTGTTTAACATATTTATTATTGACCTAGGAGTGGGTCTGGAAAGCACAGTGTTAGTTTTCACAGATGATAATAAACTGTGTAGAGTAATTAATTCAGACATGAATGTTGAGACTCTACAAAGCAACTTATTTAAACTGTAAGTTTTGGCAGACAAATGGAGAATAAGGTTCAACATAGAAAAATGTAAATTTATGTACCTTGGGACTAAGAACAATCAGGCAGCCTATAATTAAATTGGGAAATTGTAGGGGAGACAGTAGTGGAAAAAGTTTTGGGGGTACTCCTTGGTAATAGACTTAGTAGCAGATCCCAATGTCAAAGTGCAGCAACTACAGCAAATAAGGTATTGGGATGCATAAAACAGGGAATTGAGACAAGGGATAAGAGTGTAATCCTGCCACTGTATAAATCATTGGTGCAGCCACACCTTGAATATTGTGCACAGTTTTAGGCACCACACTATAAAAAAGATTTCTTGGAACTAAAAAGGGTTTAGAGGTGAGACACCAAACTGATCAAGGGGTTAGAGACACTGGACTATGAGGAAAGGCTTACTAGGTCAGATATGTTTACACTCAAAAAGAGGCATCTAAGAGTAGACATTATTAATATTTACAAGTATATAAATGGGCAATACAAGGATCTATCAGGCAATTTGTTTATCAAAAAGGCTCTACACAGGACACATGGGCACCTTCTGAGGTTAGAGGAGAGAAAGTTTCAAGCCAAACGTAGAAAATGCTTCTTCACAGTAAGGGCAATAAAACCTTGGAATTATCTGCCAGAGAAGGTAGTAATGGCGGACTCAGTTAATATGTTTGAATATGGATTAGATAAATTCCCAGCTGAAGGAAATATCCAAGGATATAGCATTTAAAGGAAAAGAATGTTAGAAAAAGCATGAATTGTATCTGTTATTTAGACCTATAACCATAACTTAATCTGGGTGATTATAGTAAACAAGTTATATACTGAGTACTGAAAGAATTATAATACAGGTTAAACTTGACAGACTTTTTGTCTTTTTCAACCTCATCTACTATGTTACTCAGTTACTTCAGCGCCATCTTTACTATCACATCATTAAACAGTGTATTGCTGTATTTCCACAACTAAATTACATCACCCAAAAATTCCTATACTACAGATGGGGCCTCCGTTATCTTTGCCTGCCTAGTCGCAGGCGTGCACTCCCGACATGACACAAGCTGATTCCCATTCAGAGCGTCTCTGTCCGGGCACGCAAATGGAGACACTCTCCATTAAAGTGAATGGTGGATGTCACCATCTGGGAGAGCATGCCCGTCCAGACGTAGATGCTTACAGTGACTAGGTGTACCTAGGTGGGCGTACCTAGTCATAGAAGACGGCAAGACAATGGAGGCCCCATCTTTACTTCTTAACAGCAAATCAGCAAAACTTCCCAATAATCAGTCAGGAATCCTAAGTAGTATAGGAATTTTTTGTTGATGTAATTTAGTTTTGGAAATTTTGAAAAGAATGAATTTATAAACAATGCTGTGTGTTGTCTCATATATATATATATATATATATATATATATATATATAAATATATATATCATAATACCCAAATACAGTATTATAGGAGCTGTGAAAATCACTCCTTCCTATTTAATCAGTTTATACCATAACAGTTTTCTTGAATCTGTGTGATTTGTAACAATTTCAGTCTGCTCAATATTTCCTTCATATGTTACTAAAATTACATACATTGGGGTAAATTTACTAAGACAGTAGTTTTATTGAAGATGGAATGTTGCTCATAGCAACCAATCAGATTCTACTCCTCATTTATCTAGCACCTTCTAGAAGATAATACATGGAATCTGATTGGTTGCTATGGGCAACATTCCATCTTAAATAGAACTCTCATCTTAGTAAATTTACCCCATCATATCTTCGGCTGATAAACATTTGTATTTGTCACCTTAATACTTCGATGATACAGTTTACTATAAGATGATACAAAACTGTGTCATCCACAACTATGTTCCTTGTTTTCTTCCTTTTTAGTTCAGTACACACAGTGCTTCATAAGGTGATATACAAATGTGTTGTCATACATCTAGCCTCTATATGCAATGCAGTGTGAGATGTCTGGCATCAGTGAGCTGCCAGCTCCCATGCAACTCTGCAATCGACAGGCATCTTTTTTGCCAAAAATGCATCTAAGTTGCAACATGATGCAACTAGGACACACAAAGATACTGTTCTGATTTATTTTATATAATGTACAGCACTTTAATATCTGTGTGTGCAACTGAGCTTGTGTGTGAAGCACAACAGGACTTATATTGGAAAAAAAAGCTTCAGCTGCTCTATTGTAGCACTTCATATACAGATACAGAGAATCAGTGGCAGATATATAAGTGTCATATATCGCATTAATCAGCTCCATCGCCTGGTGCTTCCTAGCTACATTGTGTTGCAACTTAGACACATTTTCAGCAAAAAAAGTTGCAAGCAAGATGCCTGGCACTAGCAGAGTCTCACACAACTGCAATAATGATGGAGGGCACATCAGTATTCAGTCTTCTTCTGAGGGTTGTCCTTATTGATTGCAATACCACGATCAAAGCTCCCATCCATGTTAGGACTGTTCCTCTAATATATGTGTTTTTTTATAGTACAATTGTATCTCAAGAACAGTATTCTCATATGTGGTAAGCTTTATGAACAAGGACCAAAACAATAGCTTAACCTGTATCAGTCCCATAAAGCATAGAACATGTATTGTAACTCAGGTAATCCAGGACTTCAGCGAGGGTAGTGAAAGCTTATCAAGACTGAGATAGTCTTATCTGAACAGTGAGGAACAGCAAGGAAACACTCTGCTTACAATTCTTTTCACTGGTCTTCCTGCAGGGTGTTACTCATGTGACAGGCGGTC
This sequence comes from Pseudophryne corroboree, assembly GCF_028390025.1. Lineage (NCBI taxonomy): Eukaryota > Metazoa > Chordata > Amphibia > Anura > Myobatrachidae > Pseudophryne > Pseudophryne corroboree. Next base: position 462,565,670 of record NC_086450.1, read on the forward strand.
AGTAGACCGACGGTCACATGACCTCCACCAACATCCTATCCTGTTGGTCGGCATGCTGACCAACAGGGACTATTTCCACTTGTGGGAGCTTGCAGCACTCCCCCCCCCCCCACTTCCTGCCAGGATCCCGGCGTTGGTATGCTGCCAGGATACCGGCATTGGTACGCTTAAAGCTGGTTTCCTGACCGTTGGTCAGCAATACCACATCCTTCCTGCATTCCATAGTAATTACAATGTTCTGTGATAGCACAGTGATATAGTACATAACAAAGACAGCTGTATAATTGGTATCGGGACACCAGTGCTTTTGATGCCTGCAGTCAAAATACCGACAGCGCCAGCCTGACACCTTCTTGGTAAGTAAACTACCCCTTACCTCCCTAACCCTTCTTTCCTGCAGCCTGACCCAAACTCCCTTCTCAATTTTATCAGAACCTTATAATAAAATTATTTTAAATTATCCACTACAGAATGTAAAAATGTATATTCTCATTTTTATTTTAATATGTGTAACCTTTAAAAACTCTACGTAAACTTTCATATTACTTTTATACCAAATTCTCCTTAAAATTCTTTTATTGTTCCCTAAATTAATAGATATTGCAATTGCATTTTTCTTTTCTCAAATATTTTTAAATTCTATTCATAACATACAAAAAGCATCTGTTCAAAACTTTCAACCCGGACCTCAAGCCAACATTCTGTATGTAACTGGATGTAAAAGGGCATCATCCATTTTTTAGTCTCTTCCCTTAAAAAAAGGCTTCCTCTATTTAACTGGACGAGATTATGTGTGCAAATGTTTGAGAAATTTAACACAAATTTAATTGACAGCAAGGTTAAGTGAGGTAAAGAAAACCTTGCGAATCTTGCACCCAATTTTGGATTCCCATGGCTATGAGTTCTCCCAATACCCGCTGTATCCTCATGAAGAAAAATGGTAACAGGGTTTTCAGCACTGAAAGAATTTCACCTGTCTGGTGTTTTCCACTGGGGAGGGGGCTTCTGAGAGTCTTGGGGGCTGCTTGGAGGCTCCAAGGCTGCTGAGAGGCCCAAGGGATGTTGGGAGATGTAGTTCTCCCAGCTGCCTTTGGGGGGTCACAAACATCAGGAGTTGCTCACACACACTCATGCATGCACGCACTCACACATACACACTCCCGGCACTGTAGATAATACCACTTTGAAAATTGACTAATTACAGTTTAATGAAGCTAATTTGACTCTTCCAATTGCTTAATTAGTTCTTGGAAGGGGGGTGCCACTAGGGTCCAGATCAAGTCCCACTGATTTTTCTTAAAGTTGACGATTTTAGGAAAACTCAGACTTGCTCTGGAGGTATAAAATAAGAAGATGCAGTGATTTTTATAAAAGTCACAGGTCCTCATTCTGAGTTGTTTGCTCGCTAGCTGCTTTTAGCAGCATTGCACACGCTTGGCCGCCGCCCTCTGGGAGTGTATCTTAGCTTAGCAGAATAGCGAACAAAAGATTAGCAGAACTGCTATTAAATAATTATTTGCAGTTTCTGAGTAGCTCCAGACCTACTCACAGATTGCGATCAGCTCAGTTCGTTTAGTTCCAGGTTTGACGTCACAAACACGCCCTGCGTTCGGCCAGCCACTCCCCCGTTTCTCCAGACACTCCCGCGTTTTTCCCTGACACGCCTGCGTTTTTTAGCACACTTCCGGAAAACACTCAGTTACCTCCCAGAAACACCCCTTTCCTGTCAATCATTTACCGATCAGCAGTGCGACTGAAAAGCTTCGTACGAACACCAGCAAAACTGCTAAGTTTTAAGTTAAATAACTTAGCGCATGTGTGCTGCGTACCATGCGCATGCGCATTTAGCAGCAAACGCAGCATAGCGAAAATCGGCAATGAGCGAACAACTCGAAATGACCACCACTGTGTCTCATTTTCTGTCCTTTAGTTGAATAGCAAACTGTGTGCTGACCCCTTTTGATGGTATTGGTTTTGGGTTTAATTCTTCAGCTGATTTTGGTTTTGCCAAAACCACCCTGACTGGATTTGGTTTTGGATCTATATTTTTTTTTTTTAATTGACAAAAACAGCTGAAATCACATATATTGTTTGTTCCTATAGTATTGTTAACCTCAATAACATTCATTTCCAATAATTTCCAGTCCAATTTAGACCACCTCGCTGCTGACAATATTGTTCACAAACATAGTCCAAAGGCTTGCTGGCTAAACTAAGCAGCAGAGCAGCAAAAACATACAGCAGTCATTTATGTTTAAAAATGTTATGCAAATTAGTAATGTATTAGCAATAACCAATCAAACCAACTCACAAGTACTTTCAATAGAAAACAATAGAAAAAAGAAATTTGGAATATTATTGCTCAAAAGCAGCAGCAAGTAAAAAAACAGCAAAAAAATACCCCAAAACCATGGGTAAAATAGCAACAGCAGACGTGAATGCCCCCTACACAGGTGCACATGCCCCATCACATGCCAATTTTCAGTGCCCAATCTGTACCTCCCTCCTGGGGTCCCTGGGTCATTGATGACTGGCACTCTGTGCCCATGCAAATCCATGATCAATCAGCCTTTTTGTTTAGCAGCTTCATAAAATTTTCCCAACCACAAATCCATTGTGGAAAACATTGAGACACACAGTTAACCACTTGCCTGGCATGTTCACATCATATGCGACCACACCAGGCTGGTCTTTCCCTTATATGGTCACATCTGATGTGACCAGCCAGAAACGCACACTCAAAGGGACCTTCCAGCCCCCCTGCAACTGCCGTGGCTCTGCCCACAGTATATCCCGATCACTGCAAGCTGCGATAACCACCCACCCCATCCAACTGGCGGGAACCCTCCCTCCTTCCCTCCCTCTGTCCCGATCACTGTGTGCTGTGATCAGGCATCAGTGGCAGCGCAGCCCTGCCCTCCCTCCATCCTCCATCACTGCAGCCAGCAGAGATCGGGCAGGCAGCCCAGCATCACCACCCTCCTGCTGGCATAAAATAAAAATAAAAAACACAGCTGCTGCTCTGCACCCCTCCTTGTCCTGATCACTGTTGCCAGCAGTGACAGGGCAGCCCAGAGTCATCCCCCTTTCACCCCACATCTCTCAACCCCTTACCATCATCAGGAGCGATGGTCATGATGTTCGCAATGGTCTGATGGTGAACAATGTTCCGATGTTTGAAAAACTTTTGTTTATTTTAAATATTAAAAAATATGTTTTTTTCTAAGAAAATCTTTGTGGACAAGTTTTATGTTCTTCATCTAATTCTGTCATTAAAAAAATTACATTTTTGGGGCAGTTTTAGAGAATAAAAATTTGCCAGGTAAGTGAATAAATATTGAGAGGGTTACAGTACGGGACAGACAGTGCAGGTAAGGTACAGTGCAGCACAGATACAGTGCAGGTCAGATACATTGCAGGTTACGGTGCAAGTTGGATACAGTGCGGGTTACAGTGTGGGACATTCACTGCAGGTCGGATACAGTGCAGGTCAGATACAGTGCAGGTTGGATACAGTGCAGGAAACATTGTGGGTCACATACAGTGTGAGTTTGTCACAAATCGTGGTCTTAGCAAACCATTAATTTATTGCTATAACCAGACCTCCTTTCAGACCGCCTTAGTTATTACCTGTTTCACCTGGCTGCTCAGGTGGTCAGCCAGACCAATGAGCTGACATCACTTCCTATATCAACCAGCCTCAGGGATCAGCTCATTGCCTGAACAACTGTGTTCCTCCAAAGGACCATTATAGGTTCCAGTGTGCCTTGTGATAATTTTCCAGAGACTGCCCTGCTTTTACTTGAACTTCTGCCATTACCTACATATCATCTACCACTGTGTTATCATCCACCAGTGCTGCAGCTTCTACACTGTACACAAACTTGCTTCCAGCCACTCCATCACCAGTCTTGAATGTGTACCTGAGGTTTATTCCATCTGCTTCTGTATTAACCTCTTACCATTCTCATGGACCCTGCTCTATGTTTGTGCTGGCTACTTCCTTGTACTCTGCAAGCAAGTAACTCACTTAGGTTAATTACATTTCCTTTGCTGATTTTAGATTGTTTTCCTTGTACTGTGTGCTATTGTCCTGGGCTGGTCGACTAGGGTGCAAGTTCCAGGGATAGAGTTTGGGTTTAAGTTACAGTCTGTACACTCTGTTGCCCAGTACTATATTTCCTATACTGTTTATATTTTCTGAGTTCTTCACTGGGTTCCAGGGCCAGCTCTTGTGTCAGAGCAGTACCGGGGATATAACCTACTAAAGTTGGGCTCACACTAACCTTCCCAGCGGCATTCTCTTCTTGCTTTTCCCATGGTGCATGCACCAGCGAGAATGGCTTGCGCTCTCAGGCATGTTACTACCACTCCACTGGCTGCAGTGACCAGCATCCTTTTCTTCAGCCACCATTGTTGCCGTCAGTCCTCAGTCCACTGCACACTGTCATTAGTGGCAGTTTCATCCATGGGAGCAGACATTATCCTGTAATCAGCTGACCAAACTGCCTACCAATCCAAGCTCTGTCTGCAGGCATGTGACGTGACTGGACAATCCACTGTCAGACCAGGGTATAAAGTTGGTGCTTTGAAGCTTCTCTAGTGTCAGTGTTTTGGTGTCCACAGCCTGATCAAGGCTCCAGCAGTGACTGTCTGTTCCAGTTTTGTGTGCAAGGACTTTAGAGTATTACCAGATGCTCTCACTGCTGCTCTTAGCTGTGTCCTGGCTATCCAGTTTACCTGTTCTACAGCTCACCTGTGTGCAAACACCTAGCTGCATCCTGGCTTTCCAGTGTTCCTGCTCTGCAATTCACCTATGTGCAACAATTTAGCAGCATCCTGGATTTCTAGTGTTCCTGCTTTGCAACTCATCTGTGTGCAGGTATCTAGCCACATCCTGGCTATCCAGTGCTGCTGCTCTGCAATTCACCTATGTGCAAGCATCTAGCCTCATTCTGGCTTAGATGTGTTCCCTCTCTGCAATTTACTCGTGTGCAAGTACCTAGATGTGTCCCGGCTTTCCAGCTATCCAGCTACTCTGAAGTTTTGTGCACCTGTGTTCAAGTGCTTAGCCATGTCCCAGCTTTTCCAGCTACCCTGTTCTTTGGTGCACCCGTGTTCAAGTTTTCAGCCAAATCCAAAACCCATGAGATATGAGATCAGATGCCAGGAAGATGAAGGTATGCCCCATTTTTTTTCCCGAGGCAGGTTGGGAGATCCAAGCTCTGGCCCAGATCCACACAAGTCCACTCAGATCCAACAAGTTTGGGTGGGCTTGGTTTTAGGAGAACTGAGCACACTCATCTATAATTCTAAATAGCATCACTGTTACACTTATAAAATTACACACTTAGTGGGGGCTGATGGGAGGTGCAGGGTCCCTCTATGACTCTGAAAGCCAAAGGGGTAGACAAGGTAAGAGATGGGATGAAATCTGGTACATGTGATCCCTCCTGTACATGCACAGGTGCAGAAGGATCTCAGAGGAATGGCATTGCAGTAGAATAGTCCAGTACACTAGGAGACCTCAACATTGTAGGGCCAGAGTCTGGTGTAAATAATAATTTGTGGTTCAAACAAGCAAACTCATCCAACTGCCTGACAGATAGCAACGGAATGGTATCGTAAGAGCTCAAGAGAATTCTATTTTACTGCAGATTGATGCAGTATAGGCAGAATGAGGATGGTCATGTATGATGTAAGCATTGGCACAAATCTACCAAGTCTGACTTCTGCCTACTGCTGACCAGGAACACTGCACTGCCAGACCTGGTAAATGAAAACTGGTGTCAGGCACACTATGACCAAATAATTGAGGGGCAAACTTTAAAGAAGGAACTCTTAATCTTGAATATTTGGTGGAGAGCCAGACTCAATCTTTAGGTTTTAACATAAAAACAGCTCAGAGTTTCCTAACAGCAAACAATTTTCAGCAAATAGATAAAGTGCAGAATCAGAAACTGGATTGAAAGATGCTGGAAATGGTGAAAATACTGGAACTGGATATGTAGCAAGTCTCAACTTACCTGCGATGCATACGCACAGGTGCACAAATTTCGGCTGTGACTATTTGCATCCATCATCTCATAATGTAAAGTCTGTTTTGTGGTTGAGAATATATGCCTGTGCTTGCGAACGTATGTGCGTACCATGACAAATAAGTTGCAGCCACACCTAGTCACAACCAAGCTAAGCGTGGTTACTTCTGTAGTCCATAAATAATATAGTAGAATGGAGAAGATTTGGGGGAGATATGCCCAAGGTAATAATTCAAACCAACCGTCCTGAAAGGAGGATACATACATTCATAGAAAGGTTTGTAAGTCTTGGCTTTCTCTCCCAGTTTGTCCAATTGTCTGTGGATGGTATTCAGAAGAGAACTTGCATTTGACTTGCAAAGTAGAACAGAGAGAGGACCAGAATGTAGCCACAAATTGAACTACATGGCTGGAATAATCTCCTCAAGATATTCATGTAAGTGAAATATTTCTCTAAATGACAACAGAGATAGAACAGGAGCTGATGGAAGTCCTTGCAAAGGTATAAAATGGGCCATTTTATAAAAACCCACATATCAGCGTAACAATTGACAAATGGGTACATGGAACAAGTGATATAGACAGTGGAATCAAGATGCCTACAGGAGCTTGTCTTGGAGATTTATGCTGGACACATTCAGGACATTATAGAAAAAGAGAGTGATCCCTACAAAGAAATAGGGAACACCAGAAAAAAAGCCTCTTTGTGGGGGCACTCTTTCAAAAAAGAATTATTTTTTAATATTTATTATTTAAAAATTACATTTTATTTCAATAATTAAAAATAATGTGTATAGAAAAAGGGCAAGAAATACCTATTGGTATAACCCTATAAGACAGACAAACACAATTCAGTGGTGATTATAATATAATATACTCCTCCAAACTAGCAATATATCTCAAAATTAAATTAAATTTAAATAGTTTGTAGCAACCTCTGTGTCCAGTAATGTGTCTTATAGGCCCTACACACTGGCCAATTTTTTAAAAGATATGAACGATCTTGTTCATAAATGAACGAGAACTCGTTCATATCTTCCAGTGTGGAGGATCCTGCGATGAACGATGCACGGCCCCGCGCTCGTTCATCGCTGGTCTCCCGTCGGCTGTGCATGCAGGCCAATATGGACGATCTCGTCCATATTTGCCTGCACTTCAATGCAGCCGGGTGACGGGGGGAGTGAAGAAACTTCACTCCCGCCGTCACTGCCCCCCCGCCGCCGGGTCGCTCGTCGGCCGTATCCGCCGTCGGGCAGCTCGGCGGCGGGTCGGCCAGTGAGTAGGGCCCCTTAGAGTGCAGGTAATAATCCCTATACTCTTGACACAGGATGCAATTTAATTGAATCTTTATTGGAGGAAAATTAATTAATTAGATGCTAGGTGAAAATTATAAGCAAATAGTTAATATATTAAGTAGGCAAAAGCAACCATAACAGCAGTATACTTATTGGTGTCCTTATAGAATATAACGCAGTGATATTTTTGTTACAAAACAGGTGCCAGAAATAACAAATCCCACAACAGAAATTTGTAGCTGACAATCACTCAATGAGATACCTAATTTGTATCAATTTATCTGGCTCATGCATATAATAAATACAAATGACCACATCTGCTTCAACAGGTGCAACAAATGATAATTTTTCACTGCACAAAAGAATATGATAAAGAGTGTATTAATATGCTAATTGAGTAGTACCATTAGCCTTATAATAATATAGATAAGTAATGAAAGTACCCGTGCCGTTAACCCGCTAACTTCTGCTGCCTTCCCATGTGTGAAAGTTGTCACAGTGAATGGGAGGTGAGAGAGTCAGCGGGCGGAACGGGTATGAAGAAAGAGAGTGGCGTTACTTGCTGTTGTCGGGAAACAGGGAGGGGTTATCCTGATAACAATCTGTCATTGCAGGAAAAAACCCACTCCCGTCCCGCAATGAGTGCGCGCCGAAATACCTCTAAGAGTGAGAAGATCCTGCTGTTAGGCATTCATTACTGTCCTTGCTTAGACGCGTATCTCAAGTTTTGCCTGCAAGTCCGGGTCCGTGAGCATTGCACGGGATTTCCTCCAATAAAGATTCAATTAAATTGCATCCTGTGTCAAGAGTATAGGGATTATTACCTGCACTCTAAGATACATTACTGGACACAGAGGTTGCTACAAACTATTTAAATTAAATTTAATTTTGAGATATATTGCTAGTTTGGAGGATCATATTATATTATAATCACCACTGAATTTTGTTTGTCTGTCTTATAGGGTTATACCAATAGGTATTTCTTGCCCTTTTTCTATACACATTATTTTTAATTATTGAAATAAAATGTAATTTTTAAATAATAAATATTAAAAAATAATTCTTTTTTGAAAGAGTGCCCCCACAAAGAGGCTTTTTTTCTTGTGTTCCCTATTTCTTTGTATGGATCACTCTCTTTTTCTATAATTATATTAATACCTCTGGGGTTGCACCACCAACATATATAGAAACTTTTTTTCACTACATCATATTCATGATTTTCTGAAATTGTTGGTTTAACATGATTAAATAAAATTAATTGCAGCGGTGCAGGCAAACACAACCCTTTGTTTCACATTCAGGACATGCTAACAGATATTTTTTTACATATTTAGATAATGTGGGCACCACTGATAACTTTGTTGAAGTAATACTTGAGTATTGTGCACCCGGCATTACTGGAAAATCGAGAGACATGAGTCTGAAGAAGTTACTTTCAAAGACCTTATTGACAAAGATATTATCCTTAAGAGGAGTATCAGTGAGGAAATTAAATTGAAAGTGAGCTGATGATGATAGAAAGTAAAGCAGATCATCTATTTTCCAAAGAGAAAGACACAGCATTAGCTTTGTGAGTACAAACCCCTGGATGGAAGGTTACTTGAAAGTAAAACCTGGAGAAGAAGTGGACTTGACACGAATTTAAAAATGATGTGGACTTTAGATACAAAATATTTTTGTTATGCTTGAAAATGGTAACTGAAATTTTGTTTGTTCCAGCAGGGGTCTTCATTCCTGGAGTGCTGAAAGTTCTTTTTCAGCTATGGCATAATTTTTCTCTGCAGGAAGTAACTTTCATGAGAAAAAAACTGCACGGATTAAGTTGAGCATCCTCTCCATAGACAGCACTACCCCTACTCCTACTGCTGAAGCATCTACCTCCAGATAAAATGGTTTAGATGTATCTTGTTGATTAGTACTGGAGCTGTGATAAATGCTTGCTTTTATTGGTGGAATGCCAGCTGAGTTTCTTCTGACAAAAGAACAAAGGCCCATTCTGAGTTGATTGCTCGCTTGCTACTTTTAGCAGAGATGCAAACGCATAGTCACTGCCCACAAGGGAGTGTATTTTTGCTTTGCAAGTGTGTGAACGCCTGTGAAGCGGAGCTCTGCAAAAACAGTTTGTGCAGTTTCAGAGTAGGTCTGGACTTACTCAGCCCTTGCGATCACTTCAGTCTTTTTGTTCCCGGAATTAACGTCAGACACCCGCCCTGCAAATGCCTGGACACGCCTGCATTTTTCCAAACACACCCAGAAAACTATCAGTTGACACCCACAAACGCCTTGAAATTGAAACTCTTTGTACCCGTACAATGCGACTGTGCATTGCAGTGCATACGCATGCTCAGTTTTGCCATGTTTTTACCTGATCTTTGCAAAAAACGTCACCGAGCGATCAACATGGAATGACCCCCAAAGTCAGCACCTTTCTGAGTGAGTGCAGTGATGGAAGCTGCAATATTAGAATAACCACAAATACATTTTGTGTAGTAATTGGTGAATCCTAGGAAACTATGAACACTCTTCAAGGTAAATTGTAGTAGCCAACTAATGATTGCTTGAAATTTTGACAGATCCATCTCTAAACCAGACCCGGAGATAATTTAAATAATAAATGAAATATACTTGACTTCAAATGTACATTTTTCAAACTAGCAATACAATTTGTTTATTCTAAGTCACAGGAGAACTTCTTTTACATGTAGACAATGTGTTTGAAGGTCAGGTGACAAAAAAAAGCGTATGTGGTTGAGTTAGACCATCACACAGACACATATAAAATCTCCAAAAATTCTGTTGATTAAATTATGGAAAACATCTGGAACGTTGCTGAGACCAAAGGAAATTAACAGATATTCCTAAAGGCCATCACAATTATTAAAGGCAGTTTTCCACTAATCTCCTGAATGAGAATGAAGATCTAGCTTCGTAAAAATAGTAACCTATCTGACTCTATATTCTTCAGGAGTGAGAGGAAGTAAAAAAATATTTTGATAATGATCTTATTCAAGTCTATGTAACTATGGAGAAACCTGTCCATCTCTTTTTTTTACAAATAATAAAATAACACCAGTCAGGAAATAGGAGATACACGTGAATCCTCTATCTGAATTTTCCTTTATGTAATCTGATTTGGCCTGTGTCTCTGCTATTAATAAAGGGCATACTTGGAAAGATTCAAAGAGACAATCCTTATAAGGAGGAAGTGTTTCTACTGCTTGTTTGTTGAAATACTTAAAAGCTACATAATCCGATGGAAGATACAATTTCTCCAGTGGAAGAGTATCTTGAGTAAGTAAAACACATTGAAGGCAAGTTCTTTTGCATGTTAAACCCCAAGCTATTACTTGAAGTGCTTTCCAATAAATGTGAGGGATGTGTTTCAAAAACTACAGGTAACTCAGTACTACAAGATAAGAGGCTTTGGTGATAAGGATATTAGGCAACTCAAAATGCAGAATAGCTACTCTGAGCCTTATTGCTGCAGTTTGAGGAGTAGTGTCTCAAACTGGAATGTGGCTACCATCAGCAGTGATGAAAAAATAGATATCGGCAAAGATGACATGGGAATGTTCAACACCTGAATGATTGCTGAGGTAATAACATTCCTGGCTGCTCAGGAACTAAGGACTTTGTACCCATATTCATTTCTAGGGTAATGGAAGAAACACAATTGAGACTGCTTAAAGAGTTTACTGTCTTACCTAGGCTGCTGCCAGGTGCTGCAGTGTCCTCTTATCTTGGAACAGGATCTTAGGACATGGTCTGGATCAGCACAATACAAGCATACATTTATACTAAAATGTTTCTGACATTCATCAGTTGAGAGCTTAAAACGGTTAATTGTATAAGTTCCTCAGTGTCAGGCACCATGGACTCGCAACCTGCCATTTACCACTACACCACTCAGTCTGGCACATGGTGTCCCATGAGCAGCCTCCTTGCTGCTATTCTGTCTACCTCTGTGGTGGTAGTGGCACCCCATGTGTCCTCATGGACTCCCCAGAATTCTTCCCACCACCTCCCCACACTGGGTGCCAGTATGTTGCTGCTGGCCAGCTGACTGCTGCTCCATCAATTGTGGTCAGTATGTCTGGTCAGCTGATTCCAACATTCAATGGCTGCACAGCCAGGGGGATAAAAAGACTTACAGAAGCACCTGCAAATTGCACAGAACAACATCACTTCTCAGATGCATCTAGGCTCCAAACTCTTGTGTGCAGTTCTCTGTTCCCTGCAGGTCTGTTACCTTATCCAGCGATTCACAGGTTCTTGCAGCTAGTACTCTATCCTGCATTGCTGCAATCAGTACTCATTGCTGACTTCCTGTTTCTGTTCTCACTGGTTCCAGTCTGGCCAGTGCCAAGCCAGGATCAGTGCAAACCTGACTCTTCTTTTTGTTTCTACCAGCTCGTTTGTCCAGTGTAAAGCTAATATATAGTCAGTGCAAGTCTTACTCCTGTTCCTGTTCCTACCAGTTCCAGTCCGGCCAGTGAAAAACAAATATATAAATAAGTGTAAGTTTGGGTTCTGTTTCTACCTGTTCTAGTCCGGCCAGTGCAAATCTGACTCTTGTTTCTACTGGTTCCAGTCCAGCCAGTACAAGGTTATTTCAAGTTAGTTCAAGTTTGACTCCTGTTCCAGTTTCCACCCGTTTCAGTCCGGTCAGAGGAAAGTCTATTCCAGTTACCCTATATCACATTATTCAGTTTCATTCAGTTGGTCTCAGTTCCAACCTGTTCTCTTTAGAACATATCAGTACATACAGTATAATATTGAAACATTCACTAACAATTACTCAGTGCCTGTGTCTTGTCTTCTGTCTCTCCATGCCTTGTCCACCTTATGAGCAAGAGTTATATATGCCCAGCTAGCTTCCTGTACAAATTGCCCACTACTGAGCCTGTGCCAGCATCCAACTCGAGTCCACAATAAACCACAGACCTGACACTTAGTCCTGGAAGGCTGTGATTGGAATTGAGGAAGGTAATGAAGGGGGTCATTCCGAGTTGATTGCCCGCTACGGATTTTTGCATCGCAGCGATTATGGCAGAACGGGGCTAATCTGTGCATGCGTATGCACCGCAATGCGCACGCGCATCGTACGAGTACAAAGAGCATTGTAGTTTTGAACAGGTTCTAGTGACGCTTCCATTTGCACTGCCAAACGCAAGGAGATTGACAGGAAGTGGGAGTTTCTGGGTTTCAACTGACCGTTTTCTGGGAATGTTTGGAAAAACGCAGGCGTGTCCGGGTGTTTGCAGGGCGTGTATCTGACGTCATTACCGGGACCTTCGTCGCAGCATCATCGCACAGAATAAGTAACTACACGGCTGGTCTTGTTCTGCACAAAATGTGTTTGCTGCTGTGCGGCTTCACAGGCATTCACACTCCTGCAAAGCAAAAATACACTCCCCCGTGGGCGGTGATTATGCGTTTGCATGGCAGCTAAAAGTAGCTAGCGAGCGATCAACTCGGAATGACCCCATAGTCTTGTTGTTCCATATTAATTCAGAGGCCAGATTATGAAATTGAATGGCTTAATGAGCCACTTATCTGTTTGCTGACCCGTCTACACAGGCACTGCATGTACCCGCTATGAACTGCTCCGGGTAGCGCTTCTCTTTGAGCACCTTCACTCTGCTGCTAGCGGTGGTTACCGGTGGTTACCGCTTCCGGACGCTCTGGTTCCAGCAAGAGGACTTGCCTCATCACACCTGGAAGGATTGGCTTACGGCGATGCACGGCGCCTACAGGTATACTGTCAGCAGCATTAACAATGGCACTGGACGGCATACTCCTTCTTGCATATGAGTGGGCATTCTAAAGGATTTTACCAGCCCCCGGGAGAACCCAGGAAAAACCCGGTTAATATACAGATACCCATTATTATATGGTAATAGCTCCCATCAGAGCAATTTCTACAAATATATCTACTTATCTACAGAAAGGGCTATAGTGGATGATACCGGAGACGCCCGGCACTAACAGCCCAGGAGTGGTAATTACATTATCTTCCTCAATTAAAACACCTGCTGCCGGGACTTTTCTGAATCCAAAAGTACATGCTGCCTCTGTACTTTTAGATAGCGTGCAGTCTCATTATTCTTGTGAATGATACAATCTTAGAGAGTAACCATATAAATGTCACATATGTTATGTTATTTTTAACGTCATTACATACAATTAATCTATTGTGTGAACATTGTTACTTGCTGTTTAATATATAGGGTCAGCTTAGAGCATATTTATATGCATTATTTCTTAAAAAATATTGTGTTTATAATTTCATTGGTATACTAATATTTTAATAAAATTTCTTTATTTATTATTATTACGTCTGTCAGCTCTCCATTTAATAAAGTTTCTTTACTACATTATAAGCGCAGCCAATCTTTTCTCTTTTGTTCTATCGCAGCAATTATGGCAGAACGGGGCTAATCTGTGCATGCGTATGCACCGCAATGAGCACGCGCGTCGTCCGAGTACAAAGAGCATTGTAGTTTTGAACAGGTTCTAGTGACGCTTCCATTCGCACTGCCAAACGCAAGGAGATTGACAGGAAGTGGGAGTTTCTGGGTGTCAGCTGACCATTTTATGGGAATGTTTGGAAAAACGCAGTCGCGTCCGGGTGTTTGCAGGGCGTGCATCTGACGTCATTACCGGGACCTTCGTCGCAGCATCATCGCACAGAATAAATAACTACAGGGCTGGTCTTGTTCTGCACAAAATGTGTTTGCTGCTGCGCGGCTTCACAGGCATTCACACTCCTGCAAAGCAAAAATACACTCCCCCGTGGGCGGTGATTATGCGTTTGCATGGCAGCTAAAAGTAGCTAGCGAGCGATCAACTCGGAATGACCCCATAGTCTTGTTGTTCCATATTAATTCAGAGGCCAGATTATGAAATTGAATGGCTTTATGAGCCACTGTATGAGATCCTTGACACAGTCATAATACACTGTATGTGGTATACACTCTCCCAGGCTCTTCAAAAAAAATTTCCAGAAGATATCTATATCTATCAAAGACAGAGAGAATCAGACTGGAGTGCTCACAGAGTGTAGAGTCCCAAGACAAACCTGTTCCTGTTCCTGACAGCAACAAAATTATGTAAGCCATCATGTTGCGAGCTAGATTTAAATGATGAACAGGGGAACTGGAAGTCACTTGAAGTGTTTTTTTTTTAAATAACTGGTTTTATCAGTCATACACTTTTAGTTTCTCCAGCTGACTCACCTGACTTTGCATTGAATTTGCCACTTTGGTTTGTATTCCTGATGAGTCCATTTGAGTACTAACTGTAATATTCTGAGTTTGATTTAGGCTCTGGAGTTTGTCCGCTAGGGAGGACTGGTTACAACTGAATAGAAAAAAAGGTATTTGGTTTCATGCCAAGTATCCTCATTCAGTGCCACATTCTGTACTAGTTAGATAACTGAGTAGAACTGATATAAATACTAGGCTTAATAACTGATATAATGGGGCAAATTCAGGTTGTATCACAAATTGTGATCCAACCATAATTTTTGTAGAGGGGCCACAGGCGCATTCGCAGTGGGCTGTACTACACATGTGCCTGCACTTTCAACGGGGGGCTGCAGATAATGCAACTGCCTCTGCCTGTCAATCAGGCAGAGGCGGTCGCAGGGTGGGAGAGGGGCGGTAATGCTCCGTTTCCAGGGAGGAGATGGAGCGTTGCGGGGCATTCCGAATGGTGGGCAGTGCGGGGCAAACTGGGGAGTGTTGGGGAAATTGTCACAGTGGCTGCGTGAAATCACATGCAGCCGCTGCAACAGTTAAGGTGGCGCGGGACTCCTGCGGCCGCAGCTAAGCTGAGCCGGCAGGAGTCATCCTTGGTTTCTGCTGATAAGCAGAAATTGTGAGGTGATTGCAATTTCTGCTTGTTGCAGGGGGGAGGCAATGGTCAACATGCTGGGCGGCCTTACCCAGCACTTGGCGGCCCCCAGCATGTGATCAAAAGGATAGCAAATTCTGCTGATTAGCAGAATTTGCTATCCTTACTGAATTTGCCCCAATATCATGCAACTAAAGCATGCATAGCTGAACAGTAATCTGGAGCATGAAGACAGGAGATGGAGAACTCATGAACAATGGATTGTGCACCGGACAACAACAAGTAAGGTAACAGGAAGAGGAGCTACTGACATACTGGAGCCAGAAACAGGTAAAGTACAAGTTGTACTAACTGTGATCAGTTGCAATGGAGAGATTTAAATATGATGCTCTAAAGTCATGCTGACATCAAGTGGGAGATAGCAAGTGGATTCTTTGATGGGTGCTGCATACAATGACGTGTGGTGAGGTGAGGCAGGTGAGGTAGAGCCTTTTCTGCCATACTAAAGTCTGCTATAATGGGGCACTCTATTGGTTTTTTAATTGCATGTGTACTACATCACTGGATCAATAATAGGGGAAGAAAAAAGCTGTTCCCCCCTTTGTGAACAAGCCACAGGCGAAACGTACGTTAAAGGAAGGAGCATTGCGGGCGCCCAGCCGGTGCACACGGCGGGCTGCCCCTTGGTACAGGTTGTATGAGATGTTAAATCAATTTGTGAAGCCCCCAACTAAAGGCACTATACTGGTTAGAACATATTACCATTATCTGTATGGTTTGTGTATGATATGTGAAAACCATCTACCATAACAACCGTTGCTAGGGGTGACAAGCCATTGCAGGCTACATATGTTTGCTTCACAAATAGAATATGTTAATTCACTGTGTCTCCACGTCTATTTATGAATGACTTTAATGGTAATACCAAAAATCTTAAAGTATTAAACTAGGAGTCAGATGTGCTATAATTAACAGTATCCTCTTCGACTAGATATACACTTTGTAGTAATTCTGTGTATTTTCTTGTGTTCAGGGTTACGTTATAAAAATACAAACCCAAGCACTGTTGCCAGATGCAAGAGACCACCTGGTCTATATATATATATATATATATATATATATATGTCAACATTGTGTTCCATAGTTATGATACAGACTATTAAAATAAATGTTATACATTTGGAGGATTAATTACCACTGTTTATATAGCTACTAGAAATTAGGAGTATGAGATAAAAGGTAAATGGAATTATAAAGCCAGACAGACAAATTTGAAACAATATTGTTACAAAAGGTTACAACTTTGAAGAATCATTCATCTATGCATATAGAAAATATAACTTGAGTAACATTTATGATGGGCGCTGAGAGAAAATCATCCTCTCTGTGATAAACTGTATATATCGATCTTTACTGTGAATAGCATGTATTAGATGATAAGAGATGATTCAATCCAATGCAAATTATATAGCCCTCTATGTCTGTTACAACACCACAATATCAAAGTGTCAGTAACCCCTGAACTGGCTGCACTGATCTTAGTATCATTAGCCAGTATTTGAGGTGAATGAGACACAGTGTATATTGACTGGCCTAGTCTACATTTCCATTGACTGGCATCAGTAATGGTCTCTCAACATACATATAATGCCATGGCACATGTATGGTAGCAGAACCATGAAGTTCACCATATAGTCTTGCCTTTTATATTCTTTATACTCCTTTCAACACCAGAGCAGGTAGAGTGTCAGTAGCTCTCTCATTGGCTGCACTGACCCTAGGGTCATCAACCAAAAGCAGAAGTGAATGAGACACTCTTCGTTGATGCTCTGGCACTGTCTATGACTCTATAGACTGGCATAAGTAGGGGTCTCTCACCACGTATATAATGCAGTAGCACATACGAGGCAGCAGAACTATGGAACATGCCATAAGGTCTTGACTAAACTTCTTGCTATTGTCATTAACTCCCTACTATTTGAGAGGACAAAGGGTTGTTAGAGTTTACAGATCTCCTGTACCTTTTAATTTGTTATATGTTGTACTGTATGTAGTGTGTTTTTATTTTGCCTTTTTAGATCAAGAGAGATCAGTCTCCAAATAAATATTAATTATTAATTCAGAATAAAAGTTAAGTCTTAATTGATTATTCTTCTATTTCTATCTTCTAATTTTTTTATTTTCCCCCCTTTTTTCCCCCTTTTTTTCTTCCCCTATTATTGATCCAGTGATGTAGTACATGCAATTAAAACACCAATAGAGTGCCCCATTATAGGAGAGTTCTTGTCTCCCTCTCTTGGTAAAGTTTTGTATAATAATTTAACCTAACTCTCACGGAGCACCCCCCACTGTCTCTAATCAATACGTGAATATAGAAGTGTATGATATAGTAAATTGGGGTAAGAGTGTTACTTATCTAAGGATGGTCCTTTGATATTGATTCAATTTTTGTTCTTAAGTCTGTGCGGACAACACATTTTCTTCTTATACTAACGTCTGCTTCAGAGTTTTTACTATATTACATATATGAAAAATACAAAGCATATACTAGAAATATCTTCTTTGTGTTATTCTAAAAAAATGTATTGGCAAAACTCTGGAGTAGAAAGTTTATGACAGGAGAGGCAGAGCCTTCCCTGCCTAACTTTTATGCACATCTCTGATCAAAACTCACCAAATTTCTAGCAGTATATATTGCTGCACCTGTGTATAATGCCCCCATGTATTGTATATACTGCTGCACCTGTATATAATGCTCACATGTACTGTATATACTGCTGCACCTGTGTATAATGCCCACATGTACTGTATATACTGCTGCACCTGTGTATAATGCCCACATGTACTGTATATACTGCTGCACCTGTGTATAATGCCCACATGTAATGTATATACTGCTGCACCTGTGTATAATGCCCACATTTATTATTATTATTATCCTTTATTTATATGGCGCCACAAGGGTTCCGCAGCACCCGATTACAGAGTACAAATGCACATAAAAAATAGGAAAACAGTGACTTACAGTTGAATACAATATAGGACAAGTACAGGGCAACTAAGCATAACTACACCAGTAAACATAGAGATAAGTTCCAGGTGGTCAAAAAACTGTGGGATCTGGGCAGTTGAGGATTATTAAAGTAAGAAAAGTATAAGCGCATGAGGGAAGAGGGCCCTACTCGTGAGAGCTTACATTCTAAGGGGAGGGGTAGACAGACAGGGATGACACAGATGGGGTACATAGAGAGCGTGGAACAGAGGGTTATGTTGAGATTTGGCTAGGTTTGGTAAAGAAATGGGTCTTAAGAGCCCGTTTGAAGTTTTGTAGAGAGGGGGAGAGTCTGAGGGGGAGAGGTAAAGAATTCCAGAGAAATGGAGCAGCACGTGAAAAATCTTGGAGATAGGAGTGGGAGGAAGTAATCAGAAGACAGGAGAGACGGCGTGCATTAGCAGAGCGAAGAGGACGGGTGGGAGAGTAAAGGGAGATAAGGTCAGAGATGTAGATGGGAGAGGAGTGGGTGAGTGCTTTGTAAGTGAGTGTGAGAAGTTTGAATTGGATTCTGAAAGGGAAGGGAAGCCAGTGGAGGGCCTTTAAGAGGGGGGAGGTATACTGTGTATACTGCTGCACCTGTGTATAAAACCCACATGTACTGTATATACTGCTGCACCTGTGTATAATGCCCACATGAACCCTTGGGCTATACATATAGTGTGTGTAAGTCTGGCTCTGGTATTGTTTACCTCACTACACTTCCCTGGGCTACAAGCTTAAATGTATTGATCAATACATGAACTTAAACCCCATTGTTTACTATGGTGAGTGCAGAGCCTCTGTGATTATATGGGTTCACCAAGTACAGCAAAAGACATTAGTGAGAGATACACTGCAAGTAATGATGTGATAGCACACCAAAGTCACAGAACATGAGAAAATAATTGTATTTCCAAAGAAGTTAACTTAACACCCAATATTTCCATCAGTTGTGTCTGTAGATCATGTCACCTGTCTTACCTGTGCTCAATGGCGGCTCTTACCTTTGAGCAGGAGGGGGGCTGCTGTGAGCCAGGACCCAGGAGATGAGAGCACCTCTGCTGCCACTGCCAGGTCCCACAGCCAGGTCCAAGAACTGCACATGCGTAGTCAACCGAAGGCTTGACTGTGCATGCGCAACCCCCCCGGGATCTATCGACTGCATCAGCTGCAGTCAATAAAATCCATGGTTAGCGCATGTGCAGTCAAGCTGCCACTTGACTGCACATGCGCCGATTGCTTCAAGGGGATCATAGCCCAGTCTGGCAGTCCCCGGAGGGAGGAAAAACCTCCCAATGGGACTGCCTGTACTGGTATTGACTGGCAGGTAGGACTTCTAATAGACGTCATCACTGCCAGTCACTGTATAGCCAGTGCAGTCACAGACTGCAACTGGCTCACTCCCTGCAGTGACAGATTTTACCAGGGGGCTGCAGTCATGCAGCCCATAGGTAAGATCCGCCACTGCCTGTGCTACATGTTCATCAAAAAGTACCTGCATATTCAGAGACTTCTGATTTTTATACAAGAGATGGAGCTACAGCTGTGTGTTTGCTTTTATGATTTGGCTGCTACCTCAGAAGCTTATCTAATATTCATTATGGCATATGACCGATATGTTGCTATATGTTATCCTTTACACTATCACACTATTTTAAATAGGAAATGCTGTCTTGGGCATTTGGTACTTGGATATCAGGATGCTTAAACTCAATTGTATTTACAATCCCAGCGTCACACATGTCCTTCTGTGATTCACGCACCATACACCAGTTTTTCTGTGATGTTAAAGCTCTGATTAACATCTCCTGTGGTGGCAGCAGAGACATTTATATTGCAATATATATGGAATTATTAATAAATGGATTTTTCCCAGTCATGTTCCTTTTGTCATCGTATGTGAAAATTATCAATGTCATCTTGAAGATAAAATCTAGGGAAGGAAGAAAAAAAGCCTTCTCCACCTGCTCATCCCACCTCACCATTGTCATTATGTACTATATGACAGCTATGTCTGGGTACATGATACCACCATCAGAATACTCCAATGTCCTAGAACCAGTATTTAGTGTACTGTACTCAGTTGTCACTCCCATGATAAACCCTGTCATCTACAGTCTACAGAATAAAGATGTGAAAAGTTATCTGCAGAAACTTCTGGGAGGCAAACAAAGTATTGAACAGTGAAGAAGAAAGTGCAAAATGTTTTAATTAAACTGTAATTGATAACTACATTTTAGCAATTATTTGTTAATTTCTATTAAATAAATAATAGTCTTTGAATTTGCTCTTATTGGTCTTTATATTTTCTGAAATCTTTCTAATAGCTTTGTTTTGATTGCTTTATCCTTTTTTTAAATGTTTGTCACTAAGCCTGAATTTCAGTTCTATATCTTTGTGCATATTAGCAAGTGGTGTTTGCTATCATTTGAACAAATGACAGAGATGGTCCCATTCCTAGTATGCTTATTTACCATGCGGCACATTTACAGTCAGACACATGTACACTGTGAATGCAAATACATTGAAAAATAGCTTATAAAACAATGTCATGCTTTATTACATGCACTATGCTGTGTTAGCTGAAGATAAGTCCTGTTTAAAAGCTGTAGTACAGACACCAGTCATTTGAGGTATTCAGCGCTATTTCCATCTTCATTTATCAATTGTAAAGAATTTGTAGTGTTCAGTATATAATAAATTAATATATAAAAGTACAGCATATTCCAACCCTGTTATATATGAAGTAAAAAAAAAGTATAATATGTATGTAATAGTTGGTTAAGTTATTATAGATGTAGAAATAACCTAAACACATCTGTACATTGAGGAACTAAGATGTGGGGTAAAATGGTTAATTGGTGCCCTGGCACATATAGGATATCTTTAGTGACTGAGCACGAGACTCTGTGAAGCTGGCATGTGACATGAGCAGGAAAACTATGACCACAAGGCATTCCTGGGTGCAACTCGAGTTCTTCACAAGGTTGCTGTGTTTATTGGCAGTAACAGGATATGCAGGAACACAGTGGTTAACAGCAGTAACACAGCAACAAATTGTGGTAACAGTGGGTAACAGGGTGTTTCACCTCTTGAAGCTAAGTGTACTGTGTTAACATGGCACTTTATCAATCCTTCAGTGAAGAAATTGGCTGTAGTGTCATGTGCTGTAGCAAATCAGGTTGGAAGTCCTACAGACTCTGGGTCCTAGTTCCCAGCATGTATGCAGCATAGGTGACACCACAGAGGGTTTTTCTCTTCATAGTTAGAAGTGTTTATACTCACACAACCCTTTCACCTCTATATAATTTGTTAACTTGAAGAGGAAAGGAAACGTAAGTAAGAACCAAGTATTTTTTTTTTAATAAGGTGTTTAAACCCAATAAAAAAGTGCTCAAAGCCTAGTGCTAATAGCAAAAATGGGGAATGAACAGCAGAAAATGATGTGTTATTTTAATTGGGGGTTGCAGCATGGTTTATAATGTCTCTAATTCCTAGCCTAGCTAAATTCACTTGTGGATTAAGGTCCCCCAACAAATGTGCCCATAAAAAGTTCTGAAAGCAATAGTTTTCTCCCAACTCACAGCTTTTTTTTGTTGCTTTCCAGCTGTTACTGTTCTCAGCAAGCCCTGGTGGCCCTAAAATGTGGGTATAAGGCTGAAACCTGTATATTCCATTCTACATGCAGCTACCAAGGTATAGTGGCATTTGGAGACTTTATCAAAGGTACCTACCTTTGACAAAGTCACGTGGAGCGTGACGAAACGCGTTAGGACTCCGCCTCCAGCTCATCTCTACTCCGGTGTCATTACAAACACACCATCTGCATTGCTCCGGTGTGAGTGATCTCAAGCTCCTCCATTACCGCTGGCCGTGGCTCTACAACACAACGCTGGCACCATCCTGAACATTCGGGTGATCATCTTTATCTCCATCGCGCTGCATAGCTCAAGTGGGCACTGCAGGACATCAGGCCGAGGACGCTCCTGTTTTACCTGAGAGGTAAAACAGTCACCTTGAACCAGGTGATTTGAAACAATTATAACTCTGGGATCACAGCCCTTTATTCATTTGCCAGCTGTTTTATTTTCACAAACGTAGCTTGCTACACTCCGGGACTGCATCTATATCTTCATTGCCGGCTACTTGCCCTGCATTCATCAGTGTTATATAAATTATGGACATTTTCTTCATCCATTATAATATGAATTTATGCTCAACTGATGTTTAGAAACGGAGTATCTAGAGGTGTTTTTTAATCCATTCTTTCTAGGTTTTACATGTAGTTTTTATCATTAATAAATTTGCATTAATTCTTATTTGATGGCTCTCATCGTTTCACTCATTTCCTGGAATTCAGCACTTCCGTATTTTTTTCTTTTCTTAGGTCGGGGATAACTGCCACCCCAATGCGAACAACTCATTGCCTAGATGGGCGCTATTGCAAGACCATAACTAACATCCCAATACTTAGATGGGGACCCAGTGTTTGCCCATTGCCTACAACTCAAGGTATACACACTCCCCAGGAAATGATGCACAAAAAGTCCCACTGTGACTAGTGGTATTACTGATTCAGATAGGATAGAATCAGTGTAAACCCATCTATTGGTAGACAGAGCACCTTAAGACCCAGAACAAGAGAACAACTGTAACCATTCAATCACAAGCCAACAATAACAAAAAGCAGGTGGGATAGTGGGAACTTACATTGAGCCAGGATACTGCGCAACCAGGAATCACTATTATAAACTAGCAAGAAATCTCCAAAACTCCACCCTTTATCTGTAATAGGACAATACATATCAACCATAAACATGAGACAGCCTTACTTTTTAACCCTTGTTCAGAGCCGAAACTAGGGGGGGCTAGGGGGGCAGGCGACCTGGGTGCGGAAAGAGAGAGGGCGCTGTCGCAAGGCGGTAACCGGCAAGACATGCAGTGCAGGGGTTGAAGACGCGCTGCCTCCGCTCCGCTGCGCTGGGACGCTCCGGAGATCTGCTTCCCGGAAATACATGTGTGAGGTGGTAACCGGGGCATGCAGTGCAGGACGGCGCAGCCGGGTTGAAGTGGCCCCGTCCCCGCCCAGGACAGTCAAGTAATCTGCTTCCCGTCGGAGACACATGTACATAGAGGCGCCACCTCACACACATGCAAGCCTCTGCCAGCGCTGTGTGTGACGCTTCAGAAACTGAGAGGAGGGGGCACTGACTGATTCAGCAGATCAGCACTAGAAGTCTGGAAAGGTAGGGACAGGCGGACAGCTATATATGTAAAATATGTGTGCTGTGTACTGTAACCCAGTGTGTGTGTGTGTGTGTGTTGGAGCAGTGAGCAGTGCAGTGTAACCCTGTTTGTATGTGCGTTGGAGCAGTGCAGTGTAACCTTGTGTGTGTGTTGGAGCAGTGAGCAGTGCAGTATAACCCTGTGTGTATGTGTGATGGAGCAGTGCAGTGTAACCTTGTGTGTGTGTGTGTTGGAGCAGTGAGCAGTGCAGTGTAACCCTGTTTGTATGTGCGTTGGAGCAGTGCAGTGTAACCTTGTGTGTGTGTTGGAGCAGTGAGCAGTGCAGTATAACCCTGTGTGTATGTGTGATGGAGCAGTGCAGTGTAACCTTGTGTGTGTTGGAGCAGTGAGCAGTGCAATGTAACCTGTGTGTGGGTGTACTGGAGCAATGCAGTGTAACCCTCTGCGTGGGTGTGTGTTGGAGCATTGCAGTGTAACCGTGTGTGTGTGCGCGTGTGTATGTGTGTGTGTACTGGAGCAGTTCAGTGTAACCCGATGTGTGTGCTGGAGCAGTGCAGCGTAACCCCGTATGTGTGTACTGGTGCAGTGCAGCGTAACCGAGTGTGTGTGTACTGGTGCAGTGCAGCATAACCAGGTGTTGTGTGTGTATGCTGGAGTAACCGGGGTGGGTACTTAATTTGTATGTATATAGAGGGGTGTATTTAATCACAGTATATTGGGGTTTCTGTATATACAAGGGCCGTACTGTGTATTGATGGTGTGTACATGTACAGGAGGATGCATTTCTGTATATTGGGGGGGGGCGCCAAATGACTGCCTTGCCCCGGGTGACAGAAACCCTAGTTTCGGCCCTGCCTTGTTCCCAAATATATTTTGACAAACTGTAACCTAGTAATTTATAGTCCATTGTTCAGATTAAATGCTTTCTGACTTCATATTTTCCATTTTTTTAAATAAAAACTGATTACATCATAAATATTATCAAAACAAATAGCATAAGATAAAAAAAACATAATGTGGGAAAATATACAATTGAATTATGTAAATACTAGCTGAATACCTGTGCATTACTATGGAATTTCAAGTATTTACATGTATATAACTTTAATTTTGAAAGGACATCCTGGTAAACCAATTGGACTTACAACATGACATGCTCTGCCCACCGCTGCCAATCTTTGTCAGGCCACAACTCCGGGCGGGCATTCCCCAGATTGATGCTGTCAAAAGGCTGACACTGAGGAGAGTAATTTGTCTCCTTCTCTACCTCGTCCCACCTCTGATGTGGTGCTGCTAAATGCTGTAAATGCTGGGACATCAGGCCAAGCTCCTCCCGCTGTATGTTAAATATGTAAGTTTTGCAGAGATAGGCTGACTCTATTACAATGGGCCTTAGGTCTCTGTGTTTACCTTTTTACCACAAAGGAAGATCCCTAAGAAGCAATGTTTAGTTCAAGAGACAGATTAACCTCTGATAATTGAGACAGTATTCTCTCCTGACTGGAAATAGGTTGGTTAAGTACTTATATCTGGAATCTATATTATTAAATGGCAAATACCAGTGACTCATCACAAAATTTCCTGAACCACAAAGTTGCACTTCCTTGCCAGTGGCAGTTTTAGAGCAGTCCATTATTCAAATAGGGGAGCCACAGTCAGCAGTGTTTGAGAGTGTATAGGGGTGGCAGTTGTTGTGGCTCACCTATTTGAATAATGGAGTGCTCTGCAACTGCCACTGCAACGAAGTCCAGGAATTGATCATTTTGTCCTCCTCCCCTCCGTGACTTGGTATCATCAGCACCGTGCATTCTTTATAGCACCAGCTGGGTGGGCTGTCTTAACTCTCCTCTGTGAGGGGGATTTTATCTCACCCCTTTTAACACCTTTGTGGGTGGAATTTAAAAAAATCCCTTCTTAGTGGGTGCCTACTGTACATCACAAAAGCAAGCTACTGTCCAAATTTCAAGTTCCTAGTCATTATGGTTCAGCAGATTTCGTGATAAGTCAGTGGTATCTGCCTTTTATATATATAGATTTGACACTATTTTGACTAAAATGAAATTCACAATGTTACTGTACAACAAAACTAAATTGTAAATTAATCTGAATAAGTTGAAATTTAAAAGTTTGCTTATTATTTTTTATCAAACCCCAAAGGCAAAATGTATGGGTGATGCAATTCAATTATTTTCTAATTCATACAGGAACATCTTAATTAAGTACACATTAACTATGGATCCACACTGTATAAATAAGAGTCTTTCCATTCCTGTGTTCTTTTTTTATGGCAATCTAAAGGTGAGTAGTGATCCATCTACCACATTATAATAAACACTGTACCTGATCTATAGCTGTGATGGCTCTGATATCATGAAGAACATTTTGGGTAATATTTTTCTTACATTAACATTTCTCTCATTGGTGATTCTTTTAAGGTAAGGCACAACATGGTATCTGCAACTACTTTATAACAATGTTTATTACATACAGATTCCAATATATAAAAAGGGTTACTGCTATCATTTTTTTATGTGTTTATAAAAGTATCAGGATTTTATTAAAAAAAAATCCATAAAACATAAGATTTGATTGACAGAGGAATATTTCCTATGTAGGGAAAGGATCTCTGTAGGACTCATTATTATGTCTGAAGAGGACGATTACCAGGATATTATGTCTGCACTAAGCTCTACACTGATGGTTAAAACAATGTAAAATATTTCCATATCTGTGAACGTTAACAAACTGATAAATATTGACAGATGGTATTCAATGCTGAATATATTTTAAACAGTTCTGCAACAGAGATAGGTTTATGGATTCTCAGTAGAGAAAAAGGGAAAAGTTAAAATAGATTTTAGCAAGTGATTTTTTTATGATCAGTAATCTTTCTATTTTTTTTGCTAAGCACCATCCCTTTTTTAAATGTTTATAATATCACATTTATAAGGTACACACAAATTTGTTATATATTATTATTTTATAGTCTTCAGAGTTTATTATCTGAATGGAGGAGTAATATTTCTTCAGATCTGATTAGAATTATTCTATTACGTAGCCAGGTAGCTGTAAACCTCCTAAATTTGGAAGACATATCTTCATGTAGATCAAACTCCTCACACATTTTAGTACACTGTAACTCTATTTTTCAGCTAATCTTGGTCACTTGATGCCATAAGAGAGCTTTGCATTGTTTTCCATTTTTTTTGTTTTTATAGGAGATTTTGCATGTAATGGGATGGTCAGGAAATTTGCTATAGAGTGATTTTTCAGACTATAAACTAAATTTTTTAATAGTTTTGCTTCTAAAAATGCCTACAAATGCCCCACTGAGCCAGCTATAGTGTAAATCCTACAGTTTCTACATTTCACTAATACCAAAGTTTATTTACATTAGCCACACTTACATTACTACACAGATGTGATATACTGTATGACCTGTACTTCTTATAGAGACGTATTTGAAACCACAATCTCCCTGCACCAGCTTTACAGAAAGAATACCCTGCCTTTCCCTCCATCTACAGTGCCTATTAAACAGCATAACACTGTCATATGTCACATACAGACCTGTCCTCTCATACACAATCAGACAGAGTGACAGGTCACAGGGCCCAATTCAGACTTGATCGTAGTAGCAAATTTGTTAGCAGATGGGCAAAACCACGTGCACTGCAGGGGGGGTAGGGCAGATATAACATGTGCAGAGAGAGTTAGATTGGGATGGGGTGTGTTCAAACTGAAATCTAGATTGCAGTGTAAAAATAAAGCAGCCAGTATTTACCCGGTACAGAGACAATATAACCCTCCCAAATCTAACTCTTTCTACACATGTTATATCTGCCGCCCTTGCAGTGCACATGGTTTTGCCCATCTGCTAACAAATTTGCTGCTACAATCAGGTCTGAATTGGGCCCACTGTCTCCCACCAGTCCGCATATTTTTCTTTTGAAATACTCTGTGAACATTCTGATGCTTTGGTTCCATGACTACATATTCCTCTGTCCCCACATGGATGAGCAGGAGATGAATAGCGAATACAAGAAGTGATTGTCTAGCACACCATAGACACAGATGGCTGCAAATCTATTTCTTGAATGAAGATGAAAAAATCAAACTAACACATAATCACATAGTGTGTTGTTTATTTTACTTAGACATCACATAAAATTATAAAATAATGTATAATTTTTGTAAGTACAGTAATCCACTAAAAGATTACTCCTGTAAATTTGGCCTACTGGTTCAAGTCTGGCCAGTGCAACACTAATATAAAGCGAGTGCAAGCCTGACTCCTGTTCCTCCCTGCTCCAGTTTGGCCATTGCACAGCTAACAAATAGTCATTGCAAGTCCGATTCCTGTTTCTATTCCTACTGGTTCAAGTCCAGCCAGTGCACAGCTAAAATACAGTCAGTTCAAGTTCTGTTCCACTTTCCACCATTTCCAGTCTGTTCAGAGCAAAGTCTATTTCAGTTACAATATATCATGCTATTCAGTTCCGTTCAGTTTGTCTCAATTCCAGCATGTTCTCTTTAAAACATATCTGTACATATAATATTTATAAATTCCCAACAGTTCACTAACCATTACTCAGGGCCTATATCTTGTCTGCTGTCTCTCCTTGCATTGTTTAACTCATGCGCAAGAGTTATTTAAGCCCAACTAGCTTCCTGCACAAAGCACCCACTACTGAACCTGTGCCAGAATCCATCTCAAATCCACAGACCTGACACTCAGTTCTGGAAGACTGTGATTGGAATTGAGGAAGGCAGTTAATAAAGCTTTGTTGTTCCATACCAAGTCAGAGGCCAGAGCATGAAATTAAATGGCTAAATGAGCCACTGTACAACAAGTCATAACACACTGTATGTGGTATAGATCACTTCCAAGCCTCAGTAAATAGTTTCCAAAAGTTATCTACGAGTATCTATAAAAATCAGAGAGAATCAGACTGGTGTGCTCACAGAGTGGAGAGGCCCATGACAAAGCTGTTCCTGTTCCTGAAAGCAACAAAATTCTATAAGCCATTAAGGTACGACCTCAAAGAAAATTATTTGGTTGCCCTTTAAAATAAATCCAACATTAATTAAGGAATACTCTGTAAAGATTAGGATCTCCATTGAAGTTTTCTTTTGTAGAAAGATTTAAATGAGGAACAGAGGAACTGGAAGTGTTTGAAGTATTTAAAAACAAGAACTGATTCTATCAATCATACATTGCCACGTTTAGTTTCTCCAGTTTATTCACCAGACTTTGCTTTGAATCTGCCACTTGGGTTTGTATTCCTGCCAAGTCCATTTGGCCTCTATTAACTGGAATATTCTGAGTTTGATTTAGGCTCTGGACTGGTACTGCTGGGCAGGACTGGTTGTAACTGGAGAGAATGAAGGTATGTGGTTTAATGGCAATAATCATCATTCAGTGCGACATTCTGTACAAGTTAGATAACTGAGCTGGAAGAGAACTTATATAAATACTAAACTTAAGACCTGATATACTATCCTACAACTAAAGCATGCACTAGCTGAAAGCCTTGAACATAGGTAACTTGAAATATTTCTGTAAGAGATGTGTGTCAATAGTACACAGGTATGCACAATGTTGGCTAGAGTGGTAATACACAATAGTACTGGTTGTGCAGGCTGTGGATGGAAATGCGTTCTGATACATATTGTGCACTCTAAAGGCTGTGAATAGTAATGCACACCAATGTATGCTACAAGTAATGATGTGGTAGCAAATTAAGTTATCTTAACACCCATTATTTCCATCAGTTGTACTGATACACCATGTCACTTGTCTCACCTGTGCTACATATTCATCATACTGTACCTGCATTCTCAGACTACTGACATTTATACAAAATACAGGGATGGAGCAGTGTGATTGTCCTAATGAGAATTATTTATCCACACAGCCATGTTAATATGTCTACAGTTTACCAAACGCCACCATTATAGTCCAAGTTTTAAGGCTATCCATGCTTCACTCCAGATGGTTAAATCAACTTGACTGTAATACAGTGAAGTAAGAAGTACTGCATGTTTTTTATTTAAAAAGTAACCTGGATATGACATGGAGAACCAGACATACATGAATGGATTCCTCTTGTTACCATTTTTTGCAAAATCAAATTATATATTGTCTACTATATGTGTATTTTCCTTCCTCTATATATTTGGAGTACTTATTAATGCTATTATAATAACAGTTATATACATTGATTACCAATTACACACCCCCATGTATCTATTTCTCTGTAACCTGGCCTTAGTAGATATCTGTTATACAACCACTACTGTCCCTAACCTGCTGTACATGTTACTATCTGGAGATAATACAGTGTCCGTCATACAATGCTTCACTCAGATGTACTTTTATTTTTTGTCTGATTCCTCAGAGGTTTATCTAATATTCATTATGGCATATGACAGATATGTTGCTATATGTGACCCATTACACTATTCCAATATTTTAAATAGGAAATGCTGTATTGTATTGTCATTTGGCACTTGGATATCAGGAAGCTTAAACTCAATTGTATTTACAATCCCAGCATCACACATGTCCTTTTGTCAGTCTCGCACCATACAGCAGTTTTTCTGTGATGCTAAAGCACTGATTAACATCTCCTGTGCTGGCAGTCGAGAAGTTTATATTGTAATATATATGGAAGTATTGGTATATGGAGTTTTCCCAGTGATGTTCCTTTCAACAACCTATGTAAAAATTATCAAGGTCATCTTGCAGATAAAATCTAAGGATGGCAGAAAGAAAGCCTTCTCCACCTGCTCATCCCACCTCACCATTGTCATTATGTACTATATGGCAGGTTTGGTTGTGTACATGATGCCATCATCAGAATACTCCAATGTCCTAGAACCAGCATTTATTGCACTGTACACAGTTGTCACTCCCATGATAAACCCTCTAATCTACAGTCTAAGGAATAAAGATTTAAAAAGTGCTCTGCTGAGACTTCTGGGGACGACAACAAAGTATTGAACAGTGACTGATTATGTGCAAAATGGTTAAATAAAACTATGTGATTGATAACTCAATTTTTGCAACTATTTTATAATGAATATGAAATAAATAATAGTCTCTGAATTTGCTCTATTTAATCCTTTTGTTTTCTGAAATCTTCCTAATAGCTTTGCTGTGTCATCTTAATCCCTTTTATTTACTTGTTATAACCCTGAATTTTAATTCTATATCTGTGTGCCTTTTAGCAAGTTGTATTTACTTTAATTTGGGCAAAGAACCAAGGTGGTTCAATGTCTGGTACGTTTCCTCATTGAGCGGCACATTTACAGCGAGACACATTTGCACTGTGAATACACACAGAAAAATAGCTTACAAAACAATGTCATGCTTTATTACATGCAAACTATGCTGAGTTAAGTTTAACTGAAGATAAGTCCTGTTTAAAACATTAGTTCAAATACCTTTTATTTGAGGTGTTCAGAGCTGTTTCAATCTTCATGTAACAACCGTAAGGAATTCATAGTGTATATAATAAAGTATTATACAGGTTGAGTATCCCTTATCCAAAATGCTTGGGACCAGAGGTATTTTGGATATCGGATTTTTCCGTATTTTGGAATAATTGCATACCATAATGATATATCACGTGATGGGACCTAAGTCTTAGCACAGAATGCATTTATGTTTTATATACACCTTATACACACAGCCTGAAGTCAATTTTAGCCAATATTTTTTATAACTTTGTGCATTAAACAAAGTGTGTGTACATTCACACAATTCATTTATGTTTCATATACACCTTATACACACAGCATGAAGGTCATTTAATACAATATTTTTAATAACTTTGTGTATTAAACAAAGTTTGTGTACATTGAACCATCAAAAAACAAAGGTTTCACTATCTCACTCTCACTCAAAAAAGTCTGTATTTCGGAATATTCCGTATTTTGGAATATTTGGATATGGGATACTCAACCTGTATTAATATATATTCTAACCCTGTTATATATAAGTAAAAAAATTGTATAACATGTATGCAATAGTTGCTTAAGTTATTATAGATGTATAAATAACCTACAGACATCTGTAATTTGAGGAGCTAAGATGTCGCATAAAATGGAGATTGGCGCCCCTTCAGGTATATCTTTAGTGACTGTATGAAACTATGAAGTTGGCACGTGATCTGAGCGGGAAAACTATGGCCACAAGGCATTCCTGGGTACACCTCTAGTCCTTAACCAGGTTCCATGGTTTATTGTTAGTAACAGGATATGCATGAACATAGTGGTTAACAGCAGTAACACAGCATTGGACTTAAACTATGGTAACAGCAGGCGTCAGGGTGTCTCACCTCTAGGAGCTCATAGCTCTGTGTTTACATGGCAGTGTATTACTCTTCAGGTAAATAAATTGGTTGTAGTCTCATGTGCAGTAGCAGAGATGATTGTAGGTCACACTTTCCTAAAGACTCTGGGTCCTAGTACCTATGAAGCATAGGTGATAGCACAGAGTGCTTCTCTCTCTACATACAGTAGTGTTTATATTCACAAAAATAGCTTGCATTGCATACACAACAAATAGACCCTTGTACCTACAGTGTATATAATTTGTAAACTGGAAGAACAAAGGAGCAGTAAGTAAGGATGAAGTGTTTTTTTTTTCTAAATTCAGTGTTTCAACTAAACAAAAATGTGCTCAAAGTCTATTGCTAATAGCAAATTTGTGGGATGAACAGCAAAAAAATTATGTGTCACTAAAATAGAGAGAAATGCAGTTTGGTTTATGTCTCTCAGTCCTAGCCTAGATAAATTCACTAGTGGATTAAGGTCCACAAAACAAAATGTGCCCATAACAAGTTCTGAAAGCACTAGGCTCCTCAAAACTTTGTTTTTGGTAGGTGCCTAGCTGTTACTGTTCTCAGCAAGCCCTGGTGCCCCTTAAATGTGGGGATAAGCTGAAACCTGTATAAAAACAAGTTTCCATATACATACAGCTACCAAAGCATACTGGCATTTGGAGAATTAAATGCACCAGGCCTAGATTCTGTAATTCACCTGCAATAATTACTGTTAAGTAACATGATAGATTTTCCCTGTTCCAGTAACATATAGGTATCTGGTCATATAGTGGACAGTTTCCATGTCATCATTCATATTGACAATCAAATCTGTTACAGGTGGGGCTACCCTTTTGCTCTGATACTACAAGTGGATGGGAAATGGTTATCTGCGAGATTAAAAGAAGAAGCTACTCATCTCTTGTATCAATTTAATCTACCTCATTCCTTGAAAGAAAGTACTTTGGCTCCACATATGGAATCTGCGAATCAATGCTCTTCAGGGTCATCATTACCGCAGAGAGCACCACGTCATCTGTGGTCCACAGTCTCTCTTAGTGCTCCGGTCTGGATTTAGTCTAAATTAATTGTACTCTCAAGAGTATTTGATTGCCTGTGATGTCTTTCTCTTTCTCTTTTTGTTAATTGCAGGCTTTTGGATAATGCTGGTGTAAATGTTTAAATTATCGAAATGTATCTAATATTATTTGTAATATACTATATGTCTAAATATTTAGTTTACAAATTTACCTTCACCCTCCCAGGGATACCCTTATTTGGTTGCACGTTACCAAGATGCGGTTTGTGCCATGCCCCCATCGGGTCATTAAGAGGCAAATGGAGCGCTATGTGGATATACTCCCAGTTTTTCCCTTTTTAGGGTGCTCCTGGTGTTGACTTGTCCCGGACAATGAGTCTATACCTTTTTTTGTCTTTTTTCTCTTTTTCTTTTTTCATTTTTTTTCTCCTACATTTTTTTAGGGGCACCACCATGAAGATTGTATTATTAATCTTTTGGATGCGATTATATGTTCAGCCATGAGAACTAATGTTATAACTTATAATGTTAAAAGGTTAAATAGCCCACAAAAAAGGTCTACTCTATTTCTTATTCTAAAGCAAGTGTAGGGGGATTAGGTGTTTATCCAGGAGACACATTTTCATGACACAGTACACCCTGGATTGCATTCAAGACATTACCCCATCGTTTTGTATGCATGTGATTATATGCATAAAAAACGGTGGGTAGCTATAATAATAGCGGATCATTTACATTTGGATGCTGATAAGATTATCCGGGATAAAAGAGACAAGTTTCTTATAGTAGTGGGTAAATTAAATAATTCTCTGATTACTCTAGTTAACGTTTATGCCCTGAACATTAACCAAGCCTCTCTTTTTTATCATCATTAGATGCTAAAATCTCACTTCATAGGAAAGGTGATATTATAGTGGCTGGTGATATTAATACGATTCTTCATCACAGATTTGACCATTTCCATTCACTCCTTAACTCCCAAATTCATATCAATGAGCGGAACTCTAAAGCACTACATTCGCTTTAAAAAAATCAACTACTGTTGTATTCTTGGAAGGTTAATGATCCTCTAGCTAAGGATTATACTTGTTTTTCTTTTGAAAATAAAATATATACTACGATAGATATGATACAGTTTTTCTGGGCCGTCATCTGACCTCTTAGATGCAAAAGATTGCCATACCACCTGTATCTTGGTCAGACAATGCCCCAGTATCTCTGATTCTATCAGGTATAATGCATAGTTCATCCCCACCTGCTTGGTGTCTAAAAGAAGCATTGCTTCAGAATTAAGATGCTTTAGATCAGGTCACTCAGATTTTAGTGGATTATTTTAATTTACACCAAACCCCAGATTTAAGTGATATAACCCTTTGGGAGGCACATAAAGCTGTTGAGAGAGGTCATTTTATTCAGATCGCTTCAAAACTGTCAAAAAGACACACCCAGGTGGACCAAGTGTTACACTCAGAGGAAAAGCATAAAACGTCTTTAGATCCAGAATATCTGGATACATTTATTAAACTAGGGCAAACTCAATCTGTTGATTTCTTACAAAACTGTAGAATCCTTCAGGCAGCTTAATAAATTATATTACGAGAAAGACGATAAAGCTGATAAAATTCTGTCCAGGAAAATTAGGGCACAAATATCTTAAAAAAATATTTTAACTATTAAAACTAAGACTGGAGAGGTAAGTCATGACCCAGAACAAATTCTTAAAGAATTTGAGGATTATTATAAAGCATTGTATAAGGCTGATGTTAATGCCTCTCCGTCTTCAGTGTTAAACGATAGGATTGAATTATTCCTTGATAAATATAAGTAACCTAATCTGAGTAACTCTATAGTCTCTTAATTACGGTCTGAGAACCAATTAATGCCCCCGGGTTAGATGGTAAACTTATATCTTATTATAAAAATGTTTAAACTTTATTGCTGCCACATTTATGCAGACTTTTCAATGGACTCTTCCTGGGTGGATCTTTATCCGCATGAATGAAAGAAGCTTGTATTATTTTGGATTCAAAAACCTGGGAAAGATCCAAATGTATGTTATAGCTATCGTCCTATCTCGCTGATTATTAATGACATTAAACTTTTTTCTAAGATCCTTGCTCTAAGAGTAAACACGATTTTACCACAAATGATCCACACAGACCAAGCAGGCTTCATCCCAGGCCAACAGGCAAGAGACAACACTCGTAGAATGTTGACTTTGTTCATGTGATTAATAAATATAAGATGCCCTCTATTCTTTTGTCATTAGAAGCAGAAAAAGCATATGATAAGATCCTATGGCCCTTGATGATTGTAACTCTGCATAGATTTGGCCTGGGAGGAAGCCTACTATCAGGTATCCATGCTTTATATTCTAATCCAACTGCAACAGTAATGGTGAATGGCAAAGAGTCAAACCTGTTTATGATTAGCAATGGGACCAAGCACGGTTGTCCCCTTTCCCTCTTAATATTTGCAATGACGATTGAGACGTTGGCCTGTCTGATACGTGCTAATGCCGATATTAGGGGTATTAGGGTAGGAGACCTTGAATATAAAATATCATTATTCGCAGACAATGTTTTACTCACATAAGCCTCCCTGGATACATCTATCCCTAATCTATTTAAAATTGTATCCATATATTCCAATATGTTGGGTTATCGCATAAAATTTCATAAATATGAAGCTCTTCCCCTATATGTTGATGAGGATACTAGGGCCTTATTAGCCTGAAACTTTAACTTTAGATGTCGTACTAAGGAACTCAAATATTTAGAAATATATATTACACACTCCTATAGTTCTCTATATAAAGAAAATGTTCCAGCTCTTTTTAATACTATTACATCTGATTTACATGCCTGAAGGTCACAGAGAATTACTTGGTATGGCCGCATAGTCACAATAAAGATGAATGTATTGCCTAGACTGTTATATTTGATACAAATAACATCAGTGCATGTTCAAAGGGAGGTTTTGAGTCAGATGCATCGAGACATACTTAAATTTATATGGCTAGACAAACTGCCTAGGCTTAAAACTACTTTCTTAATTAGAAACTCACTAAGTGAGGGTAGAGGATTGCCTGATAGTAGAAAATACTATCAAGCGACCCATTTTTAGGTCAAGAACTTACTTGGTTCCCACAATCTGTTATGTTACCTTGGATACAAATTGAATTGTCAGAAGCCAAAGTCTCTACATTAGCTTCCCTCTTATCTGCAGCCAATTCACACCTGGCGCTGAGAGTGTGCACTCTCACAACTAAACTTACATCTTCTGCGTGGTTTCTTTGCACTTGATGTTATGGCCTATCCTCAAGCTCCTCTCCCATTACTACAATTTGGAACAACCTAGATTTCCCCCATGGATCCCTTTTGAAGTCACACTCATGGCTACACTTATCATCATGCCCCAGATTAGTTTTCAATTTTATTTAGGGTAATGCATGGTGCACCCCAGATTCCTTAGTTAATAAATATGGAATACTTCGCCCTGTGTTTTTTGAATATGTACAACTTCACTCTTATCTATATTCTCTTCCTAAGGAAAAGGTCCTCCAACTCTTTTGAAAAACTGTTCCTCTATACACCAAAGAGACGGGGTATTATCTCTGTACTTTATGGTTTATTATATTCTGTGGACTATGAAGGTATTCTTTCCCATGAAAGTAAGTGGAAGACTGATTTAGGATCTCCTTCACAGGAGGATACGTGGAAGCTCATTAGGCAGAATGTAGCACAATTGTATATCACCTCAATTAAGGAGAATTTATATAAACTTTACACTAGATGACATTTAGTTCCTTTAAGACTAAACAAGATCTCCCTTGCATACTCTCCTATGTGCTGGAGGACATGCATCCAAATCAGTGACTTTATACAAATCAGGTGGAAATGCCCCAATATGATTATACTCCTGAATCAAGTTAAGATACTTTTAGTAAATATTTTTAATACCCCAATTTCAGTCAGCCCCTGGTCTGTGTTATTGATCTTTCCTATTTATGGTCTTAATGAAAATGCTAATAAGCTTATTCACCATGTTCCTAATGCAGCTAGATGCACAGTGGCTAAATGTTAGAAAAAAACCTTGAACCTCCACCATAGTGGTTTATTTCTACTATGGAGAAGATCACTGCAACAATGCTCAATAGATCAGTTAGGTTTGATACAATCTGGGAACCTTGGTTTATATATAATAATCTCTCTTTTCCTAAACTTTGATGCACTACAGGCATAGCATGGTCCAGGTTATTTCTAAGGAGAACACCTTATAGTGTTTATATTTTGTAGGACTCATTTGTTTACTGGTGACCACTGCTTGTATATGTGTGAATGATTATTCAAATCATGCTGAAAAAAAGTGTTTATGAAATTATAAGAGGTTGGCCAGTTAATCTGGTCTCTCATTGTGGTCCCTTCCCCAACCATTCTCCTTTTTCCCCCTCTCTCTCCCCTTTTGCTTTATACAAAAAACTGATTGAATGTCTTAAGGTTAATCAATATGCTATGCCATCTGTTCTCTAGCCTTAGTGGCTCATTATTCAATGCATTGGAAGCTATGGAATTCATGCATGTGTTTTTGTATATTTGATTTTTTTGTCTTTATTTAATAAAAGTAAATGGTTAACATAATGATGACACCACAATGATGACACTTGAATGTGCTTAGATTGGCCTGTAAACTGTAAGTAACAGAGAAACCAAAAAAAAGTTAAAGATAAATATGAATAGTGTTTTATTCCAACACATAAACTGACACTATGTTACAATGATCATGTTCTCCTAAAGCAGATTGGCTTCCAAAAGTAGAAAACATATCCTGGCTGACAGGATGTTGGCTGACACTATACCAAGAGAAGCATCCTGTCTGCTGGAATCCTGGCAGTGAGGCAGTGAGTCCCCTTGCAGGCTTGATGCACTTGTCACACATCATGCCCAGTGGCATGCTGCGCTCACCAAAGGTACTTGGTTGGTGGCATGGATCCACCAACCGAGTGGGAATACTGGGTCATTGTCGGGATGCCAGCTGTCAGTTTATCAGAGGATGTCGAGTGTCACGCTGAACCTGACAGACGGTAAACTGACTGCATCCTGAAATAATGCAGAGTAATATAAAAAGACAATTGTCTTTGCAAAAGTACTAAGTTGCCTCCATGAAGCACATATGTTGCTGTGAGACATCATGCCGATACAGTGTCTAATGCATCCATTATTACAGGAAGTACATGGTCCCACTTTGAGTCTTCTAATAGGAAGTACTGAAGATTCCCATATGGTGAAATCTGTACAAATCAGCTGCGTTTATTGCTGTCACATATTTAGAAATGAAAAGATAATCATGTAATGCCAGAAAAATAGTAATTACAATAGAAAAGCAAATTATCAAAACGTGGCAGACAGATAAATAAGATAAAAAAATACTGTTGTAAGCAGTGAAAAATGGTTTTCTCAGGATATCAGCCCTTCCAGTCAATTAAATATAGAAGTTGTCCTTGATGGCAATGAGTATCCACAATCATCTTGATCTTATAATCTACTCCTTGTTGCATTTATTCTCGGCGAAATGTGGATATGCCAGAACAGAATATGCTGATTAAAGTTTTGAGTAGTTAAATTTGGAAGGAATTGGGAGCCTGAAGATACATATGGAGCCGCTCCCATCTGATGTGACTCCATCGCATAGCAGCATTCCCGGTGTGGCTAGGCGATCCGTCTGCCTAGTCATGCTGAGAATGCACAGAGACTCTCCAATTCAAGTGAATGGGGTGCATGCACATCACGGATGTGTTCGTGCCCCGGATGCGATGCTATGCGCACCCGGTCGGGCGCACCCAATCACAGATGGAGCCACGATTAGTAATGGTATGGTAGTAATTGTAACTTTTATGCCACTGGATTTATTAATTATTCATGTTATTATTAATTCATTAACTTGAGTAATTGGAAAGAGTCCTATGAATTGAGGAGTAAACTTCAAAGAAGAAACTTTTAATCTTGAATCCTGAAGCCAGACTCAATCTTAAATTTTAAACATAGAAACAGCACACATTTTCATGTCAAAAAACAATATAAAATGTTTAGATGCTTGAATCAGAGCAGTTGAACCCTCCTCCACTTTTCAGCAAATAGATAAAAGGCAGGATTTTAAGGTTGACTGGAAGATGCTGCAAGTAGTTAAAATACTGTAACTGGAGGATGTAGTTCATAAACAGTATAGAAAGAAGGTGATTTGAAGGAGGTGTGATAATGATTATTGTGAGATTCTTGACAAGTCATAATTCACTGTATATTACTGGCTTTGTAGTAAACTCTCCCAGGCTCATCAAAAAATTTCCAGGAGGTGTCTATAAATCTATCAAAGTCATAGATAATCTGATCAGAATGCTCACAGAGTGGAGAATCACAAGACAAAGCTGATCCTGACAGCAACAAAATGATATACTGTAATCCATCATATTACAAGTTAAAATACATTTTTGGGGTTGCAAAAAATCTCATATTGATTAAGCAATCCACTGCAAAGTTTAGGATCGCTATTGAATTTTTCTGATAAAGGCAGATTTAAATGAGAATTGGAGATACTGGAAGTAACTTGAATGATGTAGGAAAAATAACTGGTTCTATTAATCATAAGTTGGAGAGAGTCCAGTTGAGTAAAAAAAATCTTGCAGGAAGTCCATCACTTGGGCTTGAGTCACTTTTAGTTTCTCCAGTTGATTCACCAGACTTTGCATTAAATATGTCATTTGGGTTTGTATTCCCGCTTTGTCCATTTGGTCAGTACTAACTGTAATATTCTGAGTTTGATTTAGGTTCTGGACTAGGACCAATGGACAGGACTCATTAGAACTTGAGAGAATCAAGTTTCGTGGTCTAATGACAATTATCTTCACTCAGTACTACTGTACA
Source organism: Pseudophryne corroboree (assembly GCF_028390025.1). Classification (NCBI taxonomy): domain Eukaryota; kingdom Metazoa; phylum Chordata; class Amphibia; order Anura; family Myobatrachidae; genus Pseudophryne; species Pseudophryne corroboree. Next base: position 462,605,427 of record NC_086450.1, read on the forward strand.
TTCTGGACTAGGTAGATACTATAACTGAGCAGAAAGAGAACTGATATAAATACCAGGCTGAAAATCTGATATACTAACCCGCAGCTAATGCATGTACTACAGTTGCTGAAAGCTTGGAACACAGATAACTGGTGTGCGCTCTATAATTGATATGTGCCAGCAACACACAGGTAGGCACACTGTTGGCTACAGTGGTAATGTACAATGCTCTTGGATGTGCACTTTGATGAGGCTGCAAGCATAAAAGTATTTTTAAATATATGAACTAATATGCCATTGTTTATTATGGTGTGTGCAGAGCTTCTGTAATTATATGACTTCAAAGTAAATTAAGAGACGTCAGTGAAAGATACACTGTAAGTAATGATGTGATAGCACACCAAAGTCACAGAACACATGAAAAGAATTGTGTTTCCAATAAAGTCAACTTAACACCCATAATTTAAGTTGTCTGTACATCGTGTCACTTGTCTCACATATGCTACATTTCTATCATACAGTACCTGCATAAGCAGTGACTTCTGACTGCCTAAAGTTGATGTTTATATAAGATACAGGGCTACAGCTGTGTGACTATTCTAAAGAGAGTTCTGTATCCACACAGCCATATAAATATGTTAAAGCAGTGTTTCCATTACAGCCCAGGATTTGAGGCTATCCATGCTTGAGTACAGATTAAACCATATTGACAGAGGTACAAATTAAGTCATCTGTGTTCAAGCATGGAAATCCTTAAAACCTGGTCTGCAAGGGCGGGGTTTGGAAAACTCTTGATTAAACTAATATGTAGTGTAGACTTCTTTACAGAGTATCATGGATGGAGAACAAGACTTACATGAATGGAAACCTCTTGTTACATTTGTATGCAAAATCTAATTATATATTGTCAAAAATTGTGTTTTTTCTGTACATATTAGTAGTACTTATTAATTCTCTTATAATAAGTATATATACTTATATATTTTTTGTATGTATGTATGTATATATATATATATATATATATATACTGCTCAAAAAATAAGAGGAACACTAAAATAACACATCCTAGATCTGAATGAATTAAATATTCATATTAAATACTTTGTGCTTTACATAGTTGAATGTACTGACAACAAAATCACACAAAAATTATCAATGGAAATCAAATTTATTAACCCATGGAGGTCTGGATTTGGAGTCACCCTCAAAATTAAAGTGGAAAAACACACTACAGGCTGATCCAATCTTGATGTAATGTCCTTAAAACAAGTCAAAATGAGGCTCAGTAGTGTGTGTGTGTGTGGCCTCCACATGCCTGTATGACCTCCCTACAACCAAAACAAGTGGCTCAGGTAGTGCAGCTCATCCAGGATTGCACATCAATGCGAGCTGTGGCAAGAAGGTTTGCTGTGTCTGTCAGCATAGTGTTCAGAGCATGGAGGCGCTACCATGAGACAGTCCAGTACATCAGAAGATATGGAGGAGGCCGTAGGAGGGCAACAACCCAGCAGCAGGACCGCTACCTCCGCCTTTGTGCAAGTAGGAACAGGAGGAGCACTGCTAGAGTCCTGCAAAATGACCTCCAGCAAGCCACAAATGTGCATGTGTCTACTCAAATGATCAGAAATAGACTCCATGAGGGTGGTATGAGGGCTCAACGTCCACAGGTGGGGGTTGTGCTTACAGCCCAACACCGTGCAGGATGTTTGACATTTGCCAGAGAACACCAAGATTGGCAAATTCGCCACTGGCACCCTGTGCTCTTCACAGATGAAAGAAGGTTCTCACTGAGAACATGTGACAGACGTGACAGAGTCTGGAGACGCCAAGGAGAACGTTCTGCTGCCTGCAACATGCTCCAGCATGACCAGTTTGGCAGTGGGTCAGTAATGGTGTGAGGTGGCATTTATTTGGGGGGCCGCACAGCCCTCCATGTGCTTGTCAGAGGTAGCCTGACTGCCATTAGGTACCGAGATGAGATCCTCAGACCGCTTGTGAGACCATATGCTGGTGCGATTGGCCCTGAGTACCTCCTAATGCAAGACAATGCTAGACCTCATGTGGCTGGAGTGTGTCAGCAGTTCCTGCAAGACTAAGGCATTGATGCTATGGACTGGCCAGCCCATTCCCCAGACCTGAATCCAATTGAGCACATCTGGGACATCATGTCTCGCTCCATCCACCAATGCCACGTTGCACCACAGACTGTCCAGGAGTTGGCGGATGCTTTAGTCCAGGTCAGGGAGGAGATCCCTCAGGAGACCATTCGCCACCTCATCAGGAGCATGCCCAAGCATTGTAGGGAGGTCATATAGGCACAAGGAGGCCACACACACTACTGACCCTCATTTTGACTTGTTTTAAGGACATTACATCAAAGTTGGATCAGCCTGTAGTGTTTTTTTCCACTTTAATTTTGAGGGTGACTCCAAATACAGACCTCCATGGGTTAATACATTTGATCTCCATTGATAATTTTTTGTGTGATTTTGTTGTCAGCACCTTCAACTATGTAAAGAACAAAGTATTTAATAAGAATATTTCATTCATTAAGATCTAGGATGTGTTATTTTAGTGTTCCTTTTATTTTTTTGAGCAGTGTATATATGCTCAATAACACCCCCTCCCCCCCCCCAGTGTATCTATTTATCTGTATCTTTGTAACCTGGCCTTAGTAGATATCTATTATACAACCACTCCTGTTCCTAACCTGCTGTACATGTTACTATCTGGAGATAATACAGTGTCCTTCATACAATGTTTTACCAAGATGTACATTTTTTTTTGGGCTTCCTCAGAGATTTATCTAATACTCATTATGGCATATGACCGACCTGTTGCTATATGTAATCCTTTACATTAACCCAATATTTTAACTAGTAAACACTGTCTCTGACACTTGGATATCAGGAAGCTTAAACTCATTGATGTTTACAATCCCAACATCACACATGTCCTTCTGTCAGTATCGCACCATACACCAGTCTTTCTGTGATGCAAAAGCTCTGCTTAGCATCTCCTGTGCTGGAAGTAAATAGTTTTATAATGTAATGTTCATTTAATTATTGATATATGGAGTATTCCCAGTCATGTTCTGTTTGTCATCTTATATAAAAATGTTCAGGGTCATCTTGCAGATACTGTAAAATCTAAGGATGGTAGAAAGAAAGCCTTCTCCACATCACCGTTGTGATCATGTACTATATTAGTGTGTATGTGTACATGGTGCCACCATCAGAATACTCCGATGTCCTAGAACCAGACTTTGGGCCTAATTCAGATCTGATCGCTGCTGTGCATTTTTGCACAGCGGGCGTTCAGATCCTATCTGCGCATGCGTATGCACCACAATGAGCAGGCACATTGGACACCTACAACGGGCATCGCCGGTTAGCGACGGGATGGTGCGCAGGATCCATTCGCACGGGCACCTTCAAAGTGATTGACAGGAAGAGGCCGTTTGGGGGGGCAACTGAACATTTTCAGGGAGTGTCCAGAAAAACGCTGATGGGCTCATGCATTTTCAGGGAAGTTGTCTAACGTTAGCTATGGCCCCGATCAGAAGTATTCAATCGCACTGGAAGAGTAAGTCCTGGGCTGTGCAGAGTCTGCACAATCTGATTTTTGTGCATATCTGCAACACAGAGGAATGCACACTTGCACAGAAATTTTGCCCTCAACCCTTAGGCAGCTACTATCTGATCACAGGGCAGCAAAAAATGCAGCCCAGCTATCAGATTTCAAATAGGCACTTAGACACTTTACTCAGTTGTAACTCCCATGCTAAACTCTCTAATCTACAGTTTTTGGAATAAGGATGTGAAAAGTACTCTGCTAAGACTACTGGGGAGAAAACAAAGTATTGAACAGCATTGATAATGTGCAATATGTTTAAATATAACTGTAATTGATAACTCAATTTTATCCATTATTTGTTTAACATATGAAATAAATAATAGTATTTGAATTTTATCTTATTGATCCTACTTTTTCTGAAATCTTTCTACTACAGTAGCTTTGTTCTGTCTGCTTCATTCTTTTTATTTACAGTATTATTTTTATTATTATTATTTATATAGTGCCACAAGGGATCTGTAGTGCCCAATTACATTGTACATAAATGAATAATCAAAACAGGAAAATAGTGACTAACAGTTCAAGACAATATTGGACAAGTACAGGATAAATAAAAATAGCTAAAGCAGCAGACGACATTGACATGAGTATCAAGGTGGTAGAAATTTACAGGATTTGGTGCCGTTGAAAATGGTTTAAGCAAGAGATGGATAATCACATGAGGGTTTAGTGCCCTGCTTGTGAGAGTTTACATTCTAAAGGGGAGGGACAGACAGGGGTGACAAAAATGGGGTAGGCAGTGAACTTGGAACAGAGGGTTAGGATGAAATTAGGCTGGATTGGAGAAAAAGCGGGTCTTAGGAGCCTGTATGAAGTTTTGTAGAGATGAAAATGGCAAGTTTGTGAGAGGTGCTAAATGTGTGATTTGAAGGAGAGGGATGAGACAAGAATTACTATCCGACAGTGCACTTAGGGGCTAGAGGAGATATTAATCCTATCAATAGATATTACAATTGTGAGAGTTGAGGATGTGTGGGATGGTGGGAAGATTATCAGCTCAGTCTTAGATATGTTGAGTTTAGGAAAGTGCTGGGACATCCAAGAAGAGATTTCAGAGAAACTGTTGGAGATATGAGTGAGAAAAGCAGGGGAGAGGTCAGTGGAGGAAAGGTAGATTTGAGTATCATCAGCATAGAGATGATATTGGAAGTTAGAAGAGCCTATGTGTTCACCTAAAGAGGCTATATAGAAAGGGAAATGGAAAGGACCAAGAACAGAACCTTATGGGATCATGTACAATTAGTAGAAGGGGGGGGGGTGAATTCATCAAAGGAGACAGAGAAGGAACGGTCAGAGAGGTAGGAGGACAGCCAGGAAAAGGTAGTATCATGCATACCAAGGGAGTGAATGATTTTCAGAAGAAGAGGGTGATCAACAGCGTCAAAAGCAGCAAAGAGGTCAAGAAGATAAAGCAGAGGGTAGTGGTCCTTATATTTGGCAGCATAGAGATCACAGCAGACTTTTTTGAGGGCAGTTTCAGTGGAGAAGAGAGAATGGAAACCAAACTGTAATGGTTCAAGCAGTGAGTGGGAGGAAAGAAAGGCAGTAAGGTGGTTATAAACCTTAAGCTCAAGGAGTTTGGAGGCAAAAGGGTGGAAAAAGATGTGTCGGTAGTTGTAGACGGTGTTTGGATCAAGTGTAGGTTTTTTTAAGTATTGGAGAATTGAGTGCATGCTTAAAGGCAGAGGGGACAGTGCCTGATGAGAGAAAGAGATTGAGGAGGTGGGCAATATGGGAACACGCAGAAGGAGAGAGGTAGCGGAGCAGGTGGGAGGGGATAGAGTCAAGTGGGGAGGATGTGGGGTGGAACGGATGAGGGCCATGATTTCCTCATCAGATTCATGGGAGTAAGATGTCAGAATTGTTGAGAGGGATGGGAAGGGGTGGTAAGTGATAGGAGATCGCTGGTTGCTGATGGTCTGGTGGGATATGATGTCCTGATGTATGGAGTCAATCTTGGATGTGAAATAAGTTACAAAGTCAAAAGCAGACAGTGTGGAGGGAAGACGAGTTCAGGGCAGCTGAGGGAGTTGACAGTGTCAAAGAGATGCCGGTGGTTGGAAGACTGGGAGCAGATGACATTCTTAACATAGTAACATAGTATCTAAGGTTGAAAAAAGACAATTGTCCATCGAGTTCAACCTATTTGTGGTCTCCTATACAGGATTATTTTGGTCTATAATTTTGTCTGATGCTGATGTCAGCCATTGCGTTTTATCCCTCTTTTTATAGTAACTATAGTGCATGACTAGGAATGTATCTAACCCATTCTATTGACTGAGTCCGCCATTACAACTCCCTCAGGCAGGGAATTCCAAACACGTATTGTCCTTACCATGAAAAATCCTTTATGCCACATTGTGCAGAATCTCCTCTTATCTAGCCTAAGCAAGTGTCCACAAGTCCTGTGCTGATCTTATAAAAAAATGGTCCACGCAAGCTCTGTGTATTGTCCCCTTATATATTTGTAGATGTTGATCATGTCCCCTCTTAGTCTCCTCTTTTCCAGTGTAAACATGCCTAGCCTTGCAAGCCTTTTCTCGTAATCCAGTGACTCCATGCCCTTAATTAGTTTGGTAGCCCAACTCTGAACCATTTTTAGCTCCAGGATATCCTTTTTGTAGTATGGTGCCCAAAATTTTGCACAGTATTCAAGATGTTGCCTCACTATTGATTTGTATAAAGGCAGTATAACACTCTTGTCCCTTGCATCAATTCCCCCGTTTCATGCATGCTAATATCTTATTAGCCTACTTTGCTGCAATCCTACTTTGGGTACTGCTGCTTAGTTTGCTATCTATGAGAACACCTAAGTCCTTTTCCTGTACAGAATCCCCTAATGTTACCCCATTTAATATGTAGGTGTTATTTTTGTTCTTGCTACCACAGTGCCTTACCTTACACTCGTCTGTATTAAAGCACAATCTAAATTTGGCTACCCATGCTTCTAGATTACCTAAGTCATTCTGAAGAGACTCAGCATCCTCATCCGTATTTATAATCTTACACAATTTTGAATTGTCTGCAAAAATTGACACCATGCTCTCTAGACCTTCTGTTAGGTCGTTAATGAAGATGTTGAACAATAGTGGTCCTAGTACAGAGCCTTGCAGCACACCACTTAGCACTTCAGCCCAATTTGAAAATGATCCATTAACCACAATGCACTACTCCCTATTATCTAACCAATTTTTAACCCAAGTGCATATTTTGCTCTCTAGCTCTATTTCTTGTAGCTTATAGATAAGCCCTATGTGTGGTACTGTGTAGGAAGCTTCAGCAAAGTCTAAAAAGATTATATCTACCTCCTTACCCTGATCATGGTTCGCACTTACTGTTTTGTAAAAGCCAAGTAAGTTGGTTTGACATGATCTGTCGTTAACAAATCCATGTTGATTCCTTTTAATGACCTTATTGGCTTCAATGAACTTCTGAATACTATCCCATAGAATACCTTCCAATACTTTCCCCACTATTAATGTAAGACTAACTGGTCTATAATTACCAGGATCAGCTTTACTTCCCTTTTTGAATATAGGCACTACTTCCGCTATATGCCAGTCCTTGTGAACCATACCTGATATAACTAAATCTTTAAAGATCAAAAATAGCGGTTTTGCAAGTTCGGAGTGAAGCTCCATTAGAACTCTTGGATAAATTCCTTTGGGACACAGTGAATTTTTAATCTTTAAATGTTATAATTGGTTACAGACTACCTCCTCACTTAAATAAGTACTTGTTAGTTGGTTATTATCATTATTGATATTGATGTTTGAATGTTTTGAAGGAAAGGGCAGCACTGAAGGACGATAGCATAAGATTGAAATGGATGAGGCCTGTCTTAGAGCCTAATTTCCTCCACTGTTGCTCATCAGTACATCAGCATTTTTGTAGATATCTGGTGCAGTTGATGTGCCAGGGTTGAGGTTTTAATCTGTGAGGGTGAATAGTTTTCGGTGGAGCGACAGAGTCAAACAGAAGAAAGGGATGCATTGTATTGGGAAGTGGTTTGTTCAGGGCATGAGAGAGAGATAAATAGGAGAGAGAAGTGAGTCAAACAGGAGGATAGCGATGAGGTGTCAATAGCATAAACTTGTTATGCTGAGTGATGGTACTTTTTATTACTAATCTTGAAATGTATTGCTATATATGTGTGTATTTAAGTAACTGGTATTTGCAAAAGGGAATTAATTGCCGCACTTACTGTTATGTGCAGGATTACAGTACACAAAGAACGCTGTAGCATAAATGAAATAACTTCCTGCTAATAAAGCACTAAAGTAAAAGAAGCAATAAAGCAATACATTGAAAAACACCCCCCAAGAATAGAGTCATAATAATCTATTTTTGCTCAGGATTTTTCTTTCTCAATTGTTTAATAAAATGATTTTAAAATGATGTTGCTGCTCTGTACTGTATACAGGGGTGGATTGGTCATAGGACTCACCAGGAAGTTTCCTAGTAGGCCAATGTGTCTGTGGGTCCTGGTTTGTGTGTTGTCATGTGACCTCACCCCCATATGACAAGCAGCCCACCACACTCAGTATACTGCATTGTCCCCATTCATTCTGTAATTAAATCTCTGCAGTACAGCAACTGTGTCATTCAGTGATGCTGCCACGGCTACATGGTATGTTATACCTCTAGTGCTGCCCATGTTGGGTCACTTTTACAAAACACAGCACTGGACATAAACATTGGTAATAACCAGTGGTGTATTTCACAATAGGCATTAAAGGCACATGCAAAAGGATCGCCAATTGTCGAGGGAGGCACAGCAGGCTGAATCCCCTCCTCACACACTGACTGCTGCATCTGAGCAGCAGGCCCTTGTTTTTTTAATCGGTTTGGCTGAGAGGGAGACTGAAGTTTGAGCAGTGGGGAGGAGCTACACAAGAACCAGAGAGCTACTGTCAAAGAAAGAGATGGAGCTACTGCAGATCCTTGGCTGCTTGTGAGTTAGGCATGTGTTGTAAAGTTCCATTATTTTAAATAAACATTTACATACCAGTGTTATTATATACTGCGGTTTCAAGTTGCATATTATTTCCATATACAATAACAGTGCACTAAATGTTGCAGCATTATGTCCCATAAGAGAAAGCAAGTAGTCACACACATGGTATACTGAGGTCTAACGCTCAGATATATATATATATATATATATATATATGTATTTAATATTAAAATGTATGCATACAAAATAACATAAGTACAGTATATAATGTAGTATAACATATATAAGCCTAAGTAAGCTGTACAGAGTAACAGTTACATGGGAAACAGTTACAGCCAGCATATATCACCCTTAGCTCAGTGGACAGTCATCTCCATTTAGAATCAGCAACAACTGAAATCCTGTATAAGGGGAAAAACTTATATACTGTGTATTGGAGAAGGTACCTGTCTGGGGCTGGATCTTCTGCTATTGGTCCAGGGTTGGTACATATCCAGTACACTGGGGATTATTGGTCGGTTCAAATGGTGGCAGATGACTCAGTCCTGAGATGTGATTACAATTGTTTACATCTGAGTTCCCACCCCAAGAGCAGTCAAACCCACCACATTATCATAAAGTAATATACATGAATCCGGTATTGCTAATAACTTGTTGCCAAATTATGTGACAATATCCTTGCAACCACCAAATTATTACTTATGTGACCCTGAACAATTTGATCGCACACATGGTATCCTTATGCAGTGTCCTTGATATTTAATGGAACTTACCTTTTTTATATATATATATATATATATATACACACAGATACCCAGATGTGTAAAGGCTATGTATAACTCTTTGCGTAGGGGACAGGTCAGTGATGTGTAAATCATAAAACCAGAATACATAATACATATGACATATAACTCTTAATTCAAGTATCAAAATCTGGTCTGTATTTTATTGAATATAAATACACAGGATTCTGAAGTGCATGGATGTGTGTTAAGCACACAATCAAGAATCTGCATATCATTGCTATTGTATCGTATCTGGCTTCTTGTTTGTTAGAAACAATGACAACACTTGAGGCAAATAATGGTCTTTAGACATTCAATCAGTCAGAGGTCCATCTTCCATGGACACATTGCCTGCTCAAACAAGACAATATGATATGTTTAAGACACTGTTTGTTTTGTATTCCTGGAGATACCACATTTGAGTGTGTGTAAGAATTATTTGCTACTTTTTGTCACAGTATGATATTTATTAACAAATGCATATTTTACCATAATGCACACAGTAACTTGCCATTATGTTCATTCGCGCCCTACCATATCGACACATGCATCATAGATGCATCCATTAATAAATACCATAGTATATTCTAAATATCAAAATATGCAATTTGACTTTGACAGATCACCCTTTGATATTAACCAAAAACTATTACATAACTATCACACTAAACATAATAAAAAATATTTCAAATAATAATTGGTGACTTAGACACACGTATGTATTCATTTCACAAATCAGACATTGACTATAGTTGGAGAAGACACGGAAGAGGACGGGTCATCCTCTATGTGCGCTCAGCGGTCGTGAGACCACTGGTTGGATGTGGGATGACGTTCAACCTATAGAGTATGCTGGGACAGTGCCATAGCCTATGATGTCTGATCAGAATGATCGTTGCATACATACATGTACCTACGTCTTTTGTACACTGATGTTCGGATTCAATAGAGGTTTTGCTGGGTAGAGGGAGAAAACTCAAACAAGTCATGAAAGAGACATATAAAATTTTCATGGTATATATTACTAACACTCCCTGAACATTGTTTCAATTTCTGGGTCGTATACAAAATCTGTTTCATCAATGAACAAGGATTATTATTTCAGGTAGTATCCTTCCTAGATAACATAAACCTTCATAGCTCGGAAAGAGACACTCATATAATTTTCTTCCACATATAACAATTTTTTGTATAATCATGGTATTAATTAGCTCTTTATCTGCTCTGTGTGAATAGGCCATTGTCTGATTGTTCCAGCCTACCTCCCAATTTCCTGGTTTCCTGAAATTGGTGAGATTTAAACATACCAGGTACTTAGCTATATGGTACTGGTGGATCTTAAGAGTGCAACATCTAGTTATATTATAATCCTTGTCCACCGCCCCCCCCCCCTTCTCCGTGTAATTCAAGTACCTCAGCTAATTTTAATGGATATGGCACTAATCCCGCAATGATTTTGTCTTTGAGATACCTGTGAGCACATCCAACATTCTGTTTCATTTAAAACCTTCTCCCCTAATGAATGATAACCCCTCAAAGGATGTCTGTCAAATTCAACCTTACCATTTTACTGACACCTCTGGATGTACTCATCTTTAATTATAGGGTTACAGTAACTACAAAATACAATATTCCTCAGACAATAGCCTATCACATTGCCTCCGAACTCCGTAACTACTAGACCATTGATTTTACTCTGGCTTTAAACAAAGTGATAGGCTGATCCTGGGATCCTATAAAGACATCACTCCTTTCTTCAGAACCAGTTCCAGTCCCATGCTCGACTCCTCAGGAACCCTCACAAAAATAGAATGTGGCAGAAAAAAATGTTTATCAAAAGAAAAAGAAAGATAGAACAAAACAAATCTTGTTTATAGCAAATCCATTACAACGACTGGTCTTTTTGTAATCCTTTACTATGCTCAGGTAGTGTTCAACAGTGCCACCTCTCAGACTTCACGGAACAGATTCTCGAGTGATATTTCTGCGATTTCACTCCCTTTATGAGTTCCTTCCGGACTAACGACCTTCATGATATGGAACTCGTGGACCCAAGTCTCTCTCTCGGCTACTTTCACTGAAATCGTGCTGTGTCAACAAAACTTGATACGGTTCTTCCCACCTGTCTGCTAGGCAACCTGAGCGTAAGAATAATCACACTGTCTCTAGGATCACAATGAAGACAGTTAGTAGTTGGCATATCAGGAATCAACAGTTTAAAGTTCTTTTGCTAACTTCTCAAATGATGTCACCTCATTAGTGTATTTCAGATCATGGTGCGGATCGGTCATGACATGAGGTTGTCTTCCCCAAAAAAAAAAATTCAAAGAGGGTGATTAGTTAAGTGGGGATTTTTGAGTGGTTTCGATGCTACATAACACTAGTGGTAATGTCTATGACCATAATTGTCCAGTTTCAGCTACTGTATCACTTTTCTCCTAATCCTAGGGATAACATATCTACAACCAAATTATTGCATGATTTTAAAACAGTATTACCTGTGGCATCTGGAAATGTTTCTACTAAACTTGAAATTACATTCAGTGCATAAACCAATACATTTTAAACTCCTACAGGGTGATAACTGTACAAAGTCGATTTGTATTACCTGAAAAGGTCCATCTGCAGGAGGAATAAGGTATGGCTCTGTTGGTACTACCTTCCCAAATTTTCCTCCTAATGCAAGTAAGACAGGACATTGCTTTACTGCTCGCCTGAGAAGAGAACCCTGGAGCAGAGCTGGATTAAGGCTTTGGGTGGCCGGCGGCACTTAATAATGGGGGGCCCTAAATATTAACATTTTTGGATCGGGTCTTAGGAGGTCATTTAGATCCGATCGCTGCTGTGTGTTTTCGCACAGCAGGTGATCAGATCCAAACTGTGCATGCGTATGTACCACAATGCGCAGTCGCGTCGGACAGCTACAATGGGCATACGTGGTCAGCGACGGGATGGTGCGAAGGAACCATTCGCACGGGCGTTCGCAAGGTGATTGACAGGAAGAGGCCGTTTTCAGGGAGCGTCCGGAAAAATGCAGACGGGCTTAAGCGTTTTCAGGGAGGGTGTCTGATGTCAGCTCCAGCCCCGATCAGTAGGAATAAATCGCACTGTAGGAGTAAGTCCCGGGTTGCATAGAGACTGCACACACTGCTTTTTAGCAGCTCAGCTGCACATGTGATCTCACACTTGCACAGCCAAAATACACTCCCCTGTAGGTGGCAACTATCTGAACGCAGGACAGCAAAAAACGCTGCCCAGCAATCAGATCTGAATGACCTCCTTAGTGCGCAAGCCTTCAGTGTGCACATAAACTGGGGTGTGGCCACAAGTCACACGCCCATTTCACTTCATGTTTCCGCAGCAGCCCCAGCCTCATGCGCACAGTAGTTTATGAGCATTATGTCCCTCCCTCTGCTCCTGCCCACTGATGGGACAGAAACCAAAAAACAGTACTGTCCCATCACATCGTGATTGTTGGGGCGATATGCATATGCACATATACAGTACACATACATATATACTGTCACACACATAAATACAGTCACATACAGTACTTATACACATACATACTGTCACACACATAAATATACATACTAAAGTCGCACACACAGTCACATGCATACTGTCACATAAGTAGTCACACACATATACACATACATATGTACAGTTAGACACACATGCATACAATCACACATATATACACTGTCACACAGTCATAAACATAGTCACACACATAAACATATCCCTCTTACACATATACATAGTGTCCCCCTCCCCCCTCTCACACATATTCCTATACAGTGTCTCCCTCTCACACATATTCCTATACAGTGTCTCCCACATATTCCTATACAGTGTCCCACTCCCCCCTCTCACACATATTCCTATACAGTGTCCCACTCCCCCTTCTCACACATATTCCTATACAGTGTCCCCCTCCCCCCTCTCACACATATTCCTATACAGTGTCCCCCTCCCCCCTCTCACACATATTCCTATACAGTGTCTCCCTCCCCCCTCTCACACATATTCCTATACAGTGTCTCCCTCCCCCCTCTCACACAGATTCCTTTACAGTGTCTCCCACATATTCCTATACAGTGTCTCACTCCCCCCTCTCACACATATTCCTATACAGTGTCTCCCTCCCCCTCTCACACATATTCCTATACAGTGTCTCCCACATATTCCTATATAGTGTCTCCCACATATTCCTATACAGTGTCTCCCTCCCCCCTCTCACACAGATTCCTTTACAGTGTCTCCCACATATTCCTATACAGTGTCTCACTCCCCCCTCTCACACATATTCCTATACAGTGTCTCCCTCCCCCCTCTCACACATATTCCTATACAGTGTCTCCCACATATTCCTATATAGTGTCTCCCACATATTCCTATACATTGTCTCCCTCTCCCCTCTCACACATATTCCTATAGTGTCTCACACATATTCCTATACAGTGCCCCCCTCCCCCTCTCACACATATTCCTATACAGTGTCCCCCTCCCCCTCTCACACATATAGTGTTTATGTGTACATGGTGCCACCATCAGAATACTCCGATGTCCTAGAACCAGACTTTGGGCCTAATTCAGATCTGATCGCTGCTGTACATTTTTGCACAGCGGGCGTTCAGATCCTATCTGCGCATGCGTATGCACCGCAATGAGCAGGCACATTGGACAGCTACAACGGGCATCGCCGGTCAGCGACGGGATGGTGTGCAGGATCTATTTGCACGGGCACCTTCAAAGTGATTGACAGGAAGAGGCCGTTTGTGGGGGCAACTGACCATTTTCAGGGAGTGTCCAGAAAAACGCAGATGGGCTCAAGCATTTTCAGGGAAGGTCAAAAATACAGAAAGTGAACTGTCCCAAGGCGCAAAACAAACTTATGCAGCTAAATACAAACAAAGGGACCACCAATGCCCTAAAAATGGAAACAATGAATGCAGAGAAAATAATGTATGAAAGCGCTCAGTCCTGTGTCAACATGAATGTCCCATGCAAAATGGCTTTTTTCAGATGAAATGTCCTCCACAAATCAATTGAACCCTTATGGGAGATGTATCAGTCTTTGATCATCAGTCCGTACGATTTCTTCCAGTGATGGATGTGCCTCAAAATAAAACCAAATGGAGATAATATGGTGTAGTATGTCTATATACAACCAAATGATTCAAGCAAATAAATACCAGATGGTCTTTCAGGACCCCATTCTAAAACACCACCTACGAATAAGTCCCACAAGATTCTTTACACCAACAACACTTCTTACACCAAAAGATCTCAAATATTGTGACGTACCGTACTCACATAATCACTAGTGAGTACACTCCCATAAAGGTATCTTTGGTAACCGGTATCTCTTCAACGTGTCACTAGACTTCTTCTGAATGTTGTGTTCTTATTCAACGATTCTTGTGATTATCTCCGATAAAGCATGAACCTCAGGACAAACCAGATACAGGTAATATGGTGTAGTACGTCTACTTAGGAATGATAGCACCCAGGTGAGAATGTGAAAAAATGTGGATAACTTTGCATACCGGAACTCACACTATTATGAAGTGAAAGACTCCTAAAAAGGTTTCTTTAGTCACCAATCTCCAATGTCGTGAATGAGACCACCGTGCAGACACCTTCTTATACAAAACCACATGGAATGACGTACCGTACTCACACAGTGTATGGCAAATATGTTCTAATAAAGGTATCTTTAGCCACCAATATTCAATCGAGTGAGTGAACTCCCCAGGGACACCCCTCCAAATAATTCAGCAGGTGCGGGACGTACCGTACTTACATAGCACTTAGCGACTGTTATCACGTAGAGGTTTCTTTGGTTTTCTTCTGGAACTTTATACCATATCCTCCCAAATGGGGGAATTATTACCCAAAAGAAACCAAAATTGCACTTAAGAATTCCATAAAATCCATATAGTTTAATAATACACAATAGCTAAAAAATGACAAAAAAATGGGGTAACAGGTGGCAGATGAAATAAACAGTATACCTGAGAGGCAATCTCGGCCATGAAAACCAAACAGGAAAACTGAACCGTCTGTGCCCAAATGTTAATGATGATAAGTAGCACTCCTAGACCAACATGTTTCGACTAAAAAGTATTTTTCAAGGTGAAGGAGAGCTACTGAATGGAGATACTTTAATCAGTTCCTGTATGGGGTGTGATTTCTGGACGCCACATACACGTGGCCGTTTTTTTCATTTCCTTCTGACACACTTCCGCCAACCAGCCAACCACAGCCGGATGCAGGAAGTGAAAAAATCACAGCAATAGATCAGAGCCTATAAAGTATGATACATGCTTTTATCACTGGAGGGTGGCATGTTGGCTTCCTTTAAAAACGAATTCGTCTACAAATGTGTATATATACATTATTCTTTCTCTCTCCGGGTGGCTACCGCCAACCGCCGGCATACTATTCTCTGACAGCCGGAAGTCTCCAACCGGATGTGACATAGTAGACGTGTGCACTGTTTCAGTCTGTCTCCAGCTGACTTCCGCTAACCACCAGCACGATGTTACGTGCCAATCACAACCGGAAGTCTCTATGTCCGGATGCAGCATAGCAAGCGTGGTACATAATTATTTTGCTACTAACTCGTTAATGACAATACATTGAAAGTAGCATAACTTCCAATATATCTAATAACTATGCCTCCTACACAGCGGCATACACTCAAATTTATTTGAGTTAGAAAGCATCTTTTCCGATACGTCACTTCCGCCCTCCAGCATAAACCTATTGCCAACCACATCTAGATTCCTACATATCCCTTCTCATAAACAGACTGAATAAACATATAGCAGTTATCTAGATGAAAATAACTGTAAACATAACCTAAACACTAAAAATCAATTCATCCCACCTACATATATGTGTGGAATAATAAAAAATAAAACACGAAATGAAAATAAAAATTTGTATGAAAATCTGCATAAAAATTTGAAATAATATAAAATTACAAGAACCAATTTACTCAAATTCGTGATTCAGTCCTTTCGTGGCCAGCGTATCCAAATCATATATCCACCTCATCTCTTTCCTAGCTAAAGCAGAATCTTTATTATGGTTCCGCCAGCTATCTTTAACCTGATCTATACCCCAAAAGTTCTTTATGTGTTTAACAGAACTGTTATGCACATTTTTAAAATGTAAAGAAAAGGATGGTTCTCATTCCCCTTTTTTATGTTGCGAACATGTTCAGACCAACGTACTCCAAGTGTCCTGGTGGTCTTGCCAACATATAATTTATCACAGGTGCATCTAATAGCATAGATGCAATATTTGGAATTACATGTGATAAATGGTTTAATCTGATAAACAGAGCCCTCATGACTGAAGTTTAATGTCTTTTTCCCGTCATTGGTGCACGCTTTACACATGCTACAGTCAAGACATTTATGGAAGCCTTTTTGACGGGTCCGCATTCCTCCCTTATCATTACAGAATGCACTCGTAACTACTCTATTCTTAATGTTATCGGCTTTCCTATAAATGAACTGAGGACGCTCTGGCAATATAGTTGACAATACAGGATCTTTAAGTAGAATGTGCCAATTTTTATGGAAAATAGCTTCTACAGATTTATGTTGGCTATTGTATTTTGTATTCTGTATACATCGCTAATGCAAATGGATTATTTCCTTTTTCTTTATCTTTTATTTGTAAAATTTTCTCTCTATCCATGACAGATAGTTCATGAATCGAACCATCAATTTTCTTCGAATCATAACCTTTTTTCATGAAGCGATGTTTTAGAAGATGAGCTTCCTTCTTAAAATCCTCAATTTTACTACAATTCCTTTGTAACCTAGTTAACTGTCCCTTAGGAACATTATTAAGCCACCTGGGTAAATGATTACTTGAGGTATGTATGTATGTATTGGAGTCAGTCGGTTTGAAATAGGTGGTAGTCTCTAATTTACCTTCTTTAATCATAATATTCAAATCTAAAAAATTTACTTTTTCTTTGCTGATTAGCATTAGCGATGAATACAAAATACAATAGCCAACATAAATCTGTAGAAGCTATTTTCCATAAAAATTGGCACATTCTACTTAAAGATCCTGTATTGTCAACTATATTGCCAGAGCGTCCTCAGTTCATTTATAGGAAAGCCGATAACATTAAGAATAGAGTAGTTACGAGTGCATTCTGTAATGATAAGGGAGGAATGCGGACCCGTCAAAAAGGCTTCCATAAATGTCTTGACTGTAGCATGTGTAAAGCGTGCACCAATGACGGGAAAAAGACATTAAACTTCAGTCATGAGGGCTCTGTTTATCAGATTAAACCATTTATCACATGTAATTCCAAATATTGCATCTATGCTATTAGATGCACCTGTGATAAATTATATGTTGGCAAGACCACCAGGACACTTGGAGTACGTTGGTCTGAACATGTTCGCAACATAAAAAAGGGGAATGAGAACCATCCTTTTTCTTTACATTTTAGAAATGTGCATAACAGTTCTGTTAAACACATAAAGAACTTTTGGGGTATAGATCAGGTTAAAGATAGCTGGCAGAACATTGTTTCAATTTCTGGGTCGTATACAAAATCTGTTTCATCAATGAACAAGGATTATTATTTCAGGTAGTATCCTTCCTAGATAACATAAACCTTCATAGCTCGGAAAGAGACACTCATATAATTTTCTTCCACATATAACAATTTTTTGTATAATCATGGTATTAATTAGCTCTTTATCTGCTCTGTGTGAATAGGCCATTGTCTGATTGTTCCAGCCTACCTCCCAATTTCCTGGTTTCCTGAAATTGGTGAGATTTAAACATACCAGGTACTTAGCTATATGGTACTGGTGGATCTTAAGAGTGCAACATCTAGTTATATTATAATCCTTGTCCACCGCCCCCCCCCCCCCTTCTCCGTGTAATTCAAGTACCTCAGCTAATTTTAATGGATATGGCACTAATCCCGCAATGATTTTGTCTTTGAGATACCTGTGAGCACATCCAACATTCTGTTTCATTTAAAACCTTCTCCCCTAATGAATGATAACCCCTCAAAGGATGTCTGTCAAATTCAACCTTACCATTTTACTGACACCTCTGGATGTACTCATCTTTAATTATAGGGTTACAGTAACTACAAAATACAATATTCCTCAGACAATAGCCTATCACATTGCCTCCGAACTCCGTAACTACTAGACCATTGATTTTACTCTGGCTTTAAACAAAGTGATAGGCTGATCCTGGGATCCTATAAAGACATCACTCCTTTCTTCAGAACCAGTTCCAGTCCCATGCTCGACTCCTCAGGAACCCTCACAAAAATAGAATGTGGCAGAAAAAAATGTTTATCAAAAGAAAAAGAAAGATAGAACAAAACAAATCTTGTTTATAGCAAATCCATTACAACGACTGGTCTTTTTGTAATCCTTTACTATGCTCAGGTAGTGTTCAACAGTGCCACCTCTCAGACTTCACGGAACAGATTCTCGAGTGATATTTCTGCGATTTCACTCCCTTTATGAGTTCCTTCCGGACTAACGACCTTCATGATATGGAACTCGTGGACCCAAGTCTCTCTCTCGGCTACTTTCATGGAAATCGTGCTGTGTCAACAAAACTTGATACGGTTCTTCCCACCTGTCTGCTAGGCAACCTGAGCGTAAGAATAATCACACTGTCTCTAGGATCACAATGAAGACAGTTAGTAGTTGGCATATCAGGAATCAACAGTTTAAAGTTCTTTTGCTAACTTCTCAAATGATGTCACCTCATTAGTGTATTTCAGATCATGGTGCGGATCGGTCATGACATGAGGTTGTCTTCCCCCAAAAAAAAAAATTCAAAGAGGGTGATTAGTTAAGTGGGGATTTTTGAGTGGTTTCGATGCTACATAACACTAGTGGTAATGTCTATGACCATAATTGTCCAGTTTCAGCTACTGTATCACTTTTCTCCTAATCCTAGGGATAACATATCTACAACCAAATTATTGCATGATTTTAAAACAGTATTACCTGTGGCATCTGGAAATGTTTCTACTAAACTTGAAATTACATTCAGTGCATAAACCAATACATTTTAAACTCCTACAGGGTGATAACTGTACAAAGTCGATTTGTATTACCTGAAAAGGTCCATCTGCAGGAGGAATAAGGTATGGCTCTGTTGGTACTACCTTCCCAAATTTTCCTCCTAATGCAAGTAAGACAGGACATTGCTTTACTGCTCGCCTGAGAAGAGAACCCTGGAGCAGAGCTGGATTAAGGCTTTGGGTGGCCGGCGGCACTTAATAATGGGGGGCCCTAAATATTAACATTTTTGGATCGGGTCTTAGGAGGTCATTTAGATCCGATCGCTGCTGTGTGTTTTCGCACAGCAGGTGATCAGATCCAAACTGTGCATGCGTATGTACCACAATGCGCAGTCGCGTCGGACAGCTACAATGGGCATACGTGGTCAGCGACGGGATGGTGCGAAGGAACCATTCGCACGGGCGTTCGCAAGGTGATTGACAGGAAGAGGCCGTTTTCAGGGAGCGTCCGGAAAAATGCAGACGGGCTTAAGCGTTTTCAGGGAGGGTGTCTGATGTCAGCTCCAGCCCCGATCAGTAGGAATAAATCGCACTGTAGGAGTAAGTCCCGGGTTGCATAGAGACTGCACACACTGCTTTTTAGCAGCTCAGCTGCACATGTGATCTCACACTTGCACAGCCAAAATACACTCCCCTGTAGGTGGCAACTATCTGAACGCAGGACAGCAAAAAACGCTGCCCAGCAATCAGATCTGAATGACCTCCTTAGTGCGCAAGCCTTCAGTGTGCACATAAACTGGGGTGTGGCCACAAGTCACACGCCCATTTCACTTCATGTTTCCGCAGCAGCCCCAGCCTCATGCGCACAGTAGTTTATGAGCATTATGTCCCTCCCTCTGCTCCTGCCCACTGATGGGACAGAAACCAAAAAACAGTACTGTCCCATCACATCGTGATTGTTGGGGCGATATGCATATGCACATATACAGTACACATACATATATACTGTCACACACATAAATACAGTCACATACAGTACTTATACACATACATACTGTCACACACATAAATATACATACTAAAGTCGCACACACAGTCACATGCATACTGTCACATAAGTAGTCACACACATATACACATACATATGTACAGTTAGACACACATGCATACAATCACACATATATACACTGTCACACAGTCATAAACATAGTCACACACATAAACATATCCCTCTTACACATATACATAGTGTCCCCCTCCCCCCTCTCACACATATTCCTATACAGTGTCTCCCTCTCACACATATTCCTATACAGTGTCTCCCACATATTCCTATACAGTGTCCCACTCCCCCCTCTCACACATATTCCTATACAGTGTCCCACTCCCCCTTCTCACACATATTCCTATACAGTGTCCCCCTCCCCCCTCTCACACATATTCCTATACAGTGTCCCCCTCCCCCCTCTCACACATATTCCTATACAGTGTCTCCCTCCCCCCTCTCACACATATTCCTATACAGTGTCTCCCTCCCCCCTCTCACACAGATTCCTTTACAGTGTCTCCCACATATTCCTATACAGTGTCTCACTCCCCCCTCTCACACATATTCCTATACAGTGTCTCCCTCCCCCTCTCACACATATTCCTATACAGTGTCTCCCACATATTCCTATATAGTGTCTCCCACATATTCCTATACAGTGTCTCCCTCCCCCCTCTCACACAGATTCCTTTACAGTGTCTCCCACATATTCCTATACAGTGTCTCACTCCCCCCTCTCACACATATTCCTATACAGTGTCTCCCTCCCCCCTCTCACACATATTCCTATACAGTGTCTCCCACATATTCCTATATAGTGTCTCCCACATATTCCTATACATTGTCTCCCTCTCCCCTCTCACACATATTCCTATAGTGTCTCACACATATTCCTATACAGTGCCCCCCTCCCCCTCTCACACATATTCCTATACAGTGTCCCCCTCCCCCTCTCACACATATAGTGTTTATGTGTACATGGTGCCACCATCAGAATACTCCGATGTCCTAGAACCAGACTTTGGGCCTAATTCAGATCTGATCGCTGCTGTACATTTTTGCACAGCGGGCGTTCAGATCCTATCTGCGCATGCGTATGCACCGCAATGAACAGGCACATTGGACAGCTACAACGGGCATCGCCGGTCAGCGACGGGATGGTGTGCAGGATCTATTTGCACGGGCACCTTCAAAGTGATTGACAGGAAGAGGCCGTTTGTGGGGGCAACTGACCATTTTCAGGGAGTGTCCAGAAAAACGCAGATGGGCTCAAGCATTTTCAGGGAAGGTCAAAAATACAGAAAGTGAACTGTCCCAAGGCGCAAAACAAACTTATGCAGCTAAATACAAACAAAGGGACCACCAATGCCCTAAAAATGGAAACAATGAATACAGAGAAAATAATGTATGAAAGCGCTCAGTCCTGTGTCAACATGAATGTCCCATGCAAAATGGCTTTTTTCAGATGAAATGTCCTCCACAAATCAATTGAACCCTTATGGGAGATGTATCAGTCTTTGATCATCAGTCCGTACGATTTCTTCCAGTGATGGATGTGCCTCAAAATAAAACCAAATGGAGATAATATGGTGTAGTATGTCTATATACAACCAAATGATTCAAACAAATAAATACCAGATGGTCTTTCAGGACCCCATTCTAAAACACCACCTACGAATAAGTCCCACAAGATTCTTTACACCAACAACACTTCTTACACCAAAAGATCTCAAATATTGTGACGTACCGTACTCACATAATCACTAGTGAGTACACTCCCATAAAGGTATCTTTGGTAACCGGTATCTCTTCAACGTGTCACTAGACTTCTTCTGAATGTTGTGTTCTTATTCAACGATTCTTGTGATTATCTCCGATAAAGCATGAACCTCAGGACAAACCAGATACAGGTAATATGGTGTAGTACGTCTACTTAGGAATGATAGCACCCAGGTGAGAATGTGAAAAAATGTGGATAACTTTGCATACCGGAACTCACACTATTATGAAGTGAAAGACTCCTAAAAAGGTTTCTTTAGTCACCAATCTCCAATGTCGTGAATGAGACCACCGTGCAGACACCTTCTTATACAAAACCACATGGAATGACGTACCGTACTCACACAGTGTATGGCAAATATGTTCTAATAAAGGTATCTTTAGCCACCAATATTCAATCGAGTGAGTGAACTCCCCAGGGACACCCCTCCAAATAATTCAGCAGGTGCGGGACGTACCGTACTCACATAGCACTTAGCGACTGTTATCACGTAGAGGTTTCTTTGGTTTTCTTCTGGAACTTTATACCATATCCTCCCAAATGGGGGAATTATTACCCAAAAGAAACCAAAATTGCACTTAAGAATTCCATAAAATCCATATAGTTTAATAATACACAATAGCTAAAAAATGACAAAAAAATGGGGTAACAGGTGGCAGATGAAATAAACAGTATACCTGAGAGGCAATCTCGGCCATGAAAACCAAACAGGAAAACTGAACCGTCTGTGCCCAAATGTTAATGATGATAAGTAGCACTCCTAGACCAACATGTTTCGACTAAAAAGTCTTTTTCAAGGTGAAGGAGAGCTACTGAATGGAGATACTTTAATCAGTTCCTGTATGGGGTGTGATTTCTGGACGCCACATACACGTGGCCGTTTTTTTCATTTCCTTCTGACACACTTCCGCCAACCAGCCAACCACAGCCGGATGCAGGAAGTGAAAAAATCACAGCAATAGATCAGAGCCTATAAAGTATGATACATGCTTTTATCACTGGAGGGTGGCATGTTGGCTTCCTTTAAAAACGAATTCGTCTACAAATGTGTATATATACATTATTCTTTCTCTCTCTGGGTGGCTACCGCCAACCGCCGGCATACTATTCTCTGACAGCCGGAAGTCTCCAACCGGATGTGACATAGTAGACGTGTGCACTGTTTCAGTCTGTCTCCGGCTGACTTCCGCTAACCACCAGCACGATGTTACGTGCCAATCACAACCGGAAGTCTCTATGTCCGGATGCAGCATAGCAAGCGTGGTACATAATTATTTTGCTACTAACTCGTTAATGACAATACATTGAAAGTAGCATAACTTCCAATATATCTAATAACTATGCCTCCTACACAGCGGCATACACTCAAATTTATTTGAGTTAGAAAGCATCTTTTCCGATACGTCACTTCCGCCCTCCAGCATAAACCTATTGCCAACCACATCTAGATTCCTACATATCCCTTCTCATAAACAGACTGAATAAACATATAGCAGTTATCTAGATGAAAATAACTGTAAACATAACCTAAACACTAAAAATCAATTCATCCCACCTACATATATGTGTGGAATAATAAAAAATAAAACACGAAATGAACATAAAAATTTGTATGAAAATCTGCATAAAAATTTGAAATATTATAAAATTACAAGAACCAATTTACTCAAATTCGTGATTCAGTCCTTTCGTGGCCAGCGTATCCAAATCATATATCCACCTCATCTCTTTCCTAGCTAAAGCAGAATCTTTATTATGGTTCCGCCAGCTATCTTTAACCTGATCTATACCCCAAAAGTTCTTTATGTGTTTAACAGAACTGTTATGCACATTTTTAAAATGTAAAGAAAAGGATGGTTCTCATTCCCCTTTTTTATGTTGCGAACATGTTCAGACCAACGTACTCCAAGTGTCCTGGTGGTCTTGCCAACATATAATTTATCACAGGTGCATCTAATAGCATAGATGCAATATTTGGAATTACATGTGATAAATGGTTTAATCTGATAAACAGAGCCCTCATGACTGAAGTTTAATGTCTTTTTCCCGTCATTGGTGCACGCTTTACACATGCTACAGTCAAGACATTTATGGAAGCCTTTTTGACGGGTCCGCATTCCTCCCTTATCATTACAGAATGCACTCGTAACTACTCTATTCTTAATGTTATCGGCTTTCCTATAAATGAACTGAGGACGCTCTGGCAATATAGTTGACAATACAGGATCTTTAAGTAGAATGTGCCAATTTTTATGGAAAATAGCTTCTACAGATTTATGTTGGCTATTGTATTTTGTATTCTGTATACATCGCTAATGCAAATGGATTATTTCCTTTTTCTTTATCTTTTATTTGTAAAATTTTCTCTCTATCCATGACAGATAGTTCATGAATCGAACCATCAATTTTCTTCGAATCATAACCTTTTTTCATGAAGCGATGTTTTAGAAGATGAGCTTCCTTCTTAAAATCCTCAATTTTACTACAATTCCTTCGTAACCTAGTTAACTGTCCCTTAGGAACATTATTAAGCCACCTGGGTAAATGATTACTTGAGGTATGTATGTATGTATTGGAGTCAGTCGGTTTGAAATAGGTGGTAGTCTCTAATTTACCTTCTTTAATCATAATATTCAAATCTAAAAAATTAACTTTTTCTTTGCTGATTAGCATTAGCGATGAATACAAAATACAATAGCCAACATAAATCTGTAGAAGCTATTTTCCATAAAAATTGGCACATTCTACTTAAAGATCCTGTATTGTCAACTATATTGCCAGAGCGTCCTCAGTTCATTTATAGGAAAGCCGATAACATTAAGAATAGAGTAGTTACGAGTGCATTCTGTAATGATAAGGGAGGAATGCGGACCCGTCAAAAAGGCTTCCATAAATGTCTTGACTGTAGCATGTGTAAAGCGTGCACCAATGACGGGAAAAAGACATTAAACTTCAGTCATGAGGGCTCTGTTTATCAGATTAAACCATTTATCACATGTAATTCCAAATATTGCATCTATGCTATTAGATGCACCTGTGATAAATTATATGTTGGCAAGACCACCAGGACACTTGGAGTACGTTGGTCTGAACATGTTCGCAACATAAAAAAGGGGAATGAGAACCATCCTTTTTCTTTACATTTTAGAAATGTGCATAACAGTTCTGTTAAACACATAAAGAACTTTTGGGGTATAGATCAGGTTAAAGATAGCTGGCAGAACCATAATAAAGATTCTGCTTTAGCTAGGAAAGAGATGAGGTGGATATATGATTTGGATACGCTGGCCCCGAAAGGACTGAATCACGAATTTGAGTTAAAGTGGTTCTTGTAATTTTATAATATTTCAAATTTTTATGCAGATTTTCATACAAATTTTTATGTTCATTTCGTGTTTTATTTTTTATTATTCCACACATATATGTAGGTGGGATGAATTGATTTTTAGTGTTTAGGTTTATGTTTACAGTTATTTTCATCTAGATACCTGCTGTATGTTTATTCAGTCTGTTCATGAGAAGGGATATGTAGGAATCTAGATGTGGTTGGCAATACGTTTATGCTGGAGGGCGGAAGTGACGTATCGGAAAAGATGCTTCCTAACTCAAATAAATTTGAGTGTATGCCGCTGTGTAGGAGGCATAGTTATTAGATATATTGGAAGTTATGCTACTTTCAATGTATTGTCATTAACGAGTTAGTAGCAAAATAATTATGTACCACGCTTGCTATGCTGTATCCGGACATAGAGACTTCCGGTTGTGATTGGCACGTAACATCGTGCTGGTGGTTGGCGGAAGTCAGCCGGAAACAGACTGAAACAGTGCACACGTCTACTATGTCACATCCGGTTGGAGACTTCCGGCTGTCAGAGAATAGTATGCCAGCGGTTGGCAGTAGCCACCCGGAGAGAGAAAGAATAATGTATATATACACATTTGTAGACAAATTCGTTTTTAAAAGGGAGCCAACATGCCACCCTCCAGTGATAAAAGCATGTATCATACTTTATAGGCTCTGATCTATTGCTGTGATTTTTTCACTTCCTGCATCCGGCTGCGGTTGGCTGGTTGGCGGAAGTGTGTCAGAAGGAAATTAAAAAACGGCCACGTGTATGTGGCGTCCGGAAATCACACCCCATACAGGAACTGATAAAAGTATCTCCATTCAGTAGCTCTCCTTCACCTTGAAAAATACTTTTTAGTCGAAACATGTTGGTCTAGGAGTGCTACTTATCATCATTAACATTTGGGCACAGACGGTTCAGTTTTCCTGTTTGGTTTTCACGGCCGAGATTGCCTCTCAGGTATACTGTTTATTTCATCTGCCACCTGTTACCCCATTTTTTTGTAATTTTTTAGCTATTGTGTATTATTAAACTATATGGATTTTATGGAATTTTTAAGTGCAATTTTGGTTTCTTTTGGGTAATAATTCCCCCATTTGGGAGGATATGGTATAAAGTTCCCGAAGAAAACCAAAGAAACCGCTACGTGATTACAGTCGCTAAGTGCTATGTAAGTACGGTACGTCCCGCACCTGCTGAATTATTTGGAGGGGTGTCCCTGGGGAGTTCACTCACTCGATTGAATATTGGTGGCTAAAGATACCTTTATGAGAACATATTTGCCATACACTGTGTGAGTATGGTACGTCATTCCATGTGGTTTTGTATAAGAAGGTGTCTGCACAGTGGTCTCATTCACGACATTGGAGATTGGTGACTAAAGAAACCTTTTTAGGAGTCTTTCACTTCATATTAGTGTGAGTTCCGGTATGCAAAGTTATCCACCTTTTTGCACATTCTCACCTGGGTGCTATCATTCCTAAGTAGACGTACTACACCATATTACCTGTATCTGGTTTGTCCTGAGGTTCATGCTTTATCGGAGGTAATCACAAGAATCGTTGAATAAGAACACAACTTTCAGAAGAAGTCTAGTGACACGTTGAAGAGATACCGGTTACCAAAGATACCTTTATGGGAGTGTACTCACTAGTGATTATGTGAGTACGGTACGTCACAATATTTGAGATCTTTTGGTGTAAGAAGTGTTGTTGGTGTAAAGAATCTTGTGAGACTTATTCGTAGGTGGTGTTTTAGAATGGGGTCCTGAAAGACCATCTGGAATTTATTTGCTTGAATCATTTGGTTGTATATAGATATACTACACCATATTATCTCCATTTGGTTTTATTTTGAGGCACATCCATCACTGGAAGAAATCGTACGGACTGATGATCAAAGACTGATACATCTCCCATAAGGGTTCAATTGATTTGTGGAGGACATTTCATCTGAAAAAAAGCCATTTTGCATGGGACATTCATGTTGACACAGGACTGAGCGCTTTCATTTTCAGGGAAGTTGTCTAACGTTAGCTACGGCCCCGATCAGAAGTATTCAATCGCACTGGAAGAGTAAGTCCTGGGCTGTTCAGAGTCTGCACAATCTGATTTTTGTGCAGCTCTGCAACACATAGGAATGCACACTTGCACACAAATTTTGCCCTCAACCTTTAGGCAGCTACTATCTGATCACAGGGCAGCAAAAAATGCAGCCCAGCAATCAGATTTCAAATAGGCCCTTAGACACTTCACTCAGTTGTAACTCCCATACTAAACTCTGTAATCTACAGTTTTTGGAATAAGGATGTGAAAAGTACTCTGCTAAGACTACTGGGCAGAAAACAAAGTATTGAACAGCATTGATAATGTGCAATATGTTTAAATAAAACTGTAATTGATAACTCAATTGTATCCATTATTTGTTTACCATATGAAATAAATAACAGTATTTGAATTTTATCTTATTGATCCTACTTTTTCTGAAATCTTTCTACTACAGTAGCTTTGTTCTGTCTGCTTCATTCTTTTTATTTACAGTATTATTATTATTATTATTATTATTATTATTATTTATATGGTGTCACAAGGGATCTGTAGTGCCCAATTACAGTGTACATAAACAAATAATCAAAACAGGAAAATAGTGACTTACAGTTGAAGACAATATTGGACAAGTACAGGATAAATAAAAATAGCTAAAGCAGCAGACGACATTGACATGAATATCAAGGTGATATAAATTTGCAGGATTCGGTGCCGTTGAAAATGGTTTAAGCAAGAGATGGATAATCACATGAGGGTTTAGTGCCCTGCTTGTGAGAGCTTACATTCTTAAGGGGAGGGACAGACAGGGGTGACAAAAATGGGGTAGGCAGTGAACTTGGAACAGAGGGTTAGGATGAAATTAGGCTGGGATTGGAGAAAAAGCGGGTCTTAGGAGCCTGTATGAAGTTTTGTAGAGATGAAAATGGCAAGTATGTGAGAGGTGCTAAATGTGTGATTTGAAGGAGAGGGACGAGACAAGAATTACTCTCTGACAGTGCACTTAGGGGCTAGAGGAGATAGTAATCCTATCAATAGATAATGAAATTGTGGGAGTTGAGGATGTGTGGGAGGGTGGGATGATGATCAGCTCAGTTTTAGACATGTTGAGTTTAGGAAAGTGCTGGGACATCCAAGAAGAGATTTCAGAGAGACTGTTGGAGATATGAGTGAGAAAAGCAGGGGAGAGATCAGTGGAGGAAAGGTAGATTTGAGTATCATCAGCATAGAGATGATATTGGAAGTTAGAAGAGCCTATGTGTTCACCTAAAGAGGCTATATAGAAAGGGAAATGGAGAGGACCAAGAACAGAACCTTATGGGATCATGTACAATTAGTAGAAGGGGGGGTGAATTCATCAAAGAAGACAGAGAAAGAACGGTCAGAGAGGTAGGAGGACAGCCAGGAAAAGGTAGTATCATGCATACCAAGGGAGTGAATGATTTGCAGAAGAAGAGGGTGACCCACAGTGTCAAAAGCAGCAAAGAGGTCAAGAAGAAAAAGCAGAGGGTAGTGGTCCTTATATTTGGCAGCATAGAGATCATAGCAGACTTTTTTTGAGGGCAGTTTCAGTGGAGAAGAGAGAATGGAAGCCAAACTGTAATGGTTTAAGCAGTGAGTGGGAGAAAAGAAAGGCAGTAAGGTGGTTATAGACGTTAAGCTCAAGGAGTTTGGAGGCAAAAGGGAGGAAAAAGATGTGTCGGTAGTTGTAGAGGGTGTTTGGATCAAGTGTAGGTTTTTTTAAGTATAGGAGAATTGAGTGCATGCTTAAAGGCAGAGGGGACAGTGCCTGATGAGAGAAAGAGATTGAGGAGGTGGGCAATATGGGAACAGGCAGAAGGAGAGACATAGCGGAGTAGGTGGGAGGGGATAGGGTCAAGTGGGGAGGAGGTGGGGTGGAACGGATGAGGGCCATGATCTCCTCGTCAGATTCATGGGAGTAAGATGTCAGAATTGTTGAGAGGGATTGGGAGGGGTGGTAAGTGATAGGAAATCACGGGTTGCTGATGGTCTGGTGGGATATGATGTCCTGATGTATGGAGTCAATCTTGGATGTGAAATAAGTGGCAAAATCAAAAGCAGACAGTGAGGAGGGAAGACGAGTTCAGGGCAGCTGAGGGAGTTGACAGTGTCAAAGAGATGCCGGTGGTTGGAAGACTGGGAGCAGATGACATTCTTAACATAGTAACATAGTACCTAAGGTTGAAAAAAGACAATTGTCCATCGAGTTCAACCTATTTGTGGTCTCCTATACAGGATTATTTTGGTCTATAATTTTGTCTGATGCTGATGTGAGCCATTGCGTTTTATCCCTCTTTTTATAGTAACTATAGTGCATGACTAGGAATGTATCTAACCCATTCTATTGACTGAGTCCGCCATTACAACTCCCTCAGGCAGGGAATTCCAAACACGTATTGTCCTTACCATGAAAAATCCTTTATGCCACATTGTGCAGAATCTCCTCTTCTCTAACCTAAGCAAGTGTCCACAAGTCCTGTGCTGATCTTATAAAAAAATGGTCCGCGCAAGCTCTGTGTATTGTCCCCTTATATATTTGTAGATGTTGATCATGTCCCCTCTTAGTCTCCTCTTTTCCAGTGTAAACATGCCTAGCCTTGCAAGCCTTTTCTCGTAATCCAGTGACTCCATGCCCTTAATTAGTTTGGTAGCCCAACTCTGAACCATTTTTAGCTCCAGGATATCCTTTTTGTAGTATGGTGCCCAAAATTGTGCACAGTATTCAAGATGTGGCCTCACTATTGATTTGTATAAAGGCAGTATAACACTCTTGTCCCTTGCATCAATTCCCCTGTTTTCTGCATGCTAATATCTTATTAGCCTTCTTTGCTGCAATCCTACTTTGGGTACTGCTGCTTAGTTTGCTATCTATGAGAACACCTAAGTCCTTTTCCTGTACAGAATCCCCTAATTTTACCCCATTTAATATGTAGGTGTTATTTTTGTTCTTGCTACTACAGTGCCTTACCTTACACTTGTCTGTATTAAAGCACATTCTAAATTTGGCTACCCATGCTTCTAGATTACCTAAGTCATTCTAAAGAGACTCAGCATCCTCATCCGTATTTATAATCTTACACAATTTTGTATCGTCTGCAAAAATTGACACCATGCTCTCTAGACCTTCTGTTAGGTCGTTAATTAACATGTTGACCAATAGTGGTCCTAGTACCGAGCCTTGCGGCACACCACTTAGCACTTCAGCCCAATTTGAAAATGATCCATTAACCACAATGCACTACTCCCTATTATCTAACCAATTTTTAACCCAAGTGCATATTTTGCTTCCTAGCTCTATTTCTTGTAGCTTATAGATAAGCCCTATGTGTGGCACTGTGTAGAAAGCTTCAGCAAAGTCTAAAAAGATTACATCTACCTCCTTACCCTGATAATGGTTCACACTTACTGTTTTGTAAAAGCCAAGTAAGTTGGTTTGACATGATCTGTCGTTCACAAATCCATGTTGATTCCATTTAATGACCTTATTGGCTTCAATGAACTTCTGAATACTATCTCTTAGAATACCTTCCAATACTTTCCCCACTATTAATGTAAGACTAACTGGTCTATAATTACCAGGATCAGCTTTACTTCCCTTTTTGAATATATGTACTCCTTCCACTATATGCCAGTCCTTGTGAACCATACCTGATATAACTAAATCTTTAAAGATCAAAAATAGCGGTTTTGCAAGTTCGGAGTGAAGCTCCATTAGAACTCTTGGATAAATTCCTTCGAGACACGCTGAATTTTAAATCTTTAAATGTTATAATTGGTTACAGACTACCTCCTCACTTAAATAAGTATTTGTTAGTTGGTTATTATCATTATTGATATTGATGTTTGAATGTTTTGAAGGAAAGGGCAGCACTGAAGGACGAGAGCATAAGATTGAAATGGATGAGGTCTGTCTTAGAGCCTAATTTCCTCCACTGTTGCTCATCAGTACATGAGCATTTTTGTAGATATCTGGTGCAGTTGATGTGCCAGGGTTGAGATTTTAATCTGTGAGGGTGA
Organism: Pseudophryne corroboree; assembly: GCF_028390025.1. Classification (NCBI taxonomy): domain Eukaryota; kingdom Metazoa; phylum Chordata; class Amphibia; order Anura; family Myobatrachidae; genus Pseudophryne; species Pseudophryne corroboree. The sequence goes on from NC_086450.1 coordinate 462,637,087, forward strand.
ATAGTTGTCGGTGGAGCGACAGAATCAAACAGAAGAAAGGGATGCATTGTATTGGGAAGTGGTTTGTTCAGGGCATGAGAGAGAGATAAATAGGAGAGAGAAGTGAGTCAAACAGGAGGATAGCGATTAGGTGTCAATAGCATAAACTTGTTACGCTGAGTGATGGTACTTTTTATTACTAATCTTGAAATTTATTGCTGTATCTGTGTGTATTTAAGTAACTGGTATTTGCAAAAGGAAATTAATTGCCGCACTTACTGTTATGTGCAGGATTACAGTACACAAAGAAAGTTGAAGTATAAATGAAATAACTGCCTGCTAATAAAGCACTAAAGTAAAAGAAGCAATAAAGCAATACATTAACCCCCCCCCCCCCCCCCCCCAAGAATAGCGTCATAATAACCTATGTTTGCTCAGGATTTTTCTTTCTAAATTGTTTATTAAAATTATTTTAAAATGATGTTGCTGCTCTGTACTGTATACAGGAGTGGATTGGTCATAGGGCTCAACAGGAAGTTTCCTAGTAGGCCGATGTGTCTGTGGGTCCTGGTTTGTGTGTTGTCATGTGACCCCATCCCATATGACAAGCAGCCTACCACACTGCATTGTCCCCATTCATTCTGTTATTCAATCTCTGCAGTACAGCAACTGTGCCATCCAGTGATTCTGTCATGGCTACACGGTATGTTGTACATCTAGGGCTTCCCATGTTGGGTCACTTTTACAAAACACAGCACTGGACATAAACATTGGTAATAACCAGTGGTGTATTTCACAATAGGCATTAAAGGCACATGCCAAAGGATCACCAATTGTTGAGGGAGGCACAGCAGGCTGAATCCCCTCCTCACACACTGACTGCTGCATCTGAGCAGCAGGCCCTTGTTTTTTTAATCGGCATGGCTGGGAGGGAGACTTAAGTATGAGCAGTGGGGAGGAGCTACACAAGAACCAGAGAGCTACTGTCAGAGAAAGAGATGGAGCTACTGCAGATCCTTGGCTGCTTGTGAGTTAGGCATGTGTTGTAAAGTTCCATTATTTTAAATAAACATTTTCATACCAGTGTTATTATATACTGCATATGCAAGTTGCATCTTATTTCCAAATACGATAATAGTGCACTAAATGTCGCAGCATTATGTCCCTTAAGAGAAAGCAAGTAGTCACACATATGGTATACTGAGGTGTAATGCTCACAGATATATATATACATATATATATGTATTTGATAGTAAAAGGTATGCATACAAAATAACATAAGTACAGTATTTAATTCAGTATAACATATATAAGCCTAAGTAAGTGGTACAGAGTTACAGTTAAATGGGAAACAGTTAAAGCCAGCATATATCACCCTTAGCTCAGTATATAGTCATATACATTTAGAATGAGCAACAACTGAATTCCTCGGTAAGGAAAAATACTTATATACTGTGTATTATAGAAAGTACATGTCTGGGGCTGGGCCTTCTGCTATTGGTCCAGGGATGGCATATATCCAGTACACTGGGAATCATTGGTCGGCTCAAATGGTGGGCGATGTCTAAGTCCTGAGATGTAATTACCATTGTTTACATCTGAGTTCCCACCCCAAGACCAGTCAAACCCACCACATTATCATAAAGTAATATACATGAATCCAGTATTGCTAATAACTTGTTGCCGCAATATGTGACAATATCCTTGCAACTGCCAAATTGTTACTTATGTGACCCTGAACAATTGATCCCCCCGCACGGTATCCTTATGTAGTGTCCTTAGTATTTAATGGAACAATACCTTTATATACCGTATATACATTTACACAGTTAACCAGTTTTGTAAAGGCTATGTATAACTCATTGTGTAGGGGACAAGTCAGTGCTGTGTAAATCATAAAACCAGAATACATAATACATATGACATATCACTCTTAATTCTAGTATCAATATCTGGTCTGTATTTTATTGAATATAAATACACAGGATTCTGAAGTGCATGGACGTGTGTTAAGCACACAATGAAGAATCTGCAAATCCTTGCTATTGTATCGTATCTGGCTTCTTGTTTGTTACAAACAATGACAACACTTGAGGCAAATAATGGTCTTTACACATTCAATCAGTCAGAGGTCCATCTTCCATGGACACAGTACCTGCTTAAAAAATACAATCTGATATGTTTAAGACACTGTTTGATTTGTATTCCTGGAGATACCACATTTGAGTGTGTGTAATAATTATTTGCTATTTTTGTCACAGTATGATATTTATTAACAAATACATCTTCTACCATAATGCGCATAGTAACTTGCTGTTATGGTCATTTGCGCCCTACCGTATCGATGTATGCATCGTAGATGCATCCATTAATAAATGCCATAGCGTATTCTAAATATCGAAATATGCAATTTGACTTTGACAGATCACCCTTTGATAGGCACCAAAAACTATCACATAACTGTCACACTAAACATAATAAAAATATTTCAAACAATAATTGGTGACCTAGACACATGTATGTATTCATTTTGCAGATCAGACATTGACTATAGTTGGAGAAGACACGGAAGAGGATGGGACATTCCCTATGTGCACTCAGCGGTCGTGAGACCACTGGTTGGATGTGGCATGGCATTCAACCTATAGAGTATACTGGGACAGTGCCATAGCCTATGATATCTGATCTGAATGATCATTGCATACATATATGTACCTACATCTTTGTACACTGATGTTCGGTTTCGATACAGGTTTTGCTGGGTAGAGGGAGAAAACACAAACAAGTCATGAAAGAGACATATAAAATTTTAATGGTGTATATTCCTATCACTCCTTGAACATTGTTTCAATTTCTGGGTCGTATGCAAATTCTGTTTCATCATTAAACAAGGGTTATTATTTCAGGTGCTATCCTTCCTAGATAACATAAACCTTCGGAGTTCGGGGAGAGACACTCATATGATTTTCTTCCACATATAACAATCTTTTGTATAATCATGGTATTAATTAGCTCTTTAACTGCTCTGTGTGAATAGGCCATTGTCTGATTGTTCCAGCTTACCTCCCAATTTCCTGGTTTCCTGAAATTGGTGAGATTTAAACAAACCAGGTATTTAGCTATATGGTACTGGTGGATCTTAAGAGTGCAACATCTAGTTATATTATATTCCCTGTCCACCAGTCAAGTACCTCAGCTAATTTTAATGGATATGGCACTAATCCCACATCATTTTGTCTTTGAGATACCTGTGAGCACATCTAACATTCTGTTTTATTTAAGACCTTAACCACTAATGAATGATAACCCTTCAAACTATGTCTGTCAACTTCAACCTTACCGTTTGACTGACATCTCTGGATACACTCATCTTCAATTATAGGGTTGTAGTAACTACAAAATACAATATTCCTCAGACAATAGCCTATCACATTGCCTCCAAACTCCATAACTACTAGACCTTTGATTTTACTCTGGCTTTAAACAAAGTGATAGGCTGATCCTGGGATCCTATAAAGACATCACTTCTTACTTCAGAACCAGTTGCAGTCCCACGCTCGACTCCTGAGGAACCCTCACAAAAATAGAATGTCCCAGAAAAAAAAATGTTTATCAAAAGGAAAAGAAAGATAGAACAAACCAAATCTTGCTTATAGCAAATCCATTGCAATGACTGGTCTTTTCGTAATCCTTTAGTACGCTCAGGTAGTGTTCAACAGTGCCACCTCTCAGTGTTCACGGAACAGATTCTCGAGTGATATTTCTGTGATTTTACTCCCTTTATGAGTTCCTTCCAGACTAACAACTTTCTTGAAATTGGAATCGTGGACCCAAGTCTCTCTCTCGGCTACTTTCACTGAAATCGTGCTGTCAAAAAAACTTGATATGGTCCTTCCCATCTGTCTATTAGGCAACCTGAGCGTAAGAATAATCACACAGTCTCTTGGATAACAGTGAAGACAGTTAGTAGTTGGCATATCAGGAATCAACAATTTAAAGTTCTTTTGCTAAGTTCTCAAATGCTGTCACCTCATTAGTGTATTTCAGATCATGGTGCTGATCGATCATAACATGAGGTTGCCTTCCAAAAAAAAAAATCAAAGAGGGTGATTAGTTAAGTGGGGCTCTGGGAGTGGTTCCGATGCTACATAACACTAGTGGTAGTGTATATGACCACAATAGTCCAGTTTTAGCTACTGTATCACTTTTCTCCTAATCCTAGGGATACCATATCTACAACCAAATTCTTACATGACTTTCCTTAGGTAAAACAGCATTACAAGTGGCATCTGGAAATGTTTTTACTAAACTTGAAAATATATTCAGTGCATATACAAATACATTTTAAATTCCTACAGGGTGATAACTGTACAAAGTCGATTTGTATTACCTGAAAAGGTCCATTTGCAGGAGGAATATGGGATGTCTCTGTTGGTACTACCTTCCCATATGTTCTTCCTAATGCAAGTAAGACATTGCTTTACTGCTTGACTGAGAAGAGAACCCTGGCGCATGCCAGTAAGCTCTTACCAATTTGCACATACCTTCTAATCTTAGGATTTATGCTCTGGGGGCTTCTGGTTTACCTTGTATATCTCTCCAGAGTCCGCAGGACTCTTGGCCATATCCCTTAGCCTTTCAGACCTTCTTTTCCTGTAAGGAACACAAATTTTTGCATCTTAATTTAATTGGTGTGTGTTTGCAATGTAGAGTACCATGAACATTACTCCAAAACATCTCTAGAGTTGTTATATATATTGGCTTGTATCTTCTGCCAACTCACCTGCCCTGATCAGTGAGACCAGCTCAACAACCAGTGCTGTATGCGGTCTGCCCAAAAGCTTTCAGCTTTTATAATACCTTGGTCATCTACAACAGCATATCCTGTGCATAAGTTTGTCATCAGTCTAGAAAAAAAATCAGATCTGTGTTCACTAATGGGCGATCACTTATGTCTGGTAGTAAAAGTCTAATTCAGATATTCCATACAATCATGCATATCAGTGTCCATACAAAATTTTCCATAACCAGTATTCTCATCCTCCACCATTTGTGCACTACAAGGAACATGCAGTCATATACTGGTGTCATCAGTTACAGGTCCTATTTTATATCTCGTGCTGATGAGACATGCCAGGTTCGGGAGGAATTTTGAAGGACCGGATACGGCATGTGGTGTATGAACTGTCAAATCATGTACCAGTACTACATCCTTACTTTTACTTACCAACAACGCTATTTTGGCTACATTTCTTATACAAGTGGAGAGTGCACATGCCACAGTGTCCAATTAGGCACTGTAGTACGCTAGTGGTCAGCTGGCATCACCATTTCTCTGTATTAAAAACCCCTACAGTGCACCTAGCAGTCTCTGTACTGTGTAACTCAAATGATTTCTTGTTATCAGGCATTCCCAGCACAGGGGCTCTTGTCAAGCACTCCTTCAGCTTCCCAATTGCCAGTTCGGATTCCTCAGTATGATAAACCCTTTCTGGTTTGTTTTATGAAACCATTTCATGTAATGACAATGTCAAAACAGAGAAACCTGGGGTTTCAAATGGTAGCGTCATGTCCTGAATCCTGTCTTTCATTAAATGTCTGAGATCTTCGTGTGTGTCAGTGTCCTAAGTATTTGACTCTTGTCCTACACAACTGCAGTTTATCCTTTGAGACCTTGTGTCCTGTCTGGAAGAGATGAAACAAAAGTTGTATTTTTTTTTGTATCTGCCAGTAAGACACAAATGTATCAGAGCACATTGATAAAGTCATCTATTGTACATTGTATCAATACCGATCTCTTATCAGGCAGAAAGGATAGTAAGCAGCTATGCAAGGCCTGGGAGAAAATACTCAGGCTGTCAATGAAACCTTGGGAGAGTCGGTCCATGTATTGTACCCCCTTTGTGAAAGCAAAAATGAAGAGAAGTCAGTGAAGAAAACAGAATAGAGATTGGTGACAGTAAAGTTAGTAGAGGTGGAGAGGATTACTTGGGTTTACCCTCCTTAAAATCTTGTGCTTACTGTGTCACTACTGGGACTACCTCATCCATCAATCCAGTATACTGTCCATCCTAATTTCATAGGGCACCCGATATCTGCGAGATAATTTTACAACCTGTGATTGACATGAATCAGGAACAGTGGAATGCAACATTTGTCTTTAAAGAGTATCTAACATACCTTGTACTTCCTGAGTGGGAGTACAATATATGTATTACACATTTCAATTTACACAACAAAATCTCTGTCGACTAAGTTAGTCAGGCGCCACTGCTGCCAGGAGAAAAGAAAAGGGTTTATCATCATAGAGGCCTAATCGTAACTTCTGCAGGTTTTGTCAAAGGGTAATGTTGCACTTCTCTCATTACTTCCATTTGCCGAATTAGTGTTTTGTTTTCTTACCAGTGATCTTCAATCCTAACAGAGAATTTTCTAGTTTTACATAAAGAAAGCTTCTAGGTCATGCAAAGTATTCATTTAATCCTTCTCATCCTGTATTAAGGGTCTGTACATGTTCCAACAAACATTACCAAGCTTATCTAGACAAGGGCATTACTAGCTGCCCTTATCTCGATGACCTGTTTCCTAGAAATGAATACTTCTTAAGTGATAGTTAAAAAGAAGCACACTTGGGATAACCCCTTCTCTGTCCACTTTCCTACTGGGAACTACTAATGCGCAGATAGGAAATTCTACATTTATGTAATTTATTTCCTGATATTTTTATTTTTGGGTCTTACTATATATGTATTTGGATGGCACCATACTTACCAGTTCCACTGGTCTCAGCTACTTCCCCTGCAGGCTATAGATCCTCTTTTATATGTTGAATATTATTCCTATGAGTGCATGAGAAATGGTCGAAACCAGAGTCGGGTCACCATCTCCTCCTGAATAAAACTTTTGACATGCGTTAGTACATAGTATAGGTTACATTTATTTTTCATATTTTTTTTCAATGTCTATAGTTTGTATACTGGCTGTAACTGTTTACACATCCACATATGGCGGTGGTGTACTTGATTTCCCTTTTTGCTTTTACTTTGTGTAACCGCTGCGCAACTGAATTGTCGCTGCAATTACCCCTCTTGTTGCCACAAATTCAAAAAGTAATTATGTTTATTCCTTAGTTTCTTTGATTTGATCAAACATATCTTATTTCTAATAGTAAAAAAATGGAAAGTGTAACTTATCCTGCGCTGGTTCCTTATTTCAGAATGGCACCACTATACTTTTCACAATTCAATGTATGTTTGTTTAGGACATGCAAGGAAAGAAGTTAAAAGGTATATGGTGAAGCACAGTTTAATATAAATTCATAAATGATACATCAAAAAATTTAAAAATTGGTACAATAATTTATAGCAGCATATTTAAATTGCACAGCCTTTGATTAGGAAAAACAGATGGGTAATTACCAAACTTTCAGAACTGTAAACAGTTCATAGCCAGCTTGCGGGTTGTATGTTTAAAGAGGATCCCGGAAATCCTCTATCTCCGCGGTGTGCTGGAACAGGATGGCAAGGTCCCCAATAGGTAGTCCCGTTTATGCTGTGCTCACCGACGCGTTTCTACCCCAAACCGGGGTCTTTTTCAAGGTGTGTTTGTGATTGTACTGCTGCTTCTATCTCCGGATTTTAAGCCCTCAGTCCACCAATGGGAACGTCACCACCTCAGCTGGATCCTATACAATTAGAACCTACCAAGTCCCATGATCCCTTGCGGGTGGTGATGTCACAAGTCTGCTGACCTCAGTTGCGTAGCGACGTCCCGCGTCTAGCTGTTGTTATGGAAACAGTCCGAATACCCTGTTACTTCCGGGTGTCGGCGGCTCCCGTTTCTCTTCGGCTCAGATTGCCGGACTTGAACGTCACCACCCGCAAGGGATCATGGGACGCGTCGGTGAGCACAGCATAAACGGGACTACCTATTGGGGACCTTGCCATCCTGTTCCAGCACACCGCGGAGATAGAGGATTTCCGGGATCCTCTTTAAACATACAAACCACAAGCTGGCTATGAACTGTTTACAGTTCTGAAAGTTTGGTAATTACCCATCTGTTTTTCCTAATCAAAGGCTGTGCAATTCAAATATGCTGCTATAAATTATTGTACCAATTTTTTAATTTTTTTGATGTATCATTTATGAATTTATATTAAATTGTGCTTCACCATATACCTTTTAACTTCTTTCCTTGCATGTCCTAAACAAACATACATTGAATTGTGAAAAGTATAGTGGTGCCATTCTGAAATAAGGAATCAGCGCAGGATAAGTTACACTTTCCATTTTTTTACTATTGCACTTTTGGTGGAAGGTGAGGGATCCTTCAAGGAGAGTGTACCCCTTCCAGCTGCTTTATTGCGCACGAGCACCTTTTCCTTATTATCTACTGTTTTGCATATCTTATTTCTAACTTTGTGTAACACCTCAGGATCAAAGCTACCAACCTTAGGGAATGTTGCCCTACACTCAGCAGTCATACGTACCCAATCATCACAAAAAAGCCTCTGCATATGTACTATATTTCCTTTGCATCACAAAATCAGCTGACACTTTCAGCCCCTACTCCTCAGCCTGAACCCTGGTTCCTGACTGCTGCTCACATGCACACTTAGCTCCCATTGTGGACTTTTTAAACACAAGCACTATGTGGCCAATGCAAGATGATGGTGAAAAGTCCTCTGAGTGCTTCTCACCCACTCCATCTCCTCTGGACATTACCAAGGGCCACACTTTCTGTGATTTCCCGCATACATAGCGAGGACCCTACCAGACCCCTCAGCACTGGAAGTATGAAGTATTAACAGCAATATATTAATACCCCACCTTTTTCAGTGGAGGTTAAAAGCCTGATCTTTTTGTTTTCTTTCAACAGGAATTCACTTGGAAAATGTCACTGAGCCTTCCTATGGAGTTCCAACAGGAATATTTCCTGAGAGATTCAGCGAAAATTCCTTCTCTTTTGGTTGAAGATTTTTATTCATTTTAACATTTATAAGCATTATATAATACTACAAGAGAGAGCAATAAACAACATTGTCCATGTGGACTGATGTACAATGACGTTGCAAAGTGAACATTCATAGAGTTATATAAGAAGTAAACATTTTAAACAAATATATAGGTGTTTGTACAATGCCATAGTAATCATAGCTGTTTGAGTTACATATTATTGGAGCAACATGAATAATTGCGAGCATTAAATGTCATAAACAGAAATAAAGGAAAATAAAACCAAAAAGGAAAAAGATGGAGACATTGAAGGGGGTATGGGAGGGGAGAAGGGAGAGGAAAAGAAGGCCATGGTACTTTACCAAGCATATATGTGTACAGCAATCAAAAGAGTGGGTGAGGTTATAGTTGTGGGTTGTCGGGAGTAACAGCAAGATTATACCAAATATCTTTTTTAGTCTCATCATCCAGAGAGGCGATGTATCTTCCCCATTTTTGTGTAAATTTATTGACTTGACCATTGGGATTGAGAAAAAAAGCTCTCTTATCAAAATAGATCAGTTGTAAGAGTTTGTGCTTCAGTTCTTGGATGGATGGAGAGGATTTCTCAATCCAGTGTATAAGAATGAGTTTCTTTGCCATAGTTAAAGTTATAATAAGAATAGTGGTGAGATTGCGATCTTTTGTGGTAAGGCTCCAACTCTCAAAATTTAGACATAGACAAGATAGAGGGTTCAGCTCTAGTTTCACTTGAATAGTAGAGTTAAGGAAAGCTAGAACTTTATGCCAGAATTTCAATATTTTTGCACAGGCCCAGAAGGAGTGAAACATTTTTACATTAGTCATAGAGCATTTAGGGCATATGCCAGATTCTAAATTTGATATATGCTTTCTTTGGGCAGGAGCTATATATATTCTGTGAAATGATTTGAAGTGAACTTCTTGTAGATATACTGACTGTAGAATGCTCATTATCTTAGGGGTCTGAGTGTTAAATAGATTGTTTCCTGAAATTGAAGGAATATCAGCACTCCAGGTACGACTTACTGTTTCAAGATAATTATCTTTTGGGGTGTAGTAATAATAAGATGGAGTGATTTGGATTTAAAGGTTTTCTTAGAGAGTGAGTTAAGAAATGTGTCCAGAAGGTGGGTTAAAGTGTGCCTTGTGTTGTTTGGTTTTAAAGATTGGGCAAAGTATCAAGCTTGTATATATAAATAAAAATGGGAGTTAGGAAGATTATAGGAGTCTTTGAGGGAGGAGAAGTATAGAATGAATCCTCCTGGGTCAAATAATTTTGTTGCTAGGTTAAGGCCTTTCTCAGACCATTGGTGAAACCTATTGTTTGAAATGGAAGGTTCAAAGTTAGGGTTACCCCAGAGTGGAATGAATGAGGATCTGGTATAAGAGGATTTAAGGGTTTTATTTATTTTAATCCAGCTATTATAGGTATCTCGGAATAAAATATGATGCAAAATGTGCTTAGGTATGAGACCGGTTGGTGTATGGAGAAGTGCTCCGGGAGAGAATGGGTGGAAGATATGTTGTTCTAGAGTTTTATCTGTGTGGTTGGATGTTTCCATGAGCCAATCAGCAATATAGCGGAAATAGGTGGTGAGAGCATATAGATAAAAATTTGGGAGATTTCGGCCACTGGAAGTTTTTGATTTATAGAGTTTTTAAAGGCTTATCTCGATCTCTTACCATTCCATAGTAAAGAGGAGATAGCTTTTTCCAGATTGCGCATATCATGTTTAGTAAGGAGACATGGCAACATTTGTAAGAAGTAGTATATTTTTGGAAAGATAACGCTTTTTAGGACTGCTGCTCTACCAAATAAAGATAACGGAAGTTTAGACCAAAACTCTAATTGAGTGAAGATTTTTTAGAGGAGTAAAGTTAGCTGAGTAAAGTGTTGAAGGGATATTAGTAATTTGGACTCCTAGATATGTGACTTGTGAGCGTTGAATCTGAAATTGGGACAAGGCAGGATTGGAGCTAAGTGTGGGAGGTGTAGGATGGATGGGTAGGATTACTGACTTAGATATATTTATTTTATATCCTGAGATGGGACTAAAAGAGGCAATGATGTCTAGTATTACTGGGAGGGATTTTATCGGATTGGAGATAAAGAGGATCATGTTGTCTGCAAATAACAAGACTTTTAACTCTGAGGAAGAAATACAGATACCTGAAAATTGTGTTGTTATGTGGAGGACGATTGCAAGGGGTTCGATTGCCAGGGCGAATAGAAGGGGTGAAAGGGGACATCCCTGCCGTGTTCCTTTCTGTATTGGGAATGGGGAGGAAAGGAACCCATTACAGGCTATTTGGGAAGATGGTAAAGAATAAATTGTCTTAAGGAAAGCTATGAAGGTGGGAGGAAATCCAAAGCATTCTAGTGTAAGGAACAAATGCGGCCAATGTACTAGATCAAAAGCCTTCTCGGCGTCTATGGAAAGGATGATTTTTCCATCTGACTCATTTGTTCCCTTCCTTTCAGCCTGGACTGTAGCCAGTACATTGCGAATGTTCGTAACTGAATGACTGCCTTTAATGAATCCTGTCTGATCCGGATGGACCACTGCGGTAAGGAGTGGATTTAGCCTAGTTGCTAGAATTTTTGTGAAAAGTATGTACTCACAATTTAATAATGAGATGGGTCTATATAATCCTGGGAGAGTGGGGTCTTTTCCCGGCTTTGGTAGCAATTTAATTATTGCTGAATTGAAATATAAAGGAAGTGAACCATTAGATAGAATATTGTTGTAAAAATGTTTAATATTGAGGTAAGACGTTCGATAAATAGTTTATAAAAATCCCCGCAGAATCCATCCGGGCCAGGCGTTTTATCTGACTTTAAGGACTTGATAGTCTTTCTAACTTCTTCGACTGTAATTGGCTGAGTTAGTGATGGGATTAGGTCTTGAGGAACTTGAGGGTATGGTAGTTCATGCCACGTGGATTGAGAAATATCTGAGGAAGAGGAGGAGGCAGGGGTAGGTGTATCAGGAGACATGTCAGTAGGATTAGAGGAAAAGGTGGGCTGGTTAGAAGCATATATATCAGCTAAAAACTCTCTCATTATTTGGGTTATCTGTTTATTCGAGGAAGTGTGTGTTCCATATGGAAGGAGTAATGGGTGTACTCTCATTGGGGGCCTGGTCCCATTTAGAATATTAGCTAAAAGTTTGCTGGGTTTAAGCTATATGCAGAATAGGCATTAGAAAGTGTTTGTTGGAGAGATATATATGACTCTGAATTTCGTTTCTTTACCTGAGATTCGTAAGACATGATGGAACCTCTAAGTACTGCTTTCGCAGACATCCAATAAAGCGACAGATCTGAGGCAAGAAGGTGTGTGTTGTGCTCATGGTAATCTTCCCAAGCTTTGTCTAAGTATGCATTACATTTAGGAGAATTATTCAGTTGTGCTGGAAACCTCCAAGTTCTGTGAGTGGACATTTCATTATGGGTTTTTAATGTTAGCCATACCAAAGCATGGTCTGACACAATTATTGGCTCAATACCAGAGTCTGTGACATGGGTAAAGAGGGTATCAGATAAAGTGATATAGTCTATATGGGATAGGGTATTGTGAGCAGAGGATAAATAGGTGTTTTCACATTCGGTAGGGTTAAGAGCTCTCCATACATCAACCAGCTGGAAGCATAGATAGAAATGAGGGTATACCTAATTTAGGCAAAGGCTGTAGTGATTTCTTATGTTGAGATTTGTCTAGATAGGAATGAGATATTAAATTAAAATCACCTCCTAAAATTATATTAGAGGAGGCATAAGGTAATAACTTCTGACTTAAAGTGTGAAGGAAAGGTTTGGGTTTGGAATTAGGAGCGTATAGGGAGCATAAAGTGTAAGTGGTGGAGTATATTTTAACCGAGACTATGATAAACCTGCCCTCTGGATCCATCTCAGTGGATAAAGCTTCTAATGGGATAGTTTTAGAAATCAGTACAACAACTCCTCTAGATTTAGAATTAAAGGGAGAGGAGGCTAGGAGTCACCAATTGAGCATCTGTAATTTGGCTGTTTCCTTTGCTGTGAGGTGAGATTCTTGAATAAATACTATATCTAAATTCTGTCTATTTAGATAAACCAATACCTTACATCGCTTTGCTGGAGAGTTGAAGCCTCCCAAATTGATCGAGCCAATCTTTAGTGAAGTCATGTGAAGTCGTTGATAGAGTACTTCAGCTGCACAGTATATACTTTAGTAATCTTGCTGGGAGACCTGGATGTAGAGGGGACACACAAGGAGAGAAGACAAGAAGGGGGTGGGTAGACAAGACAACGAAGCAACAAAAGAAAATACATTTTTCATGGGTGTGGACCTCATGACATATGGTGGTTCTGTATGCCTTGTGGCATATCGCTTACGCAGCATGTGAAAACATATAAAGAACCAGACAGCACTTATTAAAGTGCTTGAATAATCAGAATGAAGCATATCGAAACATGACAGGCATTCAAGCACCCTAAACAATAGTTAAGGAGACCTCTTTGAGCATATTATAGAAGTCAATTGAGTATGAGAATATTTATACATCAGTAATAGAAGAAAGAATAAAGATAAAGAGGAGAGCGAGAGATACAGTGTATTCTGTGAAGCTAGTAGTAGTAGAAGGTATTTAGTATAGGATAGAAGAGGGGGGTGAGGGGGGAGGAGTATGTGAAGGGGGGGTGAGGGAAGGGAGGTTGGGGGGAGTTTGTGTGACCTAGATATTCAGAAGACCTGGTGGTTATACTACAGAGAGGGTAACCTGCCTAGTGAGGATGTGTAGAACAACGTAAATAAATTTAGATTTAAGAACTTGCTTAAAACATAACAATAACAAGGCATAGCTGAACATGGGTAATAGAGCGAAGTCTATTTTTGTGAAGGAGGTGGGTCAGAGATATCTTCAGGCATCAGGCGGCTCTCTTCTCTCAGAAAGTCTTGAGCATCATCTGGGGAGTTAAAGTCATAATGTTTATCGCCAACGAAGATGCGTAAGCGCGCTGGGTACATAAGTGCAAACCTTCTTTTCTCTGAGACGAGGGATGAGCAGATTGGTGAAAAGGCTTTTCTCGCCCTGGAGAGCTCAACTGAAAAGTCTTGAAAGAGACGAAGATGTTTGCCCTCCCATGTCAGATCTTGAATCTGTCTGGATGCCTTCCAGATAGCAAGCTTGTGTAAATAGTTTAGGCATTTAAATATAATAACCCGAGAACTTTTGTCATGTGGTTTAGGTGGGGGGCCTACTCTATGGGCCCTTTTGATCACTAGGTCTTTGCATTCTACTTCTATCTTCAGGAGCTTTGGGAAGGTGGTGGTTATAAAGGATGTTATATCAGAACCTTTTACTGATTCTGTGACTCCAACTATCTGAAATTGCATCTTCTTGATCTGTTATCAATATCATCAACTTTATTCCAAAGCTGGTGATTTTCTTTTTGGAGCCGTATAATATGGCACTGAGCTTCAGATAAATCATGAGAGATTGTGCCAATATGATTTTCTGTATCAGAGACCCATCCTTGTAGATGCTGTAGCTGCTGGGTAATTTCTGACACTGCCTGTGTCAGTAATGGGGTCATAGTGTTTTGAATTGCTTCTACTATATCCCTGTATGTAACAGGGGAGTCAGGGGAGCACCGTACCTGAGGTGAGTCAGGATTCTCTGTTGCTGCTCCAGCAGCTTTCTTATGTGCAGGGATGCTGGGATCAGTGTCTGTGTCCGGCACCATGATGGGATCAGCGCGGCGCTTCTCCTGACGGGGCTGCAGCAGCTTGGTGGCGGGCGGAGAAGCCAGAAACTTCTCCATCTGGGCTCTCTATAGACTTGTGCAGAAGGGGGAGAGGTGTTGGAGGCGTTTGACTGCCTTTTCAAGGGAAGATCATTGGGTGAAGAACGGAGCAGAGGAGTTAAGCTACGATCTGCATGAGACCGGAAGTGGAAGTTGAAAATTCCTTATCTTTACACAATCACTTCTGCATATGCTAACACAGTGCATGTGATAAAAGCAAAAGATATTCCTGCACCAGCAAAGATTTTTCCAAATAGTTGTTCTCTTTCCCTTATGACAAATTTAAATAGTGGATTATGCACCTTATAATTGTCTGGGAGTGCTACCCCTGGCTTAGGAGACTATAGTACACACACACACACACACACACACACACACACACACACACACACACAGAAAAAGAAGCCTTTTTTATTGGTTCACCGAGATTCAAATAATTGTGAATGAATATATAACTTTTATTTCTTTCATTAAAATGTATATTTTTCAGCCATATGAAATATATATTTTTTGTGTGAAAATAAAATAAAAATTGGTGAATTTTTAAAAATTAATTATTTTCCACAGAGACTGCTGTTGCTGTGACAAAAATTCCTCTCATAATAAAGGCTCAGTGGCCCCTGCTGTTATTGAGATGTTAATTACATATGGGCCCTCATTCCGAGTTGATCGGTCGCAAGGCGAATTTAGCAGAGTTACACACGCTAAGCCTACGCCTACTGGGAGTGTATCTTAGCTTCTTAAAATTGCGACCGATGTATTCGCAATATTGCGATCACAAACTACTTAGCAGTTTTAGAGTAGCTCCACACTTACTCTGCCTGTGCGATCAGTTCAGTGCTTGTCGTTCCTGGTTTGACGTCATAAACACACCCAGCGTTCGCCCAGACACTCCCCCGTTTCTCCAGCCACTCCTGCGTTTTTTCCGGAAACGGTAGCGTTTTCATCCACACGCCCCTAAAACGCCGTGTTTGCGCCCAGTAACACCCATTTCCTGTCAATCACATTACGATCGCCGGAGCGATGAAAAAGCCGTGAGTAAAAATACTATCTTCATAGCAAAGATACTTGGCGCAGTCGCAGTGCGAACATTGCGCATGCGTACTAAGCGGATTTTCATTGCGATGCGATGAAAAAGAACGAGCGAACGACTCGGAATGAGGGCCATAGTTCTGCTAATTTTCTATGTCTCTATCCAGCAACCACCAGTAATCTTTGTGATCTGTTTAGACCGAACATCTATGACAGAAAATAAATTACATCTGGTGTTTCATCTCAATAAAGCTTAATTTTTAAAAAATATATGTCTTTACTGTAGTCTTTATTAATGCACTAGAAACTACTCACTTATTCATATATCCTGTAGATACACTGTTGTTTTAGTTTGTTACATATGTGGCGACTGTCAATACACAGAAGTATGTCTTTAATACATTGATACTAAATGCCAGCACCGTCTTAACTCTCTATAGCCCGGGTGTTCGGCTGCATTACCTGTGCCAGGTTATGCAGTTATTTATTGATCACAATCCTATGTATGATTAGAACATATATCTATAACCAGACTCACATTAGTGCAACAATTTCTAATGTGTATAACTTTAGCCTTATATAGCGGCTTCAGGTATCAGCCACATGCGGCCAGCTGTTTGTCTTGGTCTGCACGTTCCTGTCTCTATACCTTGCCCCGCAGCTATATTCTGAATGAATGTTCCCAAGTCACTCTGACCATTCCAACTGAAATGGCTTTATCTCAGCACCAGAATTAAACAGATTTATTTCCCATATGATTATAATTTTCCTTATATTTCCTTTATTTTCAGTCTATAGATTCATGTGCTTTATTGAATGGGTTTAAACTGGCTACATCAATGTCTTGCACGCCACTGCTGTCATCACATGACACACTGTGCCCACCATATATTTTAGATTCCCCTTTAATGATTAAACATTAATTAATATAATGTATATGGCAGACGCCAGTAGTGCCCCTAGTTTCACAGGATCGGGTGCTGGACCATATTATTTTTGTTAATTGCATACGAATTGCTCAGTAGCAGTATACTGTTATTCTTATAATGCAGTATCCGTTAGATATATGGGCATATAGCCCTGTGCTCAATAACAATGATGCTGTCTCTCACTGAAGGTGAGTGCAGCGGCTCCAGATAGCCACCGCGTACGGCTAGCAAATGGTCTTGGCTAGCACGCCACTGCACCCGCTCTCGTTCCCGCTACTGTGTGTCGGGTAGGCACTAGCTAAACACTTTCCCTGCCCCACCGATACTCAGTTCAGCATGGATCAGTTCGCTGCAGTGTAACACATATTAAATGACATTATATTTCCATTTATATTAGCAACAGATTATCACTGCATTATCACAGCATAACAGCAGTCTCTGAAAAACGCCAACGCATGTTTCACAGAGGCTGCTTTGTCAGGGCCTGGTGGATTCTCGGATTTCCCATATGGCACGGTTAACCCGAGCGCGCCCGAACATCATCATCCCGCTGTCGGATTCTCGCGAGATTCGGATTCTATATATGCAGCCGCGTGTCGCCGTCATTTTCAGTCTTGCATTGGAAATGTTAGGGAGAGGACTTGGCTGGCGTCATCTCTGTTTATTAATGTTGATGCATTGCAAATATTTGTGCTTCTTGCTTAATTGTGGGGACTGGGGAGCAGCTGTATTATATAGGAGGAGTACAGTGCAGAGTTTTGCTGACAATGACCACCAGTATACGTTGTCTGCCTGAAAAACACTCCATATCTGTGCTCACAGTGTGCTACTTTATTGTGGGGACAGGGGAGCAGCAGTATTATATAGGAGGAGTACAGTGCAGAGTTTTGCTGACAGTGACCACCAGTATATAGCAGTACGGTACGGAAGGCCACTGCTCTACCTACCTCTGTGTCGTCAATTATACTATCAATCTAGATTCTATACCTGTGGTGCATTTTAGTTTTGCAGTTTGCTGACAGTGACCACCAGTATATATAGCAGTATGGTACGGAAGAACACTGCTCTACCTACCTCTGTTTCGTCAAGTATACTATCCATCCATACCTGTGGTGCATTTTAGTTTTGCAGTTTGCTGACAGTGACCACCAGTATATATAGCAGTACGGTACGGAAGGCCACTGCTCTACCTACCTCTGTGTCATCAAGTATACTATCCATCTAGATTCTATACCTGTGGTGCCTTTTAGTTTTGCAGTTTGCTGACAGTAACCACCAGTATATATAGCAGTACGGTACGGAAGGCCACTGCTCTACCTACCTCTGTGTCATCAAGTATATTATCCATCCATACCTGTGGTGCATTTTAGTTTTGCAGTTTGCTGACAGTGACCACCAGTATATATGGCAGTATGGTACAGAAGGCCACTGCTCTACCTACCTCTGTGTCGACAAGTAAACTATCCATCTAGATTCTTTACCTGTGGAGCATTTTAGATTTGCTGTTTGCTGACAGTGACCACCAGTATATATAGCAGAATGGCACAGAAGGCCACTGCTCTACATACCTCTGTGTCATCAAGTATACTATCCATCTAGATTCTATACCTGTGGAGCATTTTAGTTTTGCAGTTTGCTGACAGTGACCACCAGTATATATAGCAATACGGTACGGAAGGCCACTGCTCTACCTACCTCTGTGTCATCAAGTATACTATCCATCTTGATTCTATACCTGTGGTGCATTTTAGTTTTGCAGTTTGCTGACATTAACCACCAGTATATAAAGCAGTACGGTACAGAAGGCCACTGCTCTACCTACCTCTGTGTCGTCAAGTATACTATCCATCCATACCTGTGGTGCATTTTAGTTTTGCAGTTTGCTGACACTGACCACCAGTATATATAGCAGTATGTTACAGAAGGCCACTGCTCTACCTACCTCTGTGTCATCAAGTACACTATACATCTAGATTCAATACCTGTGGAACATTTTAGTTTTGCAGTTTGCTGACAGTGACCACCAGTATATATAGCAGAATGGTACAGAAGGCCACTGCTCTACCTACCTCTGTGTCATCAAGTATACTATCCATCCATACCTGTGGAGCATTTTAGTTTTGCAGTTTGGTGACAGTGACCACCAGTATATATAGCAGTACGGTACGGAAGGCCACTGCTCTACCTACCTCTGTGTAGTCAAGTATACTATCCATATAGATTTTATACCTGTGGTGCATTTTAGTATATATATGTTTGTGTCAGCCACTTGTGTCGCTTAGCTTAGTCACACAGTGACCTTGGTGCGTTTCTTTTTTTCTTTGCATCATGTGCTATTTGGGGACAATTTTTTTGAAGTGACATCCTGCCTGACACTGCAGTAACATTCCTAGATGGGCCAGGTGTTTGTGTCGGCCACTTGTGTCGCTTAGCTTAGTCACACAGCGACCTTGGTGCACCTCATTTTTTCTTTCCATCATGTGCTGTTTGGGGAAAAACATTTTGAAGTGCCATCCTTCCTGCCACTGCAGTGCCACTCCTAGATGGGCCAGGTGTTTGTGTAGGACACTTGTGTCGCTTAGCTTAGTCACACAGCGACCTTGGTACGCCTCTTTTTATCTTTGCATCATGTGCGGTTTGGGGACTATTTTTTTGAAGTGCCATCCTGCCTGACACTGCAGTGCCACTCCTAGATGGGCCAGGTGTTTGTGTTGGCCACTTGTGTCGCTTAGCTTAGTCACACAGCGACCTTGGTACGCCTCTTTTTTTCTTTGCATCATGTGCTGTTTGGGGACTATTTTTTTGAAGTGCCATTCTGCCTGACACTGCAGTGCCACTCCTAGATGGGCCATGTGTTATGAGTCGCTGCTGCTGCTCATTTCTGTTTACATTTTACCTGTCTCCTAGCAACTAGGATGCTGGCTGCTATATGTAGCAGCACACCTGTTTGGAATGCCACTTTACCTGACTCCAGCCTAATGACTCCTGTAATTGGTCTCTTTCCCTGTTATTAGGGATTCTGCCCAGTTCCTGTTGCTGCTAATATTCCCCAGTTCCTGCACCTAGTGAACTGGTCACACAGTTGCTGTACAGTCCCTAACCTGCTTGTCTGTTGCTGCATATTGGTACCCTGCCATTGTGTTCCTGTATCCTTGAATCCTGCCCCAGTCCTCAGTGTGTTGTCCCTGCTAGTCCTGTACCCATGCTCTTTAGGATTCTGCCTTGTACCTGCTATCCAATGTCCATTCCTGCTCATTGTCTTTGTCTAGCCATGGCACTCCAGTTACTCTCATTTTTGATCCTGATCCATGTCAAGGGTCCTGCCAAGTCTCTATGAAAATACCCTACCAACTCTGATTTTGTGTCCATCCTGCCTGTGTGTCTGTGGTTACCCATTGCTCCAAAGAACACCCACTTCTACTGTGCCTACAGCAAGTCTATAGCTACCTTTTTACAATACATCCAGATTTGTTCTCAAGTCACAGTTTCACCACTTTGTTGCACTGTTATTTTAGGCTGCGACCTAGTAAATGTTCATCCAGCAAGTCTCTCTGCAACTAGGTTCATGCTGCAACTAGGTTCTCTGCAACTAGGTTCACTATGCTTTCAATCACAGTACACACTCGGTACCTGTGTGCTTCCCAGAATTTAGCCATTGCCTGGTTATGTTCACCTGCTAGACTTTATTACTTCAGTAATCATTCTTTAGTTAACAGTACATATTCAGGCTTTAGTCTTCAGTCACCATATCTTGTTAAGCCTGTCTGAAGTTACCATTACAGTATTCAGTCTGTCTGCTGTTATCCCTTGCCTTGACAGTCATACTGCAGCTACACTCCAGGTTTTCTACCTTGTGGTCTCCAACCTATTGGGTGAGTCCCTACTGCTAGAGGTTTAAGACCAGATGGCATCTCAAGTACCGTGAGCGCATACAGTTCTATGGGAACAGGAGCTGCTGTTATTGGCAGAAGACCATCTCACTGGCTCTAGGGGTCTCATACACATAGTGCTGGAGTTCCCTTATATTATCACTGGCCACACATACTTGAGAATAGCAAGATGATTCCTGCTCCTCAAAATCTGGACCAGTCCTCCACCTCAAGTCTGAATCCAGAAGAAGTGTCAGTTCCAGTCCTATTCAGCAGGATGAGGAACTACTAGGAGGATATGCAAAATCTAACATTACAAGCATTCCTGGGGCTGTCAATTCATGTAGATGCTCTGCAGAAGAAATTCTCTGCACACAATTTTTTTTGGACAATTTTAACCTTTGTCAATCATGTGGGCAAAGTGTTGATGGCACCTCTCAAAACAACTGTTTGCTAATTTCTCAGTTGGCCAGCATTGAGAAATTTGAACAACTGAGGAATCTGTAGTCCTTAACAGAGCAGTTGTTAAAACAATTTTTTAAATAAGTTGGCAAATTTCTGAAATATTTGGAAGTTCCTCAGACACCACGGAAGTTACTTCCCTATCAACTGGGGAAGAAATGACTGAAGACTCTGTTTCCCCTAGTACTGAGTTCACTCCTTCTGTGCTGACTGAGAGGAGATTCTGGAGTTTTATGCATCCCAAGCTTTCCGAGGCAGAATGCCAGGGACAAAAAGAATGTCAGCTTTGCATGTACTGTTGAAGTGCAAGTCACTTCATAAAGGACTGCTCCCAGGTCAGAAAAAAATGACAACTCTCAACTTATCAAAGTTCAGGCTGATAAGTCACCGCTGTGGTTGTTGCAGTCTCCCCTATTTACAATGAAGGTGCCATATGTTCCCAAAAGAAGGATCAAGTCTATATCTGGGGTCCTGTGACCTGGAGCCCCATGTTAAGAATTGGGAACCAACTGAGGGTATAAGAATCCCTCAATTCCAAGGTAATCCCTGATCTCACAGGGATTGGTACCAATGTCTCAGCAGATGGCTTGACCCCATTAGAGATTTGGATGCTCATTCTAAAAGGTTTGTCAGTCTGAGGATGGTTGCAGCACAGTAACCTCTATACCTAGATCTCAAGCCCGGAATTTAACTGTTGGCTATGCCTCATTGTCCTTATCTTGGAATAGAGTTATGAACAAGTCAGAGCAGCTGTATCCTCTACCTGTCAAGTCTGTGTGTGGGCAGGTCAGAGTGTGTGAGCAGCGTCTGGGTGCAGAGTCCAGCAGGGGGGGTCACTGCTGCAGGAGTGTGAGTGTGGGCTGACTACAATGCTGCTTGAGTGTGTATGTGTGTGTGTGATTGTGTGAGTGAGAGGGCACTGCTGTGAGGAAGAGGGAAAGGTGAGTGCTGCTGCAGGGTGAGCGTCTGGGGGTGCGCTTCTGGGAATAAGAAAGAGTGAGTGTTCTGCTGAAGAGTGTGAGAGAGTGCTGCCAGGGGAGTGAAAGTGTGTGTGGCTGCTGCTACGTGAATTGAGTGTGTGCTACTGAAGCCACAGCCTGCGTACGTGAGGTCTGCGGACGAAGCAGGAGCCGGAAGTCGAGTGAGGAGGTGGTGCAGAAGACTGTAGCAGCTGTAAGGAGAAGTATCAGAGTCAAAGAGTTTCCTTTCAGATTAGTATTAAGGACCTACCTATTGTGTATTGATTGTATTAGTAAATATTTTTTTTCCTCATTGTACATTGATTGTATTGGCTAGTTGGTTTTTATTTTCTTATTGTTCTTTCGGAGTGTAATGTAATAGGGAGTTAGTTTTTTTAAAAAGATGGGAGGGGCCATGATTGAGAGTCTCACTCAGTGCATGCATGCAAGATGTATGAGCACCTGGAGCAACCGACCCAGGGCAAATACGTGAGATGCGAGTGAATGGTTGCCCTGGAAGCACAGGTAACTGATCTTGAGCAAACCGTTACGCAACTGAGGGACATCCACAATCTCGACCAAAGTTTAGATGGAGGAGTTGAAGCAGGGGTCACTGGTAAACGAGGATAATCAGGTAGGCAGTTGGGTCACTGTTAGGAGGAAGAAAAAGAGGGGGAGCCACGACATCTCGGATATATCAAACCCGAACAAATTTGCTCAAGTGGACGAAGATTCGGTGGATGATAGCGACGAAATGACAGAGTCGGAGGAGACTGCTCCCTCTAGCAACCGGAGGAGTGGTCCCTCTGGCTCAGATGGGATGAAAGCTAGAGAGGCGCCAAGGCAGATGTTGGTGGTAGGGGACTCTATCATCAGGAAGGCAGATAGGGCAATCTGCTATTGGGAACGTGATCGCCGTATGGTCTGTTGTCTCCCGGGTGCTCGGGTATGGCACATCGCGGACCGGGTGGATAGATTATTGGGAGGGGCTGGGAAAGACCCGGCAGTCTTGGTGCACGTTGGCACCAACAACAAAGATAGCGGAAGGTGGGATATCCTTAAGAGCGGCTATAGGGACTTAGGCCAGAAACTTAAAAAAAGGACATCTAAGGTAATATTTTCTGAAATATTACCAGTGCCATGCGCTAGCCCAGGAAGACAGAGACTTCCTGGGCTAGCGCATTAGGGAGGTAAATGTGTGGCTCATAGACTGGTGTAGGAAAGAAGGGTTTGTGTTCTTGGAACACTGGGCGGACTTCTCAGTCAGGCGCCATCTTTTTTCTTGCTATGGATTGCACCTGAATGAGGAAGGGGCTGCGGTGCTGGGGGGAAGGATGGTTAGTAGGTTGGAGAAGCTTTTAAACTAGGAGCTGGGGGGGAGGGTTTAGCTAGAGACTATGGGTCAAGCAGTGAGAACAGTAGGGATGGTGGTAGTAAGTTAAATGGGGGTGGAGCAGGGGGGTGGGAAAGTGCAGCCGGTAAGGGCATTTACATGGGTTCTAATAAGGGTATAAAAAAGGTATTGCCAAAGCATTAACTAAAAACAATTATGTGTCATCTTTACAGCCTATAGAAAATAATGTACGGGACATAAGGGATAATACTTATGTCAGGGTGGTAAATTTAGATGGGAATATTGGGTTGATCAAAGAGAAATGTAAGGTGGACAATACTAAGTACAGTGGGGTTGGACCGGGAGTGAGAAGGACAGTCTGTATCAGTAACTCAAGGGATGCACTAGTAAAGGATAGTATATCTTTAAAAAAACAAACGAATATAGGAACAGCTAAATTAAAATGTATGCTTGCAAACGCTAGAAGTCTAGCAGGTAAAATGGGGGAATTGGAATTGCTAGCATCAAAGGCTGAGTATTACATTATAGGTATTAAGGAAACATGGTGGGACAACTCTCACGACTGGGTTGCAAACTTGGAGGGGTATTCTCTCTTCAAGAGGGACAGGGCAAGCAAAAGAGGAGGGGGTGTATGTCTTTATGTTAAACTATCACTTAAACCATACTTAAAGTTAGTTATCTATGAGGAAACTGATGATAATGTGGAGTCACTATGGGTTGAAATCTCAAGTGGGGGTATTAATGTAAATAAACTAGTCATAGGCACGTGCTACAAATAGCCGGATATTAGCATACAGGAGGAAGAACAACTCTTGCAACAAATCAAAAAGGCTGAGGGATTGGGGGACACCCTTGTGAATGGGGATTTTAATTACCCAGATAAAATCTGCAGTAATGATTCATGTGCTAAAACGAGGGGTAATAAGTTCTTTAATATGTTAAAGGATCACTATTTATCTCAATTAGTCGAGGACCTAACTAGGGGTAAAACTACCTTGGATCTAGTAATTACTAATTATGTGGATATTATATCAAACACTAAAGTTGGGGAGACCTTGGGTAACAGTGACCACTATATGATCACATTCAACATTAGTTTCAGCAAACATAGCTACAGGGGTTCCACCAAAACCTTTAATTTTAGGAAAGCTAATTTCAGTATGCTTAGATGTGCACTTAACGACATAGAGTGGGAGATTTTGTTTAATAACAAGAATACTTTGGAAATGTGGGATGTTTTAAAGGGGTTGCTGGATAGCAATATTCATAAATTTATTCCCTTGGGCAGTAAACGCAGGAATGTTAAACTCAAGCCAGTGTGGCTTAACAAGAAGGTTAAGACAGAAATGGATAAAAAAAAAGCGGGCTTTCATAGCATTTAGATCTAATGGAAAGGATGAGTCCTTCAAGTATGACAAGGAATGTTTTAAGAAACACAAAAAAGCAATAAGAGCAGCTACATTGGAAAATGAAAAGCAAATTGCTATAGTGAGTAAAACCAATCCTAAAAATGTTTTTAAATACATAAACGGTAAAAGATGAAATTGGAGAATTGATAAATGATGACGAAATAAAAGCGGAAATACTGAACACATTTTTTTTCATCAGTATTCACCAGAGAAGAACTGTTGGTGGGAGTAGAGCATACCATTTGTGACAGTAAATTTCCATGGCTAGAAACTTGTTTAAGTGAAGAAGTAATCCAGGAGAGACTAAGTAAAATTAAGGTTAATAAATCACCAGGGCCGGATGGGCTTCACCTGAGGGTTCTTATGGAGCTTAGTTCACAACTAGTACGACCCCTATACTTCATTTTCAATAGTTCAATTAGAACAGGCATGGTACT
Organism: Pseudophryne corroboree; assembly: GCF_028390025.1. NCBI lineage: Eukaryota > Metazoa > Chordata > Amphibia > Anura > Myobatrachidae > Pseudophryne > Pseudophryne corroboree. The sequence continues at coordinate 462,662,280 of NC_086450.1, forward strand.
GAAGGATTGGCGTTTAGCTGAGGTAGTGCCATTATTTAAAAAGGGATCCAAAAATCTTCTGGGTAACTACAGACCAATTAGTTTGACATCTATTGTGGGGAAAATAATGGAAGGAATTCTAAGGGACAGCATACAGGAGTATCTACAGACCACTAGGATTATTAGCAAGAACCATTATGGGTTTATGAGGGATAAGTCATGTCACACTAACTTATTTAACTTCTATGAGGAAGTGAGCAAAAATCTTGATCAGGGAAAAGCAGTAGATGTAGTCTTCCTAGATTTTGCAAAATCATTTGATACAGTGCCTCACAGAAGACTGATCATCAAATTAAAGGGGCTTGCCCTAGGAAAAACTATTTGCACATGGATAAGCAACTGGTTGGATAGCAGGGAAGTGGTCAACGGGAAGTACTCAACCTGGTCCCCAGTAGCCAGCAGTATACCACAAGGCTCTGTACTCGGTCCACTACTGTTCAACATATTCATCAATGACCTAGAAATAGGCCTGGAAAGCACAGTGTCAATCTTTGCAGATGACACTAAACTGTGTAAGGTAATTAACTTGGAATTGGATTTGGAGTCCTTACAGAATTATCTATCTAAACTTGAATTCTGGGCGTCTAAATGGAAAATGAGGGTCAATACAGACAAAAGCAAGGTTATGCATTTCGGGACTAAAAACAAACTTGCAGCCTACATACTAAATGGGGAACGACTAGGTATAACAGATTTGGAAAAGGTTTTGGGGGTAGTCAATTATAAAAGGCTTAATAACCATACTGTTATGCACACCAGTGCCTGCAGGAAAGTACTGGTGTCAGAACTGTTATGCACTCCAGTGTCTGCAGGAATGTACTGGTGTTTGAACTGTTATGCAAAACAAATGGACTCACAGACAAACTGGGGAATATGACATAACGTACACAGAAGGTAATAGGGTAACAAAATACACACAAAGTGAACAGAGAAGCCCAGAGGCTAAGGAACTGGGTATCTCCTTGTATTAGAACTGCACAGATGGAAAAAGCAAGATGTTGTGTTTTAATACGTAGAAAACCCGAAATGCTGTTGCTAAGGGCAACAGCAAAACCCTAAAGGGTTACCAACGGGTGTGGCAGTAAACTCCTTGGTCAGAGATGGAATGATAGACACAAGGAGAGTCTCCACAATCCTATTTCTCACTTGCAGTGCACAGGTTTTAGCTTACTGCCACTAAACTGACCCCTGACACCTAGCACAGTGAGACAGGATTAGACAGGCAAGTCTTAGAATACAGCCGCAAACTTGCTAAGTTCACAGAGTAGTAACAGAACCCCAGCAAGCTAAACGACTGACTCCAGTCTTACTGCTAGGTCTGGATTGACAGAGTGTAATACCAAATCCCCAGGCCTATTTGCAGTAAGCAACAAACAAATACACAGTTCACAGTACTGGCTAACTTTCATGAACTGACTAACCAACAAAGATTCAGCAGCATCTGCTTACCCTGAAAAGAGGCCTTATAAAGCAGGTGCTGTCCACGCCCCACTCAGACCTCACAGACTGTGAGCACAAAAACCAGCACCGGATCCCTTGCCGTGCACAGAGCCTATAACCACTGCACAGCAAAAGACCCGAACCGGAGTACCAGCTGCGCTCAGGTTACTCCACTAGCACTTGTCTCCCGGTTGCCATGACGACGTGGCAGCACAGGGCAGGAGACCCTAACACATACACAATGTCAAAGCACAGTAATGAAGGCAAGTAAGGTGCTAGCGTGCATAAAATGGGGAATTGAGTCAAGGGACTCGGATGTAATCCTGCCGCTGTATAAAGCATTGGTACCTCCACACCTGGAATATTGTGTTCAGTCTTGGGCACCACTGTATAAAAAAGATATCGGTGAACTCGAAAGGGAATATGAGGAAAGGCTTAATAGGTTGCATATGTATACAGTAGAAAAGAGGCGGCTAAGAGGGTATATTATTAATGTCTTCAAATATGTAAAGGGAAATTAGAAAGAGTTATCAGAGGAATTTTTTATTAAAAGAACACTGTCACGATCCGGGTATCTGGACGCCATTACCTGCCGTTTAGGTGTCTTCTGATACTGGCCCAGCGTTCCAAGTCCGGATCTCATCTGTGTCAACACTCTGCACATCTCTTCTGTCATTCTGAGACACTACCACAGCGGCGCCATGTTTGAATCCAACATGGCGTCTCCCGTCCTCCGCCGCCGTTACTATGTTATTGCTGCAGGTTCTCAGAATTGTGTATCATGCCTGCCGCGGCCTCTGCTGCCCTCCAAGTGTCTCAGCATATAACTATTATCTGGCGTCTCCTGTCCTCCGCGGCCGGCGCCGCCATTATCACTATGTTTGCACATTTCATTTCAAACCAGTTTTCCCTCCAGGTTCCAGCATGGGCGCAGCCATGTTGGATTTGATCACATGCTCCAATTCCTGAAAATCCACCATCCCTGGGAATCTGCATAATTGCCCAGCCAATGCCTGCATAGCAGCAGGTATAAGTATCCTGTGTCTGGGCCAGATAGATGTCAGTGCGTTGAATGTCATACCTTGTTCCAGTCTCTCTCTGCTGTGGTTTGTTTCTCCAGGTTCCAGTTCCTGTCTCCAGCATCCACAAAGAGACCTGCACCTGCTTTCCATCTTGCGGTGCAGCCTGACTCTACAGTCTTCCGTGGCTGTCCAGTTTCCAGCTATTTACTATCTGCTTCCAGCAGCCAGCTTTCAACAGATTTCAGCTTCTATTAAACACCGGTGCTGATCCAGCGGATCCTATCTCACCAGCAGTATCCACTACCACCGGTAATCATTTATCAGCTATTCTGTTTCTACGCTATTCTGTTTCTACGCATCTCACATCATCCACTCTGTGTTTTATCACCTGGCTGGTTCCATCCAGCATCCACTCCGTGACTTTAGTACCTGGCTGATTCCATTCAGCATCCATCCTGTGTTTAATCACCTGGCTGATTCCACTCAGCATCCACTCCGTGTCTTACCACCTGGCTGGTTCCATCCAGCTGATACAGCAGCTTACTCAAGTTACCAGATTCACCTATTACAACTACCGGCATGTTACTTGGATATTTCTACTACTACAACCAGGCCTGGTAAGGTGATTCCATCAAAGGACTTTTACATCTGTTCTAAACCTACCAGTGCTCTAAGATACCTTCTATGGTTATATGTTCCAGGAACTGTGTTATTTGCCACTGTCTTTGCTGAACCTTGAATGCTGCTTGTTATCACACGGAGTCTGTTAATAAACTTTTATTTTGAATTTTAAACTGGTTGTCATGGTCACACCTTCGGGTAATCATTCTGCACTTACATGTCCAGATGTCTGATTAAACCTCCCAAGTTTAATTTCATCTCAGCCCCTACAACTGAGGCTTCCTCCATCAGCTCAAACCCTCAGTTGTGACAGTAAGCACTGTCCATATGAATCTAGCCGGAGACCAGGATCAAGCGGCTAGACCTATGCAAGAACTAGCAGCCAGACTCGAACATCATGAGGCTGCACAAGGTCACATCATCCGCGGTCTCCAGGATCTCTCTACTCGGCTGGATGGGATTCAGACGACCCTCCGTGGACCTGTCACGTCTGATGCGTCCACCACAGTGACTCCAGCTGTAACCCCACTCACCTTACCCATTTCCATACCACGTCTTCATCTTCCAACGCCTGCAAAATTTGACGGATCTCCAAAGTTCTGCAGGGGATTTCTCAACCAATGCGAAATTCATTTTGAGTTTCAACCTGGCAACTTCCCCAGTGACCGTACCAAAGTTGCTTATATTTTTTCTCTTCTCAGTGGCTAAGCCCTTGATTGGGCATCACCATTATGGGAGAAATCTGATCCCCTGCTGTCCTCCTATACTGACTTTGTAGCATCATTCAGGCGCATCTTCGACGAGCCGGGCCGGGTATCCTCTGCTTCATCTGAGATTCTCCATCTACGCCAGGAAACACGTACTGTGGGACAGTATCTTATATAGTTCAAAATCCTGGCATCTGAACTGGTCTGGAATGACGAGGCCCTGTATGCTGCATTCTGGCATGGCTTGTCAGAACGCATTAAAGATGAGTTAGCTACCAGAGACTTGCCTTCAAAGGTGGATGAGCTAATTTCACTATGCACGAAGGTTGATCTACGGTTCAGAGAGAGAGCAACCGAGCGAGGAAGATCATCCGTTCCTAAATCTTCTGCTCCTCCTACTCGTCAACCATCTCCATCCAAGGATGAGCCTATGCAAATTGGTCATTCCCGTCTATCTCCCGCTGAGCGCCGAAGACGCCTCTCCGAGTCTCTATGTCTCTACTGTGCAGTTCCGTCGCACACTATCAATGCCTGTCCCAAACGTCCGGGAAACTCTAGATCCTAGCTCGCCATAGAGAGGGCCGGCTAGGAGTTATGATCTCCTCTCCATCTCCTCATGATTGTAACCTCCCAGTGTCGCTCCAAATTGCTCAACGTTACAGGAACGTCATTGCCCTCCTTGATTCCGGAGCAGCTGGGAATTTCAAAACTGCAGCTTATGTTAAACGGTGGTCCCTACCCACCGAGAGACTGTCCTCGTCCATCTCTTTGACTGCTGTGGATGGCAGTAAGATTTTTGATGCAGTCATTTCCTTAAGGACTCTTCCAGTTCGTCTGAGAGTGGGAGTTCTTCATTTTGAGTATATTTCTTTCCTAGTGATTCCAAGAGCCACACATCCAGTGGTTTTAGGCCTTCCATGGCTCCGTCTTCACAACCCATCGATTGACTGGACGACTACGCAAATACTGGCATGGGGTCCCTCCTGTGCTGAGACTTGTTTAGCCAAAGTTCTTCCTGTTTGTTCTTCCTTCCCTAGGTCATCTGATGTTCCACCTCCTCCATATCAAGACTTCACGGACGTGTTCAGTAAAGCCTCTGCTGATATCCTTCCTCCTCATAGAGAATGGGACTGCCCAATCGACCTCATTCCAGGGAAGGTTCCACCGCGAAGTCGAACTTATCCATTGTCTCTGCCTGAGACACACTCCATGGAAGAGTACATCAAAGAGAACCTGGCGAAGGGTTTCATCCAACCATCTTCTTCTCCAGCCGGCGCAGGCCTCTTCTTCGTTAAGAAGAAAGACGGTGGTCTGCGTCCGTGCATCGACTACAGAGGTCTGAACGACATTACCGTTAAGAACCGATACCCTTTGCCCCTGATTACAGAACTCTTCGATAGAGTTAGTGGTGCAACCATTTTCACAAAGCTGGACTTGAGGGGTGCCTACAATCTCATCCGAATCCGTGAGGGTGACGAGTGGAAGACCGCCTTTAACACACGAGACGGACATTATGAGTACCTCGTCATGCCCTTCGGATTGAGCAACGCTCCAGCAGTCTTTCAGCACTTCGTGAATGAGATCTTCAGGGACATCTTATACCGCCATGTCGTGGTTTATCTAGATGACATCCTCATCTTTGCTAATAATCTAGAAGATCATCGTTTCTGGGTAAAGGAGGTTCTTTCCCGTCTCCGTGTCAATCACCTCTATTGTAAATTGGAGAAGTTTGTGTTTGAAGTTAAAACCATTCCGTTTCTAGGTTACATTGTGTCCGGTTCCGGACTAGAGATGGATCCTGAGAAACTCCAAGCAATCCAGAATTGGCCTATACCCTTAACCCTCAAAGGGGTCCAGAGGTTCTTAGGGTTCGCCAATTATTATAGAAAGTTTATACGAGACTTTTCCACCATTGTGGCGCCTATCACTGCATTAACCAAGAAAGGTGCTAATCCGTCCAAGTGGTCTGAAGATGCTACGCAGGCCTTTCACCTTCTGAAGCAACGGTTCATCTCTGCACCAGTTCTGAAACAGCCCGACACCGACTCTCCTTTCATCTTGGAGGTGGATGCCTCCTCCGTTGGAGTAGGAGCGGTGTTATCCCAGAGGGCTAAATATGGTCATCTATATCCTTGCTGTTTCTTCTCCCGGAAGTTCTCCCCAGCTGAGCGCAACTATGCCATTGGCGATCAGGAGTTGCTAGCCATCAAGCTCGCTCTGAAGGAGTGGAGATACCTGTTGGAGGGAGCTTCTCATTCAATCACCATACTTACCGACCACAAGAATCTTTTATATCTCAAAGGCGCACAATGTCTGAACCCTCGTCAGGCCAGATGGGCACTTTTCTTCTCTAGGTTTGACTTTAAACTCCAGTTCTGTCCGGATTCTCAGAATCGTAAGGCCGATGCCCTTTCCCGCTCATGGGAGCAAGAAAATGAGTCCGAATCTGCAGACAAGCATCCTATTATTAATCCATTGGCATTCTCCATGGTAGGGATGGACTCTACGCCCCCGCCAGGGAAAAGTCTTGTTAAGCCAGTTCTAAGGAAGAAGCTCATGCATTGGGCCCACGCTTCCCGCTTTGCTGGACATACAGGCATTCAGAAAACCCTGGAGTTTATCTCTAGGTCCTACTGGTGGCCAACTCTGAAGAAGGACATTATGGAATTTATTGCCTCCTGCCCAAAGTGTGCCCAACACAAAGTCTCCTGCCAGTCGCCTGCGGGGCAACTGGTTCCATTATCTGTTCCCCGTCGACCATGGACCCATTTGTCGATGGACTTTGTTACTGATCTACCTATGTGCAACAAGTTTAATACCATCTGGCTGGTTGTTGACCGGTTCACCAAGATGGCACATTTCATCCCTCTCACTGGTCTTCCGTCAGCTTCCAAGTTGGCTCAAGTGTTTATACAAGAGATCTTCCGACTTCACAGTCTTCCTGAAGAGATCATCTCGGATCGTGGAGAAAAATTTGTAGCCAAATTTTGGCGAAGTTTGTGTCAAGCCCTCCAAGTCAAATTAAAGTTTTCCACAGCTTACCATCCTCAGACCAATGGTCAAACCGAGAGGGTGAATCAGGACTTGGAGGCCTTCCTCCGTATATATGTGTCTTCCTCTCAAGATGACTGGGTTCAACTCCTTCCTTGGGCCGAGTTCAGCCACAACAATCAATACCATTCCTCATCTTCTTCGACACCATTCTTCATAAATTATGGATTCCACCCTAAAGTCCCAGAATTCCAACCGATTCCCGCAACTTCTGTTCCAGCAGTGGATGTCACCTTGCGTCAGTTTCCAAATAACTGGAAGAACGTCTGCACAGCCCTGCTTAAAGCCTCATTCAGGTATAAGAAGTTTGCAGATAGGAAGCGTAGAGCGGTTCCTGCTCTCAAGGTGGGTGATCGTGTGTGGTTGTCCACGAAGAATTTGAGGTTTGATTGTTCCCAGCATGAAATTTGCACCTTGCTACATCGGTCCTTTCAAGATTGAACAAGTCATCAATCCTGTTGCCTACAGATTACAGTTACCACCCTTCTTGAAAATACCCAGGACATTTCATGTTTCCTTGTTGAAACCGCTGATCCTGAATCGGTTTCATTCCGCACTTCCTCCAGCTCCCAAAGTTCAGACTCAACGGGGAGTCGAGTACGAGGTGGCCAAGATTTTGGACTCACGTTTCCGTTATGGTCAGTTACAATACCTCATTGACTGGAAGGGCTATGGTCCTGAAGAACGATCTTGGACCAATGCCTCCGACGTCCATGCTCCTGCCTTGGTCCAAAATTTCCACTCAAAGTTTCCTTTAAAGCCTAAGAAGTGTCCTGGGGCCACTCCTAAAGGGGTAGTGCTGTCACGATCCGGGTATCTGGACGCCATTACCTGCCGTTTAGGTGTCTTCTGAGACTGGCCCAGCGTTCCAAGTACAGATCTAATCTGTGTCAACACTCTGCACATCTCTCCTGTCATTCTGAGACACTACCATAGCGGTGCCATGTTTGAATCCAACATGGCGTCTCCCGTCCTCCGCCGCCGTTACTGTGTTATTGCTGCAGGTTCTCAGAATTGTGTATCATGCCTGCCACGGCCTCTGCTGCCCTCCAAGTGTCTCAGCATATAACTATTATCTGGCGTCTCCTGTCCTCCGCGGCCGGCGCCACCATTATCACTATGTTTGCACATTTCATTTCAAACCAGTTTTACCTCCAGGTTCCAGCATGGGCGCAGCCATGTTGGATTTGATCACATGCTCCAATTCCTCCAATCCACCATCCCTGGGAATCTGCATAATTGCCCAGCCAATGCCTGCATAGCAGCAGGTATAAGTATCCTGTGTCTGGGCCAGATAGATGTCAGTGCTTTGAATGTCATACCTTGTTCCAGTCTCTCTTTCCTGTGGTTTGTTTCTCCAGGTTCCAGTTCCTGTCTCCAGCATCCACAAAGAGACCTGCACCTGCTTTCCATCTTGCGGTGCAGCCTGACTCTACAGTCTTCCGTGGCTGTCCAGTTTCCAGCTATTTACTATCTGCTTCCAGCAGCCAGCTTTCAACAGATTTCAGCTTCTATTAAACACCGGTGCTGATCCAGCGTATCCTATCTCACCAGCAGTATCCACTACCACCGGTAATCATTTATCAGCTATTCTGTTTCTACGCTATTCTGTTTCTACGCATCTCACATCATCCACTCTGTGTTTTATCACCTGGCTGGTTCCATCCAGCATCCACTCCGTGACTTTAGTACCTGGCTGATTCCATTCAGCATCCATCCTGTGTTTCATCGCCTGGCTGATTCCACTCAGCATCCACTCCGTGTCTTACCACCTGGCTGGTTCCATCCAGCTGATACAGCAGCTTACTCAAGTTACCAGATTCACCTGTTACAACTACCGGCATGTTACTTGGCTATTTCTACTACTACAACCAGGCCTGGTAAGGTGATTCCATCAAAGTACTTTTACATCTGTTCTAAACCTACCAGTGCTCTGAGATACCTTCTATGGTTATGTGTTCCAGGAACTGTGTTATTTGCCACTGTCTTTGCTGAACCTTGAATGCTGCTTGTTATCACATTCAGTCTATTAATAAACTTTTATTTTGAATTTTAAACTGGTTGTCATGGTCACACCTTCGGGTAATCATTCTGCACTTACATGTCCAGGGGTCTGATTAAACCTCCCAAGTTTAATTTCATCTCAGCCCCTACAACTGAGGCTTCCTCCGTCAGCTCAAACCCTCAGTTGTGACAAACACAGTTTAGGACATGTGGGCACTCACTGCGGCTGGAGGAAAGTTCCGAACGCGACGGAGGAAAGGGTTCTTCACTGTTAGGGCAATTAGGGTGTGGAATTCCTTGTCAGGGAAGGTGGTAATGGCGGACTCTGTAAATGGATTTAAAAAAGGAATAGATACATTTCTGAATGAAAATTATATCCAAGTTTATAATATTTAAAATATCAAAATGGTTAATCTGGGGGTTATATGAGCTATAGTAGTTAACTAGTCATAAAACATTACTGAATGGGTATGAAGATTCATCACAACTTAATACAGGTTGAACACGATGGGCAAATTGCCTCTTTTCAACCTTAATTACTATGTTACTATGTTAGTCTGTCAAATTTCCTGCCTATACCCAGACAAGCCATGTTTCTGTCTTGCTAGTACCATGTGTCTCTTAGAAGAATACAGTATATCTACCTTTGGATGTAGATACCAACTCAGATTGTAATCTTGAAGCTAGTGAATTCCCTTTGATAGAGGACACCATCAGTTCGAACAATGTTTTTCAGCTAACCTTAGTCAGACCTCCACGGGAAGTCTGTTATGAGTCACTGCTGTGGCTCATTCCTGTTTATATTTTTGCCTGTCTCCTAGCAACTAGGATGCTGGCTGCTATGTGTACTAATACACCTGTTTGGAATGCATCTGATAATCTCTAGATCCTGAACCTGGTGATCTTAACACATGGTCACTGTACCCTGTACAGTCCACAGCAAACTTGTCTGTTCCTGCATCCTGGTACCCTGCCATCATGTTCCTGCATACTTATATTCTGCCGCAGTTGTCTGTGTGCTGTCCCTGCCAGTCCTGCATCCATGCCCTGCTTAATTCTGCCCTGTACCTGTTATCTAGTGTTCATTCCTGCTCCATGTTCTTCTCTAGCTGTGGCCCTCCAGTTACTCTTGTGTCTGGTCCTGATCCATGTAGAGGCTTCTGCCAAGTCTTAGTGTGTCCATGGTTACCCATTGCAGCACAGTACATCCACTTCTGCTGTGCTTTTAACAGCACGTCTGCAGCTACCTGTTTACAATACATCTGGATTTGTTCTCAAGTCACAGTTTCACCACTCTGTTGCACTATGTTATTTTAGGCCACACATGTGGGGAGGGTGCCAGTTGCCAGAGCCTGTGGGCAGTGGGCAGCGACAACGGAAGTGATGGCTTGATCTTTTTCCTTACTTTCATCATGGGAGAGAGGACTGACCACCGCTGAGCAGCCTCTTTTCCCAGCGCACACCAGTGTAAGTTTGGCTGGGAGAGAGGCTGTTGTAGTGGTGGACAGTTGTCTCTACCCATCTGACATGTGTCAGGGTAGGGGGAGGACATAGGGACCTGAGTAACAAGTATCCGCTCCCCTCCTCTTGGCACAACTACTTACAGTATACTGTAAGTGACTGGCTCACTTGTCCAGGCTTGCTATTGTATACAGTGGTATTCTGTAGGGCCATATCCTCCAGTGAGATATGGAGGGTTCCCAGTGAGATATGGATGGAACTGTAGAGAGCTAAAATATGAAAGAGGCAATGAGATGGCTATGGGGAGATATGGAGAGAGGCAACCGTTAGAGATTTTTTTGGGGGGGACTGGGCAACTATGTTGTGCCTAGGGGTGGCCTGACTGCTAAATCCACCACTGGTACTAAGAGGTACAGATGTAGCAACGCTCATCTTACCTCAGTATGGTGTATATTGGGGGAAAAAACAGGCACATTATGTATGCACCTGGCCACATATCAGCATTTTCCATTTCAGGGTGGAGGACACAGATGCAGTGTAAATAATTATGTATCAGGTCTGTAAGTGACTGGCCTGCTTGTCAGGGCTTGCTATTGCATATAGTGGTATTCTGTAGTGCCATATCCATCCACTGCTATTGTTTTCAGCACTGTAGTTTTCATTAGCGGAGCAATCGCCACTCATTGGTGCTGATACTTGGATAATATCCTATGAATTCACTCATTCATATCCATGCATTCACTCAGCTTAATATACTTTATAGAAGACATTATGCCTGAATCAGATCTGGAATTATACACATTTGCTTCTGCATATGTTGTCAAAGTAGCCTCCATGAAGGACATGTGATGTTGTGTGACATCAAATAAGGTAAATTTGTGCAAATGCATCCAATTACACTTTGAATAATTTCATAAAATGGAACTGAGGAGTGAGATGGAGTGACTTCTTTAAAAATCAGTAGCATTTATTGCATGGATGCTAATCTAGAAATGCAAAAAATTATCATGTGATGCCAGAAAAAGAGTAAGTGCATCTTTATGTTCCATTGGTACAGTAAGTCCAGGTAATTGCCAAAACAAAAAGTCATAATTCAATTTTATATATCCTACGCTTGCACTTGAAAATTTTAAACTCTGCTTAATTACTGAAACACATTAGACTTTCTATCAGCTGATATCTGCCTACATTTCTAAACCAGGAAATAGATAGAAGAAAAAAAATCTACAATAAGGACAGGGAGACATGTTTGTGGGGAAAAGGGTCAGTTATTTTTAATTATTATTTGAAAGGAGTAAACAAGAAATTGTGGTGAAGAGTTAATGGCCATGAACACAGTATCGCCAACTTTGTTCAAATAATCCAATAAAAGGTGTAGATTGGGGCTAACTTCCAACCCATTACCAACAACTCAAAGCTTAGATAAGGGCCAACTGGCAACCCATTGCTAAAAACTCAATTACTTGAATGGGACATATGCCATCCCATCTCCAAAAACTACAGGATAGGTGGAAGCCAAATGACAGCAACTCAATGCCTAGATGGGAGCCAATTGCCAGCCCATCATAAACAACTAAAGGCCTAAATGGGGGGTACACTGCCAGCCCATTGCCAACAACTCAAGATATCCAAATTCCTCTGCAAATAATGTGCAAGGCCCACTGGGACTAGTAAAGTCATTGACCACAATACAGTAATAACAGTGTAAACTTTTATATCACCTCAAGACCTACAAAAAGATAGCAACTATAATCAATCGCAACTCAGCAATCACAGTAGGTGGGTGGGTGGGTTTGGGAACTTCCAAAGAGGTAAGAGACCACCCAGCCAGGAAACTGCCATTGTAAACCATCAACTCATCCCCAAAACTCAAACCATTATTTGTAATGGAACTATACAAATCATTCATAAGTAGATACCCCTTACATTTTTAACCCTCGCTCATAAATGTATTCTAGAACAGTCAAGTAGTTTATTTTCCAACATATAGATGGAACAACTTCTGTTTTCCAATTTTATTTATTTATTTTAATTAAATCTGATGATATCAGAAATATTGTCAAAACAAACAATGTGCAAAAATATACAATTTAAATTTTGAAAATATTTTACAATATTTTGACTAAAATGAATGCTATAATGTTAATGTACAATAACAAAACTTTACTGTAAGTTATTACTGACAAGTATAATTTAAAAGTTTTGCTAACTTACTTCTACAAACCTTTTAATCAAATCCCGAAGGCAAAATATATGGGTGATGCAATTCAGTGTTTCTAATCCACATAGTAACATCCTAATTACACATTGATTATGAATCAACACTGTATAAATAAGAGTCTGTCCTTTCATGTGTCCTTTTTTTTAAAGGCAATCTAAAGGTGAGTTGTGATCCATCTACTACATAATAATATATAATGCAAAATACCTGATCTATAGCTGTGATGGTTCTGGTAATAAAGAACATTTTGTGTAATAGTGTTCTTAATTTCTCTCAATAGTGCAAAGCAAAACATTGTATCTATAACAATTTTTTGAACATGTACATTACATACAGATTCCCCTATATAAAAGACTTGCTACTATTATTACAAATTGTATTTTTAAAGTATCAGGATCTTAAAAAACATTTAACAAAATATAAGATTATGACTGACAGAGGAATAATTCCTTTCTAGGTTCTATGTGGATCTCTGCAGGAAAATACAGGAAGAGGCCAATTACACAGGATTTTATATTTGCACTAAGCTCTGTACTTACAGTAAATACAATGTATGAGATTTCAATATGCGTGCATATTAACAAATTGATAGATACAGTATTACAAGATAGTATTTAAAAATGAACATTATTAAATTAGTTCTGTATCACTGAAAGGATTATAGATTTACAGTAGGGAAAATAGGAAAAATAAATTATAGATTTGTACAAGTTTTTTTATGGCCTGTAATCCTGTTCTTTTTGCTGAATGTCACTTTTATAAATGCATAATGGAGGATTAATATTGCCTTAGCATCTGATTGACAATGTACTTCGACTTAGCCAATTAGCTATAAACCCCCTAAACATGGTACAGTAGATCTATATAATCACACGTCACAACATAATGCTACAGTATATCATGGCTACTCTGGGTGGATTGATTCTATGAGAACCATCTACAGTACATTGTTATAATTTTATTTTAATAAGAGCTTATACATATGAGTCAATGGTCTTGATATATAGAGTGATTTTCAGTGTATGAAATTGAGCTTCTCAGTACACAGTTACTTCTAAATAAACTCCTGCAAACATTCCACAGAGCCCGACATAAGGTAAAACCCTAATTTTACACTATACCAGTACTAAAGTTTCTTTTATTATAGCCACACTTATAATAACAGACAGATGTGATATACTGTATAACCTTTATTTCATGTCTGGTGTTTGAAACCACAATCTCCCTGCAGCAGCTTTACAGGAGCCTCCTATCATCAGTGCTGAAGGGTGACCCTGCTATTCCCTCCATCTACCTGTCCTGTGTGTGTCTGATCCCCCTCACAGCATAACACTGACATGTGACATGCAGACCTGTCCTCTCATACACAATCAGACAGCTCACTGTGGGGCAGATTTATTAAGCTCGGTGAAGTGATAAAGTGGAAGGTGATAAAGCACCAGCCAATCAGATCCTAACTACCATGTCACAGGCTGGGTTTGAAAAATGACAGTTAGGAGCTGACTGGCCAATCCTTTATCACCATCCATTTTATCACTTCACCGAGCTTAATAAATCTGCCCCAGCATTAGATAAGGTTAGATACTTCTCTTCTGAAATTCTCTGAGAACCTTCTGCTGATTTATCTGGGCCATCATGAGACATCAAATAGGAGATGAAGGGTGATTGCAAAAAAATTTATATTTTGCCTGTGTCTATCACAACAGAAATAGTCAAATTAATAAAAATCTTATTATTTAATGAAGATGAAAAAATCAAACATGTCTAATTAGTGTCATATTATTTTTGCATAGACACCACATAAAAGTTTAAAATAATTTCTAAATCATGTAACTACTGTACAGTGAACAACTAAAAGATTACTCCTGTAAATGTGACAATAACAAGTTGAGGAATTATAGGTAAGTGTATTGTATTTTTTTTTTCTTTATATACTGTAAGGCAAAATAGCATGCACTTAATTTGCTTCTAAGGGTGGTATTCACGTGTTTTGTCGGATTCGATGGTTTTGGCCCCGTTTCCAACGATGGGGTTCAGTCCGAGTTGATCGTTCTCTATCTACTCTTTGCAGCCATGAAAACACATTGTCCCCGCGCACAGGGGAGTGAATTTTTGCTTTGCAAGTGTGGCGAAAAAAATTATTTTGTGCAGTTTCTGAACTTACTCAGCCCTTGCGATCACTTTAGTCTTTTTGATCCCAGAATTGACATCAGACACCCGCCCTGCAAATGCTTGGAGATGCCTGCATTTTTCCAAACACTCCCAGAAAACTGTCAGTTTACACCCACAAATGCCTTCTTCCTGTCAATCTCCTTGCAATCAGCTGTGCGAATGGATACTTTGTTAAAACCATCGCTCAGCAACGATCCGCTTTGTACCCGTACGAAGCGCCTGCGCATTGCGGAACATATGCATGCGCAGTAGTTACCTGATCGCTGCACTGCAAAAAACTGCAGCGTGCGATCAACTTGGAACGACCCCCAATATCAATCCGACTTTAAAAAAAGTCAGATTGGCATTGTTGGGAACGGCCAAATCCTATCGGATTTGTCCAAGAATTGATCACTGCATTCTCAGATCCTTTCTGTCGGAAAGGATCCAACATGCTTTGAATACACCCCTATAAGAGCGTTTCCCTTACTATTCATATAAACCTGCTAGATACAGGACCTCCACAATTTATGTTATTTTAAAATCCTCTATGATACAAAAATGTGAATTTATTATATCATTAAAACTTCTGCTATATTGCACTCATTGGAGTAAATTCACTAAAGCTTTTAAAACAGAGAATTGACTATGTTGCCCATAGCAACCAATCAGTAGCTGCCTATCAATTTCAAAAAGGCAATAAAGAAATGATAGACAGCATCTGATTGGTTGCTATGGGCCACATCACCAATTCTCTGTTTTAGAAGATTTAGTAAATTTACACCTAAGCCTCAATATGCCATATGGCACAAAACACCCAACATCAGTGAGCTGTAAACAGGGCCGGCAGTGGGGGGAAGGTCAGCATACCGAGGCCAGGATATCGGCTGCCAGAATGCTGGCAGAGAGGTCAGCACAACTAAGCTTCTTACTGGCCGGTGGCTCACTGTGCTTGCCACAGTTCTATTTCCACTCTAAAGGAATAACCCTTGGCCCCCTGCTGGAATTCTGGCTGCCAGGATCCCAGCATTGGCATGCTGACCACCGGGATCCGACCGCTGGTATAGTGACTTCATCCCAATAAGAAAGTAGATGATCTTTGACCTAAAGTTTGCTAAACTTATAAATCCACTCTTACTAACATGATCAGTCAAAAGGTCATTTGGGCAAATGTTAGCAAAAGGAATATAAGGACAATATAATTACAGTATCTTCATTACTGTACCACATTCCTTTGTCTTCTTGTACATGGAATGCATTACCCCACCTAGTCTATTTAAGCAAATTAAAAACCCTTTATTTATTTATTTATGTTTATTTAACAAACACAAAACTTTTATAAAAGGCTGATCCTGGTTTTCTAGCTGTAACTTGCATCGTGGTGTTTGTTGCTGTAAAGGGCCCTACTCACTTGGCGATGCGCCGCCGAGGTGCCCGACGGCCGATACGGCCGACGAGCAACCCGGCGGCGGGGGGGGCAGTGACGGGGGGAGTGAAGTTTCTTCACTCCCCCCGTCACCCGGCTGCATTGAAGTGCAGGCAAATATGGACGAGATCGTCCATATTGGCCTGCATGCACAGCCGACGGGAGACCAGCGATGAGCGAGCGCGGGGACGCGCATCGTTCATCGCTGGAGTCTCCACACTGACAGATATGAACGAGTTCTCGTTCATTTATGAACGAGATCGTTCATATCTTTCATAAAATCGACCAGTGTGTAGGGCCTATAAGAATACAGCTGAATTTAAAATCTTCCGTTACAGAATCGTTATAGTAGTTTCCATATACCTATAAGACTATGTGGGTTATTCAGGTTTTCTTAGCAAACCAAAAAAGTTAGCAATTGGGCAAAACCATGTTGTACTGCAGGTGGGGCAGATGTAACATGTGCAGAGAGAGTTAGATTTGGGTTGGTTATATTGTTTCTGTGAATGGTAAATACTGGCTGCTTTATTTCTACTCTGCAATTTAGATTTCAGTTTAAACATACCTCACCCAAATTTAAATCTCTCTGCACATGTTACATCTGCCCCACCTGCAGTGCAACATGGTTTTGCCCAATTGCTAACTATTTTTGTTTGCTAATAAACCTAAATAAGGACCAATATCTGTCTTAATGTACTGCATGTATCAACATACCCAAATTACGTCCCCTAATTGTCTTATTCACCCTGTCTCTGAAGCTTATCACTTTAATCTATTAATGTAACCATTAATTGCTTTAGCAACTAAACTTTGTTTGTATATGTTAATAATAAAATGTACTTTTTTAAATAATAATAATAATAATAATAATAACAACAATAATAATAATAATACAAATAATAATAATAATAATAATAATAATAATAATAATAATAATATTATTATTATTATTATTATTATTATTATTATTATTATTATTTGAAAAAAATAAGATACAGCTGGAATTATAAATGTTTTATCAAAATGTTAACAAAATATTTTTATAAAAACAAACAATAATGAAAACACATTCACATTATCTATAAATGAATAATTCATTAACTTAAAAATAAATGAATGCAGTGTGTCTAATAACATCTTAGTGGTGTAATGTAGGGGATGTAGTTAGGTGACCGGCAGTCAGGAGACCACCGGTCACATGACCTCCCCCTACATCCCGCACCCTCACAATCCCGACGGCCGGCATGCCAACCAACAGGTTCTATTCCCACTTGTGGGTGTCCACATTACTCATAGAGTGGGAATAGAACCCCGAGCCCTCAACGTGGCGAGTACAGCGAGCCCACAAGGGGCTTGTTGTGCTCGCACCCATCGGCATTCCACTACAGGGATTCCAGCGTCGGTATACTGACTGGCGGTCTCCTGACAATACACACCCATAATTTAGTACCAAGATAGTCACTTCTACATTCTTGTGTATACCTCCCAACCAGAGGAGGATTTACCACAAGGCAACCAAAGCAGCTGCTTAGGGCCCTGCTGGTCCCAGGGGCCTGCCGACAAGCCTTTATAAAGGGCAGTTCTGGCAGACCATGAGCTTCACCAAAGTTGTCAGAGAGCTTGGCTGGCTGAATACTCCCAGCGATTAGAAAGCGGTTGGTTGCCGGCTCCATTACATGCCTGTGTCTCCAGTCCTGCAGTACTGTGAATGTGACCAGTCATGACACATGTGTGTATGACATCAAATGCTTAGAGAGATGAGCCAATATGTGCACAGAAAAAAACCCATGAGGTCTTCCAGTGTACTATATTACAGTATTTTTTACATTTTATATAACATCCACCTACTTTAAATTTCAATCAGGTGGGAGAGGGGGATGGAAGAGGAGGGGGACAATGTTATTTTAAGTACAGTTTCTAACATCCGTCTGCTGCAATCGATGGCTGAGTTGGGGGGGGGGGGGGTGTGGGGGCAAACACAGACTGGTTATATATCAATATGCTATAATACTCTGTTTTAAGTTTAACCATGTATAAGAGAAGCCTACTACAATCAGTGGGGCATTGATATATAATCATTACAGTCACACTTACTGAGTGGTGTAAAAATGAGAATTATAAGGGGTGGGGGACCTGCTAGGCTTCTGCATTCAGTAATAGGGGGAGAGGCACTCATATCTAATGTAACCAACCCTAATGTAATTGGGTATAATAATAATAATTATAAGGTATGGGTGCCTGTATTATATATCAGTGCCCCACCACTGATTGTAGCACATCCCCCATCCCCTATTAGCATCCCTTATAATATCCATTATTGCTCCCCTCAGTTAGTGACTGTATTGACTATATATCAGTGCCTTTAGTGTGACTCCATTATAAGAGGTATGACAATTATGAAAGCAAACTCGCGGACTTACCACTAGGCAACCAAAGTAGCCGCAAGGGCCCAACAGGTCCAAGAGGGCTTATCAACAGAGCATGGAGTTGGGAGGTCATTTCTGATTTCCACTGAAATTGTCCGAGTGCTGTGCTGGTTGAATACTACCAGCAGGCTGTCAGTGACCACATAGCTGCCAGGTGCCTGTACTTGCCTGTGCGCAGAGCCTACAGTGTAATTTTAAGGGCAGCATGCCTCTCATCCCTCAAGTCATGGATTCAATTCCCAGCATGGCCCTAACTGTGTGGAGTTTGTATATTCTCCCCGTACTTGCGTGGTTTTCCGCCGGGTACTCCAGTTTCCTCTTACAATCCAAAAATATACTGATAGGTTAATTGGTTCCCAACAAAATTAACCCTAGTGTCAGTACTAGATTTCCCACTAGTCACGTGAGGCACATGCCTAGGGGTGGCACCTGATGAGGGCGGCACAGCCGTCGTCGTCGTCCCCCAAACCAGAGGAGTGGTTGGACAGACAAGAGCCAGTCGCCACTGTCATTGGAATGTGGGGGAAGGGGGAGAGATTGACCCACTGTGAGGTCAGGAGAAAGTGAGACTGCAGCTCATGTACTCGGGGGCGGGAGACAGCAACCCGCCACTGTGTTCTGTAAAGGGGTTATTGTAGTGGTGGTGAGAGTCACCCACCACCCACTACTGTGATCAAGACATGGATAATATGGGGGAGAGACTGATCCGCTTTGATCGGGGGCGGGAGACAGTTAGCGGGGTGAGGAGGCGCAAGAGAGCTAGCCGCCACTGTAATTGGAGTGCTGGTGAAAGGGGAGAGAGAGACTGCCGCTGCTGTGATCTGAGGTGAGAGGGGGTGGGGAGGTTGGGGACAGGGGAGATGCTGCCGTGGGAAAGAGTTTCTATGTGCTAGGCTGCTGCTGTGTTGGTGTTGGGGAGGGTCCCACACACACATATATATATAATTAGTTATGCACTGACTGTACGTCAGACACTCACACACCCACTGTAACAAACTAGTCAGATAGACATCATGGGTAGCAATCAATGATTTGGGGCATAGACCCCTTTATCATTGTGTATTTGACTGGTTTATTACATGCTGTGGAGTGCATGACACATGAAAGTTGTGTACATTTTATATATATATATATATATATATATATATATAGACAAAATTGGAAGCATGCAGCGGCACTCAGAGACTGATCCCAAAAGTTAAGGTGCAAAAGTAGATTCTTTAATCCATAAAAAGCAGCAACACAAAAGGTGACCAACGTTTCGGGGCGCTGACGCCCCTTTGTCAAGGTGATACAAGTGTACACAACATCTACATACCTTTAAATAAGCCAAGAAGACCCGCGAACGGGACACACGCAACGGAAGGAGAGTGAGGACAGAGGGGTATATTTACTAAGCTCCCGATTTTGACCGAGATGGCGTTTTTTCTTCAAAGTGTCATCTCGGTCATTTACTAAACACTAATCACGGCAGTGATGAGGGCATTCGTAATTTTTTCCAAGTTCAGGTAAAAAATTACGAATGAATACACCATCGGTCAAAACGCGGCTGTTTAAGTATGAATCTCGGTCATTTACTAAGAAGTGCAAAGCAAAAAAACACAAAACACTGCCGTGAAAAATTACAACTCGTAAAAAAGTGCTAAAAAAAAACAGACCTGCTTTTTTTTTCCGTGATTTGAGAGGCATGCAGGGATCCATGAGATCCGTGCATGTATATCAGTGGGAAGGGGTGGGAAAGTGCTTATTTTTGCAAAATAAATTGCGTGGGGTCCCCCCTCCTAAGCATAACCAGCCTCGGGCTCTTTGAGCCGATCCTGGTTGCAGAAATATGGGGAAAAAAATGACAGGGGTTCCCCCATATTTAAGCAACCAGCATCGGGCTCTGCGCCTGGTCCTGGTCCCAAAAATACGGGGGACATAAAGAGTAGGGGTCCCCCGTATTTTAGAAACCAGCACCGGGCTCCACTAGCTGGACAGATAATGCCACAGCCGGGGGTCACTTTTATATAGTGCCCTGCGGCCGTGGCATCAAAAATCCAACTAGTCACCCCTGGCCGGGGTACCCTGGGGGAGTGGGGACCCCTTCAATCAAGGGGTCCCCCCCAGCCACCCAAGGGCCAGGGGTGAAGCCCGAGGCTGTCCCCCCCCCATCCAATGGGCTGCGGATGGGAGGGCTGATAGCCTTTGTTGTAAAATAAAAGATATTGTTTTTAGTAGCAGTACTACAAGTCCCAGCAAGCCTCCCCCGCATGCTGGTACTTGGAGAACCACAAGTACCAGCATGCGGCGGAAAAATGGGCCCTCTGGTACCTGTAGTACTATTACTAAAAAAATACCCAAAAAAACACAAGACACACACACCGTGAAAGTTAAATTTTATTACATACATACTTACCTTATGTTCCCACGCAGGTCGGTCCTCTTCTCCAGTAGAATCCAAGGGGTACCTGTTGAAGAAATTATACTCACCAGATCCAGGGGTCCAGGCTCCTCGGCAAATCCTGGGTTAATCCACGTACTTGAAAAAAACAAAAAAACGGTGTCCCGACCACGAACTGAAAGGGGACCCATGTTTGCACATGGGTCACCTTTCCACGAATGCCAGAAACCCACTTTGACTTCTGTCTAAGTGGGTTTCTTCAGCCAATCAGGGAGTGCCACGTTGTAGCACTCTCCTGATCAGCTGTGTGCTGCTGTCCTCACTGACAGGCAGCACGCGGCAGTGTTACAATGTAGCGCCTATGCGCTACATTGTAACCAATGATGGGAACTTTCTGCTCAGCGGTGACGTCACTTTAGGTCAACCGCAGGGCAGAAAGTTCCCATCATTGGTTACAATGTAGCGCATAGGCGCTACATTGTAACACTGCCGCGTGCTGCCTGTCAGTGAGGACAGCAGCACACAGCTGATCAGGAGAGTGCTACAACGTGGCACTCCCTGATTGGCTGAAGAAACCCACTTAGACAGAAGTCAAAGTGGGTTTCTGGCATTCGTGGAAAGGTGACCCATGTGCAAACATGGGTCCCCTTTCAGTTCGTGGTCGGGACACCGTTTTTTTGTTTTTTTCAAGTACGTGGATTAACCCTGGATTTGCCGAGGAGCCTGGACCCCTGGATCTGGTGAGTATAATTTCTTCAACAGGTACCCCTTGGATTCTACTGGAGAAGAGGACCGACCTGCGTGGGAACATAAGGTAAGTATGTATGTATGTGTGTATGTATGTAATAAAATTTTACTTTCACGGTGTGTGTGTCTTGTGTTTTTTGGGGTATTTTTTTAGTGGTAGTACTACAGGTACCAGCGGGCCCATTTTTCCGCCGCATGCTGGTACTTGTGGTTCTCCAAGTACCAGCATGCGGGGGAGGCTTGCTGGGACTTGTAGTACTGCTACTAAAAACAATATCTTTTATTTTACAACAAAGGCTATCAGCCCTCCCATCCGCAGCCCATTGGATGGGGGGGGACAGCCTCGGGCTTCACCCCTGGCCCTTGGGTGGCTGGGGGGGGACCCCTTGATTGAAGGGGTCCCCACTCCCCCAGGGTACCCCGGCCAGGGGTGACTAGTTGGATTTTTGATGCCACGGCCGCAGGGCACTATATAAAAGTGACCCCCGGCTGTGGCATTATCTGTCCAGCTAGTGGAGCCCGGTGCTGGTTTTAAAAATACGGGGGACCCCTACTCTTTTTGTCCCCCGTATTTTTGGGACCAGGACCAGGCGCAGAGCCCGATGCTGGTTGCTTAAATATGGGGGAACCCCTGTCAATTTTTTCCCCATATTTCTGCAACCAGGATCGGCTCAAAGAGCCCGAGGCTGGTTATGCTTAGGAGGGGGGACCCCACGCAATTTTTTTTGGGATTTTACTTTGTTTAATTTAAAAAAAAAAAAATACGAACCCCAGCACGGATCACACAGATCCAGCCGAGATTGATTGTAAAAAAAAACGGCAGTGTTTTGCTAATCACTGCCGTAAAATTAGGTAAAAAAACACGAATGACATCGACATCGGAAGAAAAGAAAAACCCGAATACGACAGCTTAGTAAATCCATCGTAATCAATTCAAAAAGTTGCAGTTTTACACTGTCGATGTCATTCGTGATTGAACTTTGACCTTTTTTCGGAAATTACGAATCTTAGTAAATATACCCCAGAGTCTGCTCTGTGCGCTTCCGGGTGTGGTGACGTCAGCACGCTCGTACGCTGGAGTCCGTCACTTCCTGGATACCCACAGCTTACCCGGTCGCCTGGGAGACCGGCGCTGGATGGTAACCATAGGACAGATAGACGTAGGTGTAGCTGGTGAAAAAAAATGTAAACCATGTATATAATCAACTGAGTGAAAAGTGTTTGACAAAAGCAGAACATAAAAACATAAAATTTGCTGTAAATTACATTAAACACGAAAATACCCTGAAATGATAAGCTAATTTTGGGTGCTAGAAAAAACAAGATATAGAGCTCAGAGATAAATAGCTGGATGCAACCTGCAAAGAAAAAGGTTAAAGAGGTGTACTTCTTTAAAATCACCTCAGAAAAACTTTTCTTGCAAAAATAATAATAAATTGATGTAAACAAGTAGATTTCAGTTAGGCCTACTGAGGTAACACTGGCATAAGATTAACCACTTAAACTTGAAACACGCTCCAGGCAATCTTATCATTAAGACATTTTGGTCTGATGGTATCGAGAGTGTAAATCCATCTAGCCTCAAGGCGTAAAAGCTGTCCCCCACGGTCACCTCCACGTATGGATTTAGGAATATGATCAATGATCTGAAAATTCAGATCATGAAGTGAATGTTGAAGTTCAGCATAGTGTTTGGCAACCGGTTGGTCAGAAGACTTCCCTGAAATCGCATATTTAATGGCGGATCTGTGCATAGCAAAACGTTCTTGGGCAGTACGCACGGTCTTGCCCACGTATTGTAGCTTGCAGGGGCATGTAATTAAATACACAATGTGGGTAGTAGTACGTGTGATAACATGCCTGATATTAAATGATTTACCGGTAGAGGTGGATAAAAAAGATGGCCATGGTTGAATATTGGCACATGTCTTACACCCGAGGCACCTATAACACCCTGGAAGCTTAGTCAAAAAGTTAGCTGCAGGTTGTACCCCAAAACCCGTTATATCAGAATGCACCACATAGTCCTTAATACTTCTATTTTTCTTAAAGCATGTAAGCGGTCTCTTTTTCTTAAAGACAGACAACTTCTTGTCAGTGGATATTATAGGCCACATTGCTTTGAGGGCTCGTGGTACAACAGGGCTGGCGGTGGTGTATTTGGTGACTAGCGGCACCAATTCCTCTTGTTTCTTGGGTCTTTGCTGTAACAGCTCCTGTCGCGGAATGGCTGCAACTTCTAACTTGTGTTTGGAAAGTTCATTTGCATCGTAACCTCTGGCTGTAAAGCGATTCACTACAGTGGACAAAGCCTGTTCCAATTTAGCTGGGTCGCTGGTTATTCTTGCGGCCCTTATTAATTGGGACCTTGGTAGGCCTTTTTTCAATGCTCTTGGATGGTGACTGTTAGCTCGCAGTAAAGTGTTCTTATCGGTGGGCTTGTAAAAGATGTCAGTAGTAATATGGCCATCGATAATGGAAATCTGCACATCCAGATAATTGAGGGTATGTGCATTACTTTCTGCTGTGATCTTAATTGGTGAATCTCGATTGTTAATTGTGTTAACCAGTTGTTCAAAGAGCAATTGATCATCCGTCCAGAGGATGAACACGTCATCAATATAGCGTGAATAGTGTAGAATATGGTCACGGATGGAAACATCAGCAAAAAACATGTCATATTCCTCCTGCATCATGTATACATTAGCAAAGGAAGGGGAGACGTTACTTCCCATAGCACACCCGCTTGTTTGGCAATAGTACTTCCCATCAAACAAAAAATAGTTCCTAGTTAAGGTAAGTTCCAACAACTTAAGAAATAAATCCAAGTTGAAGGTAGCCAGATTTTCTTTAATAAGGAACTGCCTTATGGCCGCCAGGCCCTGGGTATGGGGGATGCATGTGAATAAACTACAAATATCGATGGTACAAATTAAAGTGCCTTCAGGTATATTAGACAGACCCGCCAAGCGATTCAAAAAGGAAGTAGTGTCCTTCACAAAATTGGGCTGTTTCAAAATGAGTGGTTGAAGTATGCTATCCAAAAAAACAGACACAGGTTGATATAGTGATTGATGGGCAGAGATTATGGGTCTGCCGGGGGGATGAGTGGAATTTTTATGTACCTTGGGCACAGTAAACAAAATCGGAACCTTGTGATGGTCTTGTTTTAAAGCCCGACATAATTTTTTAGAGATTTATGAAGACTCACAGGCTTGTTCCAAGATGTTGTCTACCTCCTGTTTATACTTGAAAGTAGGATCAGAAGGCAGACTCTTATAAACAGATACATCACTCAGCTGCTTATATATTTCTGTCTTGTAATCGGCCAGATTCAATATCACAGTTCCGCCCCCCTTATCGGCGGGGCGGATAACGATGTCTTGGTATGATCCAAGCTGTTTCAAGGCTCTGAACTCAGATCTAGAAAGATTGTGATGTTTCTCTTGTGAAGCAGCCGTGTATTTGGTGACGGAGTCATCTAGGAGCCTAGTGAAAGTCTTGATTGACGCATTGCTGGATTGGGGATCAAACGAAGAACCATGGAGGTCATTCCGAGTTGTTCGCTCGCAAGGCGATTTTAGCAGAGTTGCTCAAGCTAAGCCGCCGCCTACTGGGAGTGAATATTAGCATCTTAAAATTGCGAACGAAGTAATCGCAATATTGCGATTACACACCTCGTAGCAGTTTCTGAGTAGCTTCAGACTTACTCGGCATCTGCGATCAGTTCAGTGCTTGTCATTCCTGGTTTGACATCACAAACACACCCAGCGTTCGCCCAGACACTCCTCCGTTTCTCCGGCCACTCCTGCGTTTTTTCCGGAAACGGTAGCGTTTTTTCCCACACGCCCATAAAATGGCCTTTTTCCGCCCAGTAACACCCATTTCCTGTCAATCACATTACGATCGCCAGACCGATGAAAAAGCCGTGAGTAAAATTCCTAAGTGCATAGCAAATTTACTTGGCGCAGTCGCAGTGCGGACATTGCGCATGCACATTAAGCGGAAAATCGCTGCGATGCGAAGATTTTTACCGAGCGAACAACTCGGAATGAGGGCCCATGTGTAGAGTTGATAAATGCCTGATGTGGTTCAGTGGGTGACACCGAATGATGGTCCTGGAAATACTCTTGTAACCTCAGCTTGCGGGAAAAGTGATGTAGCTCGGCTTGCCACGTGAGGCCATCAAATTTACTAGTGGGAATAAAAGATAGGCCGTTGTTAAGCACTTTGATTTCTGTTCCCGTAAGGATGCGGTCGGAGAGAAGAAAGATTAAACTTTCCTCCTTGTGGAGGTGTTTCTGGATCCGGCGGTTTTGTTTGCCCCTGCGTGTGGACGACCTCTTGTTTTGGTGGTTTCTGCTACCACGGGAGAGGTCCCTAAAGGGACAACAGTAGGATCTACGGGTCCATCGGAATCGGCCACGTTGAATTCATTGTCGCTGTTTGAAGTAGCGTAATCGCGATTACGTGATTCCCCTCGTTTGCGCCAAGTATACTTTGATCTCTGATTATATGGTTGATGGTTCCCTGGTTCCCCTCCAGCCACCCATCTATAAACTCTATTTAATTCATAGTCCTCTCGGACGGTAGTGCATTTGTTGCGTTTAAATCTGACTAACTCTTTACGATAATTTTCACACTGTGTCTTCAGTTTTTGAACTAAAGCTTGGTTAGCTTCCAGCAATAAAGTGTCTTTGTGCTCCTGTTCTAGCTCGTGAATTCTTTCTCTGGTAATTTTCAATTCTCTCCCCGACTCTTCCACTACCAACAAAATTAAATCAAAACTACATTTGTTTAATATGGCCATCCATTTGTTACAAAACTCAGAGTTGAAACGGCCTATAGTAGGCACATTGCGGATTCTAAATCCGCGCGGGATCATTTTTTCACGAAAATAATCAGACAATGAGATGCCGTGCATTAAATAGTCCATCTCGCGACGTTTGAGTTTAATGAGCTGATGATAAATGTCCTCCATACTTAATTGTTTTTCAGAGTCTGCCAAATCTTCTGTAAACAACACCCGTTCAGCATCCATTTCGCTGAAGCTAAAACTGTTAATTGGGCTGGGAGATGCATTAATATTGCTCATTGATGTCCCTTGAGTCATGGTAAAACAGATGGGCGGCACTGGATTTAAGTGCAAAAAGGACCAAATGGTAGGTAATACGTCGAGGGAGAGAATCAGTGAGAAATAAAGTGCTGAATAATTTTCTGCAAAAAGTGGCAAGTGTCCAAAAAAGTGTCCAGTGCATACAAAGTGCTAAAGTGCTAAGTGGCAAAACTTCACCTGGCAAGGTTTAAAGGTAACGTTGAAAAAAGAGTTCCAATAAGAATTGGTTACTCCAATGCTTAGAACAATTAATGTAAGCAAATGGTAACAATGAATACTAAAATAGTGGGGGTGCCTCGGTCCAAGGTTGTTGAACAAAAAGTCAAAAACGAAATAAATTTCAAGAAGAGCTGGCACTCACCCCAAATATGTTGCTCCGGTGCCCTCTGGAATAATAAGTATAGACAAAATTGGAAACATGCAGCGGCACTCAGAGACTGATCCCAAAAGTTAAGGTGCAAAAGTAGATTCTTTAATCCATAAAAAGCAGCAACACAAAAGGTGACCAACGTTTCGGGGTGCTGACGCCCCTTTGTCAAGGTGATACAAGTGTACACAACATCTACATACCTTTAAATAAGCCAAGAAGACCCGCGAACGGGACACACGCAACGGAAGGAGAATCTACTTTTGCACCTTAACTTTTGGGATCAGTCTCTGAGTGCCGCTGCATGTTTCCAATTTTGTCTATACTTATTATTCCAGAGGGCACCGGAGCAACATATTTGGGGTGAGTGCCAGCTCTTCTTGAAATTTATTTCGTTTTTGACTTTTTGTTCAACAACCTTGGACCGAGGCACCCCCACTATTTTAGTATTCATTGTTACCATTTGCTTACATTAATTGTTCTAAGCATTGGAGTAACCAATTCTTATTGGAACTCTTTTTTCAACGTTACCTTTAAACCTTGCCAGGTGAAGTTTTGCCACTTAGCACTTTAGCACTTTGTATGCACTGGACACTTTTTTGGACACTTGCCACTTTTTGCAGAAAATTATTCAGCACTTTATTTCTCACTGATTCTCTCCCTCGACGTATTACCTACCATTTGGTCCTTTTTGCACTTAAATCCAGTGCCGCCCATCTGTTTTACCATGACTCAAGGGACATCAATGAGCAATATTAATGCATCTCCCAGCCCAATTAACAGTTTTAGCTTCAGCGAAATGGATGCTGAACGGGTGTTGTTTACAGAAGATTTGGCAGACTCTGAAAAACAATTAAGTATGGAGGACATTTATTAGCAGCTCATTAAACTCAAACGTCGCGAGACGGACTATTTAATGCACGGCATCTCATTGTCTGATTATTTTCGTGAAAAAATGATCCCGCGCGGATTTAGAATCCGCAATGTGCCTACTATAGGCCGTTTCAACTCTGAGTTTTGTAACAAATGGATGGCCATATTAAACAAATGTAGTTTTGATTTAATTTTGTTGGTAGTGGAAGAGTCGGGGAGAGAATTGAAAATTACCAGAGAAAGAATTCACGAGCTAGAACAGGAGCACAAAGACACTTTATTGCTGGAAGCTAACCAAGCTTTAGTTCAAAAACTGAAGACACAGTGTGAAAATTATCGTAAAGAGTTAGTCAGATTTAAACGCAACAAATGCGCTACCGTCCGAGAGGACTATGAATTAAACAGAGTTTATAGATGGGTGGCTGGAGGGGAACCAGGGAACCATCGACCATATAATCAGAGATCAAAGTATACTTGGCGCAAACGAGGGGAATCACGTAATCGCGATTACGCTGCTTCAAACAGCGACAATGAATTCAACGTGGCCGATTCCGATGGACCCGTAGATCCTACTGTT
Source organism: Pseudophryne corroboree (assembly GCF_028390025.1). Classification (NCBI taxonomy): domain Eukaryota; kingdom Metazoa; phylum Chordata; class Amphibia; order Anura; family Myobatrachidae; genus Pseudophryne; species Pseudophryne corroboree. The sequence continues at coordinate 462,690,912 of NC_086450.1, forward strand.
GTCCCTTTAAGGACCTCTCCCGTGGTAGCAGAAACCACCAAAACAAGAGGTCGTCCACCCGCAGGGGCAAACAAAACCGCCGGATACAGAAACACCTCCACAAGGAGGAAAGTTTAATCTTTAATCTCTCCGACCGCATCCTTACGGGAACAGAAATCAAAGTGCTTAACAACGGCCTATCTTTTATTCCCACTAGTAAATTTGATAGCCTCACGTGGCAAGCCGAGCTACATCACTTTTCCCGCAAGCTGAGGTTACAAGAGTATTTCCAGGACCATCATTCGGTGTCACCCACTGAGCCACATCAGGCATTTATCAACTCTACACATGGGCGGGCCCTCATTCCGAGTTGTTCGCTCGGTAAAAATCTTCGCATCGCAGCGATTTTCCGCTTAATGCGCATGCGCAATGTCCACACTGCGACTGCGCCAAGTAAATTTGCTATGCACTTAGGAATTTTACTCACGGCTTTTTCATCGGTCTGGCGATCGTAATGTGATTGACAGGAAATGGGTGTTACTGGGCGGAAACAGGCCATTTTATGGGCGTGTGGGAAAAAACGCTACCGTTTCCGGAAAAAACGCAGGAGTGGCCGGAGAAACGGAGGAGTGTCTGGGCGAACGCTGGGTGTGTTTGTGACGTCAAACCAGGAACGACAAGCACTGAACTGATCGCAGATGCCGAGCAAGTCTGAAGCTACTCAGAAACTGCTACGAGGTGTGTAATCGCAATATTGCGATTACTTCATTCGCAATTTTAAGATGCTAAGATTCACTCCCAGTAGGCGGCGGCTTAGCTTGAGCAACTCTGCTAAAATCGCCATGCGAGCGAACAACTCGGAATGACCTCCATGGTTCTTCGTTTGATCCCCAATCCAGCAATGCGTCAATCAAGACTTTCACTAGGCTCCTAGATGACTCCGTCACCAAATACACGGCTGCTTCACAAGAGAAACATCACAATCTTTCTAGATCTGAGTTCAGAGCCTTGAAACAGCTTGGATCATACCAAGACATCGTTATCCGCCCCGCAGATAAGGGGGGCGGAACTGTGATATTGAATCTGGCCGATTACAAGACAGAAATATATTAGCAGCTGAGTGATGAATCTGTTTATAAGAGTCTGCCTTCTGATCCTACTTTCAAGTATAAACAGGAGGTAGACAACATCTTGGAACAAGCCTGTGAGTCTTCATACATTACAAAATTATGTCGGGCTTTAAAACAAGACCATCACAAGGTTCCGATTTTGTTTACTGTGCCCAAGGTACATAAAAATTCCACTCATCCCCCCGGCAGACCCACAATCTCTGCCCATCAATCACTATATCAACCTGTGTCTGTTTTTTTGGATAGCATACTTCAACCACTCATTTTGAAACAGACCAATTTTGTGAAGGACACTACTTCCTTTTTGAATCGCTTGGCGGGTCTGTCTAATATACCTGAAGGCACTTTAATTTGTACCATCGATATTTGTAGTTTATTCACATGCATCCCCCATACCCAGGGCCTGGCGGCCATAAGGCAGTTCCTTATTAAAGAAAATCTGGCTACCTTCAACTTGGATTTATTTCTTAAGTTGTTGGAACTTACCTTAACTAGGAACTATTTTTTGTTTGATGGGAAGTACTATTGCCAAACAAGCGGGTGTGCTATGGGAAGTAACGTCTCCCCTTCCTTTGCTAACGTATACATGATGCAGGAGGAATATGACATGTTTTTTGCTGATGTTTCCATCCGTGACCATATTCTACACTATTCACGCTATATTGATGACGTGTTCATCCTCTGGACGGGTGGTCAATTGCTCTTTGAACAACTGGTTAACACAATTAACAATCGAGATTCACCAATTAAGATCACAGCAGAAAGCAATGCACATACCCTCAATTATCTGAATGTGCAGATTTCCATTATCGATGGCCATATTACTACTGACATCTTTTACAAGCCCACCGATAAGAACACTTTACTGCGAGCTAACAGTCACCATCCAAGAGCATTGAAAAAAGGCCTACCAAGGTCCCAATTAATAAGGGCCGCAAGAATAACCAGCGACCCAGCTAAATTGGAACAGGCTTTGTCCACTGTAGTGAATCGCTTTACAGCCAGAGGTTACGATGCAAATGAACTTTCCAAACACAAGTTAGAAGTTGCAGCCATTCCGCAACAGGAGCTGTTACAGCAAAGACCCAAGAAACAAGAGGAATTGGTGCCGCTAGTCACCAAATACACCACCGCCAGCCCTGTTGTACCACGAGCCCTCAAAGCAATGTGGCCTATAATATCCACTGACAAGAAGTTGTCTGTCTTTAAGAAAAAGAGACCGCTTACATGCTTTAAGAAAAATAGAAGTATTAAGGACTATGTGGTGCATTCTGATATAACGGGTTTTGGGGTACAACCTGCAGCTAACTTTTTGACTAAGCTTCCAGGGTGTTATAGGTGCCTCGGGTGTAAGACATGTGCCAATATTCAACCAGGGCCATCTTTTTTATCTACCTCTACCGGTAAATCATTTAATATCAGGCATGTTATCACACATACTACTACCCACATTGTGTATTTAATTACATGCCCCTGCAAGCTACAATACGTGGGCAAGACCGTGCGTACTGCCCGAGAACGTTTTGCTATGCACAGATCCGCCATTAAATATGCGATTTCAGGGAAGTCTTCTGACCAACCGGTTGCCAAACACTATGCTGAACTTCAACATTCACTTCATGATCTGAATTTTCAGATCATTGATCATATTCCTAAATCCATACGTGGAGGTGACCGTGGGGGACAGCTTTTACGCCTTGAGGCTAGATGGATTTACACTCTCGATACCATCAGACCAAAAGGTCTTAATGATAAGATTGCCTGGAGCGTGTTTCAAGTTTAAGTGGTTAATCTTATGCCAGTGTTACCTCAGTAGGCCTAACTGAAATCTACTTGTTTACATCAATTTATTATTATTTTTGCAAGAAAAGTTTTTCTGAGGTGATTTTAAAGAAGTACACCTCTTTAACCTTTTTCTTTGCAGGTTGCATCCAGCTATTTATCTCTGAGCTCTATATCTTGTTTTTTCTAGCACCCAAAATTAGCTTATCATTTCAAGGTATTTTCGTGTTTAATGTAATTTACAGCAAATTTTATGTTTTTATGTTCTGCTTTTGTCAAACACTTTTCACTCAGTTGATTATATACATGGTTCACATTTTTTTTCACCAGCTACACCTACGTCTATCTGTCCTATGGTTACCATCCAGCGCCGGTCCCCCAGGCGACTGGGTAAGCTTTGGGTATCCAGGAAGTGACGGACTCCGGCGTACGAGCGTGCTGACGTCACCACACCCGGAAGCGCACAGAGCAGACTCTGTCCTCACTCTCCTTCCGTTGCGTGTGTCCCGTTCGCGGGTCTTCTTGGCTTATTTAAAGGTATGTAGATGTTGTGTACACTTGTATCTTCTTGACAAAGGGGCGTCAGTGCCCCGAAACGTTTGTCACCTTTTGTGTTGCTGCTTTTTATGGATTAAAGAATCTACTTTTGCACCTTAACTTTTGGGATCAGTCTCTGAGTGCCGCTGCATGTTTCCAATTTTGTCTATACTTATTATTCCAGAGGGCACCGGAGCAACATATTTGGGGTGAGTGCCAGCTCTTCTTGAAATTTATATATATATATATATATATATATATATATATATAGAATAAGACACGAGAAGCTGCGGCACTCCAATTGTAAACCATGTATTGATTTACACAATCATCATAGCAAGAAAAGGTGGCTGCAACGTTTCGGTACACGCAGGTACCGTTGTCAAGCTGCTTACTGACAAGCTGTGGAAATAAACAGAATAAGCACAAAAGCACTTACCTAAATACCAAAACCCCCGGCGCTGAAGGAAGCCGGATCCGGACGGTTTCCCGCAGCATGTCCGTCCACGTTGATCGCCTCCGGTGACATCAGCACACGGGCGCCGGCGGTCTCCTGGAGACACGTCATGCGTTGCCTGGAAACCCGACACCAGCCGCTGCATTTCCTCCCCGGCTGTACCGTACTGCTATATATTATATACTGGTGGTCAGCAAACTGTGCAAAACTGAAATGCACCACAGGTATGTATGGATAGTATACTTGACGACACAGAGATAGGTAGAGCAGTGGCCTACTGTACCGTACTGCTATATATTATATACTGGTGGTCAGCAAACTGTGCAAAACTGAAATGCACCACAGGTATGGATGGATAGTATACTTGACGACACAGAGGTAGGTAGAGCAGTGGCCTTCTGTACCGTGCTGCTATATATTATATACTGGTGGTCAGCAAAATGATGCACTGTACTCCTACTATATACTACAATGCAGCACAGATATGGAGCGTTTTTCAGGCAGAGAACGTATAATACTGGTGGTCACTGGTCACTCGTCAGCAAAACTCTGCACTGTACTCCTCCTATATAATATTGGTGGTCCCCAGTACGCACAATAAAGCAGTGTGAGCACAGATATATGCAGCATACTGAGCACAGATATGGAGCGTTTTTTAGGCAGAGAACGTATAATACTGGTGGTCACTGGTCACTCGTCAGCAAAACTCTGCACTGTACTCCTCCTATATAATACTGGTGGTCCCCAGTCCCCACAATAAAGCAGTGTGAGCACAGATATATGCAGCACACTGAGCATAGATATGGAGCGTTTTTCAGGCAGAGAACGTATAATAATGGTGGTCACTGGTCACTGGTCAGCAAAACTCTGCACTGTACTCCTCCTATATAATACTGGTGGTCCCCAGTCCCCACAATAAAGCAGTGTGAGCACAGATATATGTAGCACACTTAGCACAGATATGGAGCGTTTTTCAGGCAGAGAACATATAATACTGGTGGTCACTGGTCACTGGTAAGCAAAACTCTGCACTGTACTCCTCCTATATAATACTGGTGGTCCCCAGTCCCCACAATAAAGCAGTGTGAGCACAGATATATGCAGCACACTGATCACAGATATGGAGCGTTTTTCATGCAGAAAACGTATAATACTGGTGGTCACTGGTCAGCAAAACTCTGCACTGTACTCCTCTTTTATAATACTGCTGATCCCCAGTCCCCACAATAAAGCAGTGAGCACCGATATTTGCAGCCCCCTGAACAAAACTGAGAGAACGCCAGCCACGTCCTCTCACTATCATTTCCAATGCACGAGTGAAAAATGGCGGCGACGCGCGGCTCCTTATATAGAATCCGAATCTCGCGAGAATCCGTCAGCGGGATGATGACGTTCGGGTGCGCTTGGGTTAACCGAGCAAGGCGGGAGGATCCGAGTCTGCCTCGGATCCGTGTAAAATGGGTGAAGTTCGAGGGGGGGTTCGGATTCCGAGGAACCGAACCCGCTCATCACTAATATATAGTAGGAGGGGACAGTGTAGAATGTTGCTGTGACCACCAGTATATACTGTATATAGCAGTACGGTACAGTAGTCCACTGCTCTACCTCTGTGTCGTCAAATATACTATGCATCCATACCTGTGCTGCATTTTAGTTGTGTGCAGTATATAGTAGGAGGGGACAGTGCAGAATGTTGCTGTGACCACCAGTATATATATAGCAGTACCGTACAGTAGTCCACTGCTCTACCTCTGTGTCGTCAAGTATACTATGCATCCATACTTGTGCTGCATTTTAGTTGTGCACAGTATATAGTAGGAGGGTACAGTGCAGAATGTTGCTGTTACCACCAGTATATATATAGCAGTACGGTACAGTAGTCCACTGCTCTACCTCTGTGTCGTCACATATACTATGCATCCATACCTGTGCTGCATTTTAATTGTGCGCAGTATATAGTAGGAGGGGACAGTGCAGAATGTTGCTGTGACCACCAGTATATATATAGCAGTACCGTACAGTAGTCCACTGTTCTACCTCTGTGTCGTCAAGTATACTATGCATCCATACGTGTGCTGCATTTTAGTTGTGCACAGTATATAGTAGGAGGGGACAGTGCAGAATGTTGCTGTGACCACCAGTATATATATAGCAGTACGGTACAGTAGTCCACTGCTCTACCTCTGTGTCGTCAAGTATACTACAAAAGTTCAGTAAAATGACCCAAAAATCAAAATTAAAAGCGTCTGATGAGAAGCGTAAACTTGCCAATATGCCATTCACGACACGGAGTGGCAAGGAATGGCTAAGGCCCTGGCCTATGTTCATGGCTAGTGGTTCAGATTCACATAAGGACAGAAGCACTCATCCTCTCGCTAGAAAACTGCAGTGCCACTTCTATATGGTCCAGGTGTTTTTGTGTCAGCCACTTGGGTCGCTTAGCTTAGTCACACAGCTACCTCATTGCACCTCTTTTTTCTTTGCATCATGTGCTGTTTGGGGACTATTTTTTAAATCTGGCATCCTGCCTGACACTGCAGTGCCACTCCTAGATGGGCCAGGTGTTTGTGTCGGCCACTTGGGTCACTTAGCTTAGTAACACAGCTACCTCATTGCACCTCTTTTTTTCTTTGCATCATGTGCTGTTTGGGGACTATTTTTTAAATCTGGCATCCTGCCTGACACTGCAGTGCCACTCCTAGATGGGCCAGGTGTTTGTGTCGGCCACTTGCGTCACTTAGCTTAGTCACACAGCTACCTCATTGCACCTCTTTTTTTCTTTGCATCATGTGCTGTTTGGGGACTATTTTTTAAATCTGGCATCCTTTCTGACACTGCAGTGCCACTCCTCGATGTGCCAGGTGCTTGTGTCGGCCACTTGGGTCACTTAGCTTAGTCACACAGCTACCTCATTGCACCTCTTTTTTTCTTTGCATCATGTGCTGTTTGGGGACTATTTTTAAATCTGCCATCCTGTCTGACACTGCAGTGCCACTCCTAGATGGGCCAGGTGTTTGTGTCGGCCACTTGGGTCGCTTAGCTTAGCCATCGAGCAACCTTGGTGCACCTCTTTTTTTCTTTGCATCATGTGTTGTTTGGGGACTATTTTTTGAAGTGCCATCCTGTCTGACACTGCAGTGCCACTCCTAGATGGGCCAAGTATTTGTGTCGGCCACTTGGGTCGCTTAGCTTAGCCATCCAGCGACCTCAGTGGAAATTTTTGAACTAAAAATAATATTGTGAGGTGTGAGGTATTCAGAATAAACTGGAAATGATTGGAAATTATGGTTATTAAGGTTAATAATACTATGGGATCAAAATGACCCCCAAATTCTATGATTTAAGCTGTTTTTGAGGGTTTTTTGTAAAAAAACACCCAAATCCAAAACACACCCGAATCCAACAAAAAATATTCAGGGTGGTTTTGCCAAAACGCGTCTGAATCCGAAACATGGCCGTGGAACCAAATCCAAAACCAAAACACAAAACCCGAAAAAATTCCTGGTGCACATCACTATATTATATACAGAAATACAGATTCATGTTCCATCATCATAAAGGAAAAGAGTAAATAAACTGAAAGCTTCATAAGTTACTACACATTTTCTTCCTCTTACCTTAGAAAAAGACTTCTACTGTATTAAGGCCTAATTCAGACATGACTGCAAAAGCAAAATTTTTCTATAATGGGCAAAACCATGTGCAGTGCAGGGGGGGAGATATAACATGTGCAGAGAGAGTTAGATGTGGCTGGATTATATTGTTTCTGTGCAGGATAAATACTGGCTGCTTTATTCTTACACTGCAATTTAGATTTCAGTTTGAACACACCACACCCAAATCTAACTCTCTCTGCACGTTTTACATCTGCCCCACCTGCAGTGTACATGGTTATGCCCATTAAATAATTTTTTTGCTGTTGCAATCAGGTCTGAATTAGGTCCTTAAACTGGAAGAGATTTTGTGTGTTGTATGCAATCTAAATGCGTTGGGTACGGGTTCTCGCTGATCAGGATCCTGGCAGTCGGGATCCCGACCACCAGTGTGCCAGCAGGGGGGCAAGCGTAATTAAGCCCCATGCGGGCTTGCTCCATTTGCCACGATGTAGGTTTAGGGACTCACTGCACTTGCCACAGGTTATATTCCCATTCTATGCATAGCTGTGGCACTGCTGCCGGTATTCTGACCGCCGGGATCCTGACTACATCCCATATAAATAGCATCACTGTTACACCTGTAAAATCACACACTAGGTTGGTGCTGATGGGAGCCACAGGACACTTCTATGGCTATGCAAGTCATAGGGGCAGACAAGGTGAGAACTGAGATCTCTGATCCCTTCTGTGCATGCACATGGATCTCAGGGTATTGGCATTGCAGTTGCATATTCCAGTTTACCAGTAGGCCTCAACATTATAGGGCCAGATTGTGGTGGGAATAATATTTTGTGGTTCAAACAAGCAGGCTCATCCATCTGCCTGACAGCCTGCAACAAAATGGCACAGTGTGAGCTCTAAAGAAATCTAATTTGTGCAAAATAGACAGACTGAGGATGGATATGTGACAGCCTGGAATCGACGAGTCTGCCAAATGTTTTATTGTGGCATACTCACCAGGATCTCACTAATGTCTGCAAGTCACATTATACAACATTTCCCCCATTTTGAGTGTTTAGACCATACTTACCAACTGTACATGACTGATAGGGAGACTCCCAAAAATAATAACAATCTCCCTGCCACACTGAAGAGTCCAGAAATCTCCCTGTTTGCACCTTACCCACATTATGTAGCTGTTATATTTTTGTGAAGAAAAATGCATCAATTATACATTAAATTGGGATCTCAGTGCCCTTCCTATGCATTGGGTATAAGGCACAATGATCCCTGTAGCTAGATACATTTATAAATAAGGTTTCTCATGGCCACCTATATGAAATCACTTGTAAACACACTACATTTCAAGCCATGAAAATTATCTGTCTTTTCACCAACAAGTAGATCATACAAACTTCATTGGGGCTCATTTTTATTTGGATGTAAGTCATTCTTATGACAAGCCACTCAGATGTATCAGTACACGTCCGCGCTTATAGGTGTTACTTTCACAATCTCCCTGAAATGTTTCTTTAAATGTTTGCACATGTGATTTAGACTGATTTAGTGGTGTTCTGTTGATTTGATTTTCCAACATATTTTAGCTACTGTACTATTGGTATCATTTGTTCAAAGACCCAAATCTTGCTGTGTCATACTCTTTCAAATTTCATTAATTAAGAATTCATTGATATTTGAAAAGTACAAAATCTTGCGGTATAAAAAATAACATAAAACCTGAAGTGAATATCACAATACAGGGGCAGCAACCTTTGTAGATATGAACAAATGATACACATAGCAGCTGATAGTTGTAAAAAAAATAAAGTAATACAGTTGAACATCAACACTCAGCCCAAATTCTCAACTGAGGACTGTCAGATACTATTGTGAGGTGATTGAATGCTATTAGGCCAACACAATAGTGTGATGAGTAATGGTATGCAGCTACCATCAGCAGTGATGAGACAAATACTGTAGGTATCTGCAAAGATCTTACAGTATTGTCCATCTCATGAACAATTGCTGAGGTAATGTAATTCCTGACTGCTACAGAACCAACAAGGGCAGGTAAGCCCTTTGTGTCCATATAATTTTCTAGGTTAATGAAAAAATCTTATCACAAAAGCAAAAAAATGATAAACTGTAAGCGATCATCATGGTACCAGCCTAATGCTAGCCATACATCAGACCAACTTTTCTCCATCACTCCAAACTTCCAACCATCCAACTTGTCTGTTCAACTAAAACAGTGCCCCACACATCTCACCAACTTTTTACCAGTGCTCCACACATCTAACCAACTTTTCATCAGACCAACCAACCTTCCAACTTCTGTCCAACTTGTGATGTCACCGAAGTAGGCGGACAGTGCCTTCCTACAGTTCTTCAGTTTTGTTTTTTAATTTCTAAACATGCAGAAGTGTCTTTTTTTCAGTGAAACTGGGCTTTTCTTTCACCACCATACATTTATTAGATTTACTTATTTTTATACTGAACTATGGATACCAGCATGGTTGGGCTGCCAAGGCAAATATATATATATATATATATATATATATATGATCTAGATATTCGGCACTCCCAATGTAGTAAAATGTACAGCTTGCCTGGTGCCCGCTTTTTTGGAGGCACAAGTATTATTTATATATTTTTTACAAGATTATTATATATATATATATATATATATATAGATTTTTTTTTTTTTTAAATGGAATAGGAAAAACCCGAAAAAAAATTGCGTGGGGTCCCCCCTCCAAAGCATAACCAGCCTCGGGCTCTTCGAGCCGGTCCTGGTTCTAAAAATCCGGGGGAAAAATGGACAGGGGATCCCCCGTATTTTTAAAACCAGCACCGGGCTCTGCGCCTGGTACTGGTGCAAAAAATACGGTAGACAAAAAGAGTAGGGGTCCCCCATATTTTTTACACCAGCATCAGGCTCCACTAGCTGGACAGATAATGCCACAGCCGGGGGTCACTTTTATACAGTGCCCTGCGGCCATGGCATTAAATATCCAACTAGTCACCCCTGGCCGGGGTACCCTGGGGGAGTGGGGACCACTTCAATCAAGGGGTCCCCCCCCCTCAGCCACCCAAGGGCCAGGGGTGAAGCCCGAGGCTGTCCCCCCCATCCAAAGGCTGCGGATGGGGGGCTGATAGCCTTGAGAAAATTGAAAGAATATTGTTTTTTCCATTAGTACTACAAATCCCAGCAAGCCTCCCCCGCAAGCTGGTACTTGGAGAACCACAAGTACCAGCATGCTTGAGAAAAACGGGCCCACTTGTACCTGTAGTTCTAATGGAAAAAAAATACCCAAATAAAAACAGGAGACACACACCGTGACAGTAAAACTTTATTTCACACATGTCGACACACACATACTTACCTATGTTGACACGAAGCAGTCGGTCCTCTTCTCCAAGTAGAATCCACGGGTACCTGAAAATAAAAGATAATTATACTCATCTGATCCAGCGTCCTTATACGTAATGCCACCCCTGTAGTAGTAGCATCCTTATACGTAATGTGCCCCCAGTAGTAGTACCGTCCTTATACATAATGCCCCCCCAGTAGTAGTAGCATCCTTATACATAATGACCCCCCAGTAGTACTAGCATCCTTACATGTAATGCCCTCCCAGTAGTAGCACCGGCCTTATACATAATGCCCCCCAGTAGTAAGAGTCCTTATACATAATGCCCCCCCAGTAGTAGCGTCCTTATATGTAATGCCCCCCCAGTATTAGTAGCCTCCTTATACATAATGCCCCCCCAGTAGTAGTAGCATCGTTATATGTAATGCCCCCCTGTAGTAGTAGCGTTCTTATACATAATGCCCCCCCAGTAGTAGTAGCATCGTTATATGTATTGCCCCCATGTAGTAGTAGCGTTCTTATACATAATGCCCCCCATTAGTAGTAGCATTGTTATAGGTAATGCCCCGCCAGTAATAGTAGCGTCCTTATACATAATGCCCCCCCAGCAGTAGTATCATTATATGTAATGCCCCCCCCAGCAATAGTAGCATCCTTATACGTAATGCCCCCCCTATAGTAGTAGCGTCCTTGCATGTAATGGCCCCCCCAGCAGTGGCGTCCATAAAGTGCGCACACACAGGCATACCTCACACACACACACTTCACACATATATACAAACACACACACACCCCCACCATACACACACACACACAAACATACATACAAACACACACACACACACTTCACACACACCCCACCATATACACACACACACACACACCACCATATACACACACACACACACACTCACTTTTCTCTCACCCTCCACTTGCCAAGTCTGGCTGGCCGTCACTACAAAGCTGTCTGGTCCCATGTAGCTCCGCCCCTCTATTCCATGTAGCTCCGCCCCTCGAGCCGCCGTAGCTACGCCCCCTTTTCAGGCCCCGCACTGCACAGCCTGCTGTCACAGGTATTGGGGGGGGGCTTTTCATGCTGCCGGCGCAGTAGGCGGACACTGGCAGGCAGTGTCCGCCTACTTATCGTTCAGTTGGGGGGAAAGTTTCCCCTACACCTGAACGATTGGTTGGGAAAATCAAACAGGTTTGATTTTCCCAACTAGTTGGACAGACCGTTTCTGTCCGTTTTTCAGCGTGTGGGAGCAAACGGCTGATAATCGTTTGCTCCCACACACTGCCACATTATCTTTCCAACCAGCCAACTAGTTGGCTGGTTGGAAAGATATCGTCCTGATGTATGGCTAGCTTAAGGACATTTGATCAGTTGTAGTTCAAAATGAAACCCTCAATGATTAAGGAATCCTCTGTAAAGTTTAGGATTGCTGGTAAATTTTATCTGGTGTAGGTAGATTAAGAAGAGGAACAGAGGAATTGGCAGTGACTGAGATGTTTGAGAACAGAAGTGACTATCACGTGTAAGTTGGAGAGAGTCCATAAAGATAGAAACATTTTGCAGGAATGGCATCACTTGACCTTGTGTCACTTATTGTTTTATTAGTCAATTCACCAGATGTTGCATGTAATCTGCCGTTTGAGTTTGTGTTCCCTTCCAGTCCATTTTCCTAGTGAAAATTGTAAGATTCTGAGTTAGAGTTGGGCTCTTGACTGGAACCACTGAACAAGACTGGTCAGAACTGAACTGGATGAAGTTATGTGGTCTGATAACAAACACCATTATTCAGTGTTAACTTTGGGATCACTGATATAGATACTAAATGGAAGAAGCAGGTGAAGAGAATTGTCTTTTCAATTAATTTAGTTTAACACCCATTATTCCCATCAGTTGTGACTGCACATCACGTCACCTGTCTCACCTGTGCTACATCTTCATCACACTTACATGAGTGAAGATGTCTAGCTAACTAACATAGACCTTTATACTTTGTCATACAAAAGACAGATGAGAATGCTATAACCAAACAACATACAAATTGTTTAAAGTAATAAGTACTGTTTGTTTCTTTACAGAGTAACCTGGATATGGCATGGAGAACCAGACTTACATGACTGGATTCATCTTGTTACCATTTTATGCAAAATCAAATTATATATTGTCAACTATATGTATATTTTTCTTCCTATATATATTTGGAGTATTTATTAATGCTGTTATAATAACAGTGATATATATAGATGCTCAACTGCACACCCCCATGTATGTATTTATCTGTAACCTGGCCTTAGTAGATATATGTTATACAACCATTACTGTTCCTAACCTGCTGTACATGTTACTATCTGGAGATAATACAGTGTCCTTCATACAATGCTTCTCCCAGATGTACTTTCATTTTATGGCTGATACTTCAGAGGTTTCTGTAATATTTATTATGGCATATGACCGATATGTTGCTATATGTGATCCTTTACACTATCACAATATTTTTAATAGAAAACACTCACTTTTATTTGCAGCTGGCACTTGGATATTAGGATGCTTAAACTCATTTGTGCTTACAATCCCAGCATCACACCTGTCGTTCTGTCAGTGTCGCACCATACACCAGTTTTTCTGTGATGCTAAAGCTCTGATAAACATTTCCTGTGCTGGCAGTAGAGATGTTCATATTGCAATCTATTTGGTTGTATTGGTATATGGAGTTTTCCCAGTCATGTTCTGTCTGACATCTTATATAAAAATTATCAGGGTCATCTTGCAGATAAAATCTAAGGATGGCAGAAAGAAAGCCTTCTCCACCTGCTCATCCCACCTTACCGTTGTCATTATGTTCTATATGACGGCTATGTCTGTGTACATGACACCAACATCACAATACTCCGATGTCATAGAACCAGTGTCTAGTGCAATGTATTCAGTTGTCACTCCCATGATAAACCCTCTGATCTACAGTCTACGGAATAAAGATGTGAAAAGTGCTCTGCGAAGACTTATGGGGGGCAAAAAAAATATTGAACAGTGAGAGAGAATTTGGGAAATATTTAAATAAAACTATGTGATTTATAACTATCTTTAAGCTATTTATTTTTAGTACATTAAATGATGATACAGTAGTTTTTGAATTTGAACTTGCTGAGCCTTTTATTCTAAGACATCTGTCTCACCAGTTTGTTCTGTTGTGGCTTATTCACTGTGCGGCACATTTACAGTTAGACACATTTGCACTGTGAACACACTCAGAAAAATAGCTTACAATCCAATTCAAAGGCATTCCTACGTCTTACAACACCTGCTGCAGTATAAGGGTCCCTGCATTCTCCTAAGGAACACATTGGCAAAAGGGGCTTGGTCTCATGTGACAGGGGAATGGCCTAGCGACCCATACCTCCAGGGATTAGGAGATGCTAGGTTGCCCCCGAGACCGGTGCAGTCTGCAGTGTCAGGTCCTACACTATTACAGGAGCCGATTGCTGCACATAATGTTACACTGCAGCACCCGGCTCCAGTCAGGTGGTGCCGGCATTTTGGTGTAACCCATCGGCGGGTGTCACTCGGATGTGTCCTGCACCTCACACTCCCATTGTGATGCCACTGAATAATTACTGTCTTATTTTATGCATTATGCTGAGTTGGGCATAGATGAAGATAAGTCCTGTTTAGAAATAGTAGTACAGTATTTGTGTGGGATCCGGTCTGAAGATCGACAGTGTCTAGGTCGACAATGTTTAGGTCGACCACTATAGGTCGACATTTACTAGTTCGACATGGATGGAAGGTCGACAGGGTTTCTATGTCGACATGTGCTCGGTCGACAGGTCTAAAGGTCGACATGAGTTTTTCACATTTTTGTCTTTTTTTTTTTTCATACTTTTCGATACACGTGGACTACGATTGGAACGGTAAAGTGTGCCGAGCGAAGCAGTAGAGGAGCGAAGGCACCATGCCCGAAGCATGGCGAGCGAAGTGAGCCATGCGAGGGGACGCGGTGCACTAATTTGGTATCCCGGTCACTCTACGAAGAAAACGACACCCAAAAAACAACAACTCATGTCGACCTTTAGACCTGTCGACCTAGAAACCCTGTCGACCTTCCATCCATGTCGACCTAGTGACTATCGACCTATAGTGGTTGACCTAGACACTGTCGATTTGATGAACCACACACATTTGTGTCATGTGTACACACTTGCACTCTTATGCCTAAGGATATCATCATTGTGCAAAATAACTTAATGTCATGTGTAAAACATTACACACAAGAACATCAGTGTAAATTATATAAATGTTATTTTCTCAAGCAAAAAAACAATCAATATATAGAAAACCACCTTCCAGAAGTGGAGAGTCATATTATTACTTGAATCAATACACTAAATGTATCACATGCTCAAAAGCAAACAATATCTAATAGTAACTTTGCAAAAACTATAATAACCTTCAACTACTGTATTATATTAGCTGTCCAATCACAATGTGAGTCATCCAGATCGAAAATGAAGTAAATGTTCAGTCTAATGCAGGATCACAGATCTCTAGATTTAGGGACAATGAATCCTGCACCAGTATATTATCTTGTGTATATAATATTAGGGAAATCTTTCTCTCTGGATTATCCGTGGTCTGGATTAGTCATCCCTACCGTACATTCTCCCTCTTATCCGAGTTGCTACCCACTTCTAATTTTCAACATAACTCAAAAACAAAGAGGAAAAGATAAGTAGTCTCTAGGGTACACTCGGACCAATATATTAATTACAAGATTTAAACTTTATTGCTAAATATTGAAATGATACATATTAAAGAACAAATTTGATGAAATATAAAATTGAAAGATGTGCAAAAAAGATAGAAATTTGTATAAAATATGAAAATACAT